>NW_027411644.1:213410444-214010444 GCF_047663935.1 Musca autumnalis
CCTTTTAAAGGGGTGAATAATGTCTTTTGAATAAGCTATTATTGTTTTAAATCGGTTAACAAATGGCTAAGTTACCGTGGTTTACGTCTGAAAACCCCCACAAAAAACCTATAAAGGAATTTCTCATAATTTTTAAAATAAATATTGAACAAAACAAAAAAACATTATATTTTTGAAAATTATGAGAAATTCCTTTATAGGTTTTTTGTGGGGTTTTTCAGACATAAACCACTATAACTTAGCCATTTGTTAACCGATTTAAAACAATAATAGCTTATTCAAAAGACATTATTCACCTCTTTAAAAGGAAGAAGGATCAAAAGAAATCCGTTGTGGCAAAAATAAGATATGCCCGTTTAAATTTGAAAATGTAAGAAACTCAGATTTTCACTACTTTTACCATTATAAAAACATAAAACGAAGTGACACAAACGAAATAAAGGCATTGTCGTTGTCCATGGATCCCAACACGATATAATTTTGCATCAGAACACATGAATAGTTTTCGGGTCAAATTTTGTAGCACAATGTCATTTATCGCCATTTTCCGAAAAGTTTGCACATTCTTAAGGCCAAAACTGTCTGAAGGAGCGTTCCAATGCTTTTGCGATGTATTAGAGAGTTTTCAATTACTGTCTTGGCTACAATGTTTGTCTTTGTTTTGGATCGAAAATCTCAATGGTTTTGCTGTTATATGCCAAAATATCCAAAAAACGTCAATAAAAAACTTAAAGTCAAAATCGGGAGGCTCGATTTTCACGGTAGATATATGGTCCAGTAGACTTTTTTGCTCAGTTCAAACCCAGGAATCAGAAACGCGAAGGGCCCATTAAGGTTTTCAAATCGCCCCGGCCTAACCAACACTGCTCTAGAACTGCTCTTACAGCTAAATGTTTGAACTTGTGTGGGGGAGGTACGTGAAGAAGTCTGCCATTATTGCCCATCTCCCAAGTTTGGAAAAACAATTACGAGGACTTCTTTTAAGAGGGCGTCAGTATGGACTTACCGCTAATAAAAATTATACTGTCGTAATATGAGCCGGGAAGACTGCCTGTTGTATACATGTCACTACTCTGCACATGTTGCGATTTTCAGTGGGTGGTAACAGAAGAAGTGAACTGAAATAGTCCACATTCGAACGTGAGTTTGTACCAACGTCAATCAATCATTTCGATAATTATCGTGCCCATTAGGCACTTTAGATGGTCACCGAGGATTTTTTGGCGCTTTAGGAGAATTATGTATGTCAGGAAGCATGGACTTCCCACGACAAACATTAGGATATCTTGATTATAAGGATATCTTGATTAGAAGTTCTGATATAAAATATATGTTTTCACAGTGTTTTATTAAAGTAGCTTTGGTTGCTGTATGTTTAGTTCAAATCTAATAACTCATTTCTAACACAGTTGCATACTTTTCAGATTTGGATGACAATACATGAATATGAAACCAAAATAAATATGGGTCCATTTTTTTTCTATAGCCCCATATAACAGTACCACCCGTGAGGATTTTATATTCATTCTTAGCCCGGATTGGCTGTACCTTGACATTTAGAGTTCCCAATGTACTATAGGTAATTTGCACAGGTTTTTAGGCAAAAAGTCATTTTTGCACTTTTAATAACGCGAGTTTTCTAATTTGATTCGAAGAAAGAACATGTCAAATTCTATGGATGTGCATTTCGTTTTCAAAAATATTCAAAACTAGCGGTATAATTCGAAGCTAAAATTGGAACTTTCATCTACGGTCAGATCGAATGTATTTAGGGTCTTTTCAGAATTTTGAGGCACTTTTAGGACATTTGAACTTGCCGACAGAAAAGTGGATTAGGATTAAAGTTCAAAAGTTTTGCGGAGAAGGGATAGATATCGCGCCCACTAGTCATTTCAGTGGGTTGTCGTACACCTGTTTGACCAGTATGCCAGGAAGCATGGACTTGTCCACGGAAAACATATATGGCTGGCAGGACCACAAAAAACATCATCGGTATAAATCTCCGAACAGACCCTAAACTGCACTTGGACTTGGACTTTTGTGGGGGAGGTATCCTAAGGAGAGGACCAATATGGGCCATTTTAGAAGTTAAACTATGTTTGAACCATATATGACGAAGGCCAAATTTTGGACCGAATTGGTCTATCACTTCAACAGAAATCAAAGTTAGTGAAGAACAGGTCTTAAAGTGAACTTATCCGAAATTTTGTGTGGTAGGTACCCGAAGGAATGGGCAAATATAGTCCATATTCAAACCCGATCTATATCTGGTAGATATATTAGGATGTGTAAAGTATGGACCAAATCGGTCACTCCCATCAAGAGTTATCGTGCGCACAATTTTTCCGAACATGTTTGAACTTTTGTGGGGCAGGTACCTGAAGGAGTGGACCAATATGGCTTATCTTCGAACTTAAACTAAGTTTACACAAAATATTACGAAGGCCACATTTTGGACCAAATCGGCAGATCCGTCCGAGAGTTTTCCTGCGCTCCAACCACTACACACGGTGCCATAGGGGTTTTTTTGTACCTTTTAGGCTATTTTCTCAGGAAGTATAGGCTTGCCCCTGATGAAACTTATACCGTCGTATGGGGGCAGTGAATACAAGTTCTTACAACAAAAATCAAAGCGATTCGAGAGCAGGTTCTAAACTGAACTTTTCCGAAATTTTGTGTTGGGAATGATATTTAAAATTCCCGTGCGACTACCGTCATTCCCTTAAAAATTGCTTAAAATTCATAAATATATATGCCCCCGCTAATTAATGCGTAAAATAGTCTTATACAGCAGTATCAAACGAAAAATACTTATTTAAAGCCATTTTCGCACTTTGCCGTTTTCGACCCCAAAAACTAGTCTTTTCACAGACAGAGATATTTCAGAAGTATGGGTACAAATTCAAAGTCGGCGATATCATGCCCCTTTGACTTAAATTTGAATTAAAATTTTCTACTTAATTGTCGTCGAAGAAACATTCTTCCAGACCAATTTTCGAACATTTATGATACATGTGGTGAACTATGGTGGATTTGTGAGTATGATATCCAAATTTTTATCTGGTAGATATTTTAGGATGTGTAAAGTATGGACCAAATCGGTCACTCCCATCCAGAGTTATCGTGTGCCCATTTTTTTCGAACATTTTTGAACTTTTGTGGGGGAGGCACATGAAGGAGTGGACCGTTATGATTTATCTTCGAACTTAAACTAAGTTTGAACAAAATATTACAGAGACCAAATTATGGACCGAATCGGCAGATCAGTTCGAGAGTTATCTTGCGCATCTTCCACTTCACACGGTGTCATAGGCCTTTTTTGTACCTTTCAGGCTATTTTCTCAGGAAGTATGGACTTGCCCCTGATGGGGGGCAGGGAATGCAAGATGCTACAACAAAAATCAAAGCGATTCGTGAACAGGACCTAAACTAAAATTTTCCGAAATGTTGTGCGTAGGAGTAGGCCGATTGAGCCCATATTGAAATCTAATCTAAGTCTGGTAGAAATTTTACGATGTGCAAAGTATGGACCAAATCGGTTACTTCCTTTAAGAGTTATCGTGCGCACAAATTTTCCGAAGATTTGAAAATTTTTTTTGGGGGATTGTGGAATATTTTTGCCTGAAACATATGTAAAATCTTCAAAATTCCGAAAATCGGGAGCTACCGTTATATGGGGTCTATATCAAAACGTGGACCTACATATGTCCATAATTTTTTATCGTAAAAGTTTTTTGTAAAGTGAAAACGGCGCATCTCAAAATTCAACCAATTTCGATGATAAGTTTAGCTAAAATATTCAAAATACCGAAACATTAAGAAGTACCGTTGCATGGGGACTATCCCAAAACGTGGACCGACCTTCCCAATTTTTTGCTCTCGACATTTTCAGTGAACTATAAGTATTTACACCAAAATTCATCCACCAACGCCAACTCCATTTATATTTGGCCACCGTTTATTTGAACTCGCGAAATAGTGCAGCGCTTTTTTAAGGTTATGCGCCATTTGCGACAATTTTTGAACATTTGTGGGGGATGTACCTGAAGGAGTGGACCTATATGGCCTATCTTCGAACTTAAATCAAATCTGGACAAAATATTTTGATACCCAAAACTTGAACCAAATGGATTGATCCCTTCGAGAGTTATCGTGCGCACCAGCCAGACAGACATACAGACGGACGGACATTGCTAGATCTACTCAAAATTGTCTGAAACGGATATCGTACAAACATACTTGGGGTCTAAAACTATTATTTCAATGAGGCACATTTTTGGGCGTATCAAAGTGTATATACCCTCTTTAGCCTAAAGGCTGAGGGTATAAAAAGGCGTGGTCTTTAGGCCCCAAAGAAGTACCTAGATTGTAGATTAATCTGTAAATTTTTAAACCGATACATACGTAATTTTAAAAATAACTCACAGTGGAGGTACCTCGCTCCCTCTGAAATTCAATAACATATGTAGCCCCTGTATCCCTGTACATTGCCAGAAAATTTCAGGAAAATTGGTTCAGTAGTTTTTGCTGAAAAAATTAAAATTGAACATTGAAAAAAGTGGGCGTGGTAAATTTTTTTCCATAATTACTTAAGTTAGGTTATGACGGCATTTGATTTTTATTCATAAAGATATGTCGTTTTTTGAATATGGCAAAGGGAAGTACCCCGCCCTTCGAAATTCAAGAAAATATGCATCCTATTTTCACAGGAGGCGCACATTTTCAATAAAAGAATTATCCAAATCGATCCAGCCGTTCTCAACTAAAGCCATTGCCAACGAACGACATTTGATTTTTATTTATATAGATATAGCATTTTTAAAGAAATATGATATAGGGGAAGAACCCCGCCCCCTCCGACATTCAACAAAATTTGTAGCCCATTTTAACTGGGGGCCATCCCTGTACATTCCCTGACAATTTCAGTAGTTTTTGTAGAAAAGATAAAAATTGAAAAAAGTGGGCTTCGTTTGTTTTGTGGCACAGAAGCACTGAAGTACCGTTTAAACGATGGGCAGCTGGGAAACATATCTACGATTAGCCTACTCAAAAGTCTTGCACATTTTTCCTCCCTAAGGGTGGAGACAATCTGAATTTACATTTGGACGATATACCGACCACATCCGTTTTGAATAAGTTTTTAAATTGATTTAGGCAAATTAAAAAAAAAACCTATTATCCATTTTAACCTACAAGTTTTTTTTTTTACCATATTGGTTCCCTTTAAGACTAAATTTTGCAGGTCTTCGACTACAACTTTACCAAATGTACTACATGATACGTGATAAATTACTGTAAATCACACTCACAATGCCACCACATACACCTTAAACTTTGTATTTGTTTACTCATCTTAAATTTTTTTGGTACAATTTGCACACATGAAAGACTATAATTGTACAAATGCTGTAGTCTGTAAAATTGTTAACGGCAGTTGTAGAAGAAGTATTATCTGTTGTTGTTGGCAGGTTGTAAATCATTTCGATTTCTTTCTTTATCTGTCACCAAACACAACAAACAAAACATTTAAATTGCTACCCAGCCGGAGAGAGAGATACGCAATTCATACGCTGTTGTGTGGAATGGATGCGTTATCAAAACCACACAGACAAAATAACACAATTCTTTGCTTCACTTTCCGGGAACTTTATGATGTTTGCATAAAATTGTGTGCCAACTTTTTTATGTTGCAATTTGTTACCATGGCAAAGATAGGATGGGATGTGCAAGACAATTATAATATTTAAAGGTACCCCTTTGGAACTGAAACAATTTGCCTGTTGGTTTCTTATAAACGATTTTAATCTTAAATGCAAGATTTTACTGAAGATGGTCCAAAGCCAGATGCTACTTTTGTAAAAGTTAGAAACAGTTTAAAATCAAAGTCACCTCTAGCCCAAAAAAATATCCGAAATAAGGACATTGACATAATAACAAGTATCGATTAACAACGATTGTGACTATTATGAAAAATGTTCTCTTGACGATATACGCAGATGTGAATGAGGCATGATCAAGAAAGACATAGTAATGTCCAATCGATTTGAAAATTTTACTAGTTAGCAGGTGTGTAAAAGTTCAACACTTTTGTGCTTTAATCCATATTAAGGTCACTTCTCGGAGGATTAAAAAATTGCATTAACATGTGGTCTTTGAGATCGTAACTACAACAGCATAGCTTTTTTCTAAGGAATTCAATACGACTACCGAAATTGCAGTCTAGGCTTGGTGTTGACTGGAGGTAGTCTTTGTGGACTCTGTTATAATTCAACAGTGAAACACTCCATACTTTCCTCGTAAGTTCAAAAAGCCTAGCCCAAGTGGTGGGTATTATGGATTTTATTCCTATAAATTGTGCTTAAAGCTAAGAAAATAAATTAATGTGTACCGAACAATTTCTTTTCAGATCTTGAGGATACAATTCCCTATATACTATTTTCTTGCAATTTCAACCCTGTGAACCGTTTTTTACCAAGTATTCATTCAAAATTGAAAAAATAGCTAACTTACTTCTGTGCGGCATAAAAAAAGACCCAAACACCCGCCAACCACAAATACGCCTTTGCCAACATAATCCATCAAAAATAAAAAACACCAACAAAAAAAAATGAAAAACTTGAATGTTTGAGGCCAAAACGAAAAATGAAACGGAAAGTGCTTACCCACCACTCACACGTCTGGGGGCAAAAGCTACATAGTTGGGCACTGTCGCACGGTAGTGTTTTGGGGCGGTAAAGATGAAAGCAACCCGTCGTTTCAATATGTATGTCGAGCGAAATGCTTGATTTTGGCTTTTTTGTATACCCAACGATTATTGGAGGATTACAATATCAAATTTGTTTGTTTATGATTTATATTGGCCACTGAAAACGTTTTCTTCTTTACCGGTTTGTTTCGTGATTTGATTGTTTCATTTTTTTAATAATTTTGTTGTTGTGTTTTTTCTTTTTTTTTTTGGAAAAAAGCTACACGCTATATTACAAGTGTTTTTGAATTTTTTCGGGATGATTTGAATTTTAGAGAAGATCAAATCGAAACAAAATAAATTAATAAATCAATAAACTTAGTCAATTGAGAGACTTTGGGATATTCAAATTACGGAAAAGATTTGAAAGGATACTTGAGATACTTTATTGTCTAATTGCTGAAACAATTTTACCATTTCATTTGTGAGGCCAAACATGTAATCCTACAAATAAATTTTGAAAATCGGGTCGGATATCGATATTATTTGTTGTTTGAGTTGTGAAAAGTGAGAACTTCCAACGTATAAAGGTTCCAGCTGCAGAGGTTTGCAGACGAACATGTTATTCCTCTTTTTCAGAGACCACCTCACTAAGGGGTTACCGGGTAACCGGGTATTTTAACAAAGCGCTTTGCGGTGTTGGCTATAGCGCGAAAACTAATGAACCGATCATCATATATTTTTGTGGGCTTATTAAGTACGTAATAATCTTGCTTTAAAACGAGAGACTGTTAAAAATATACATTTAAAAAAAAAAAAACGGTGAATAGCGAAAATCTGAATTCGATTTTTTACAAAAAATGGATCGTTTTTGACCATTAATCGGTCAAAAAAAGTTTTTAAAGGAAAATTATCCTATATAAAGACAAGAATTTGATGTATTCAATAAGCTTACAAAAAATATGAAGACTGAAAACCAAATTTCAGTCATTTCGGGTGGATATTGAGGCCACAACATTCAAAATACCGAAAATGGGGAGGTACGGTGGCTATAGGAAGACGAGGACCTATACTGACAGATTTCTGGTGGAAAGTTATAAGCCCCCAACGAAGACTTAATACCAATTTTCAGCCATTTCGGTGTGATAATCAGGCTAAAACCTCCAAAATACAGAAAATCGGGAGGTACCGTCCTATGGGGGCGTGGATCTATGCAGACATATTTCAAGGTGAAAGTTGTATGCTGCCAACGATGACTAAATACCAAATTTCAGCAATTTAGGTGTACTAATGAGGCTAAAATCTTCAAAACACCGATAATCGGGAGGTACCGTTCTATGGGGGCTTTATCAAAACGTGGACCTACACCCAAAATTCTCAGTTGGAATGTTTCATACCTCTGCTGAAGACTAACCACCAAATTTCAGTTATTTCGGTTGGTCATTATTACTAAAACTTTCAAAATACTGAAAATAGGGAGGTACGGTTCTATGGGGGCTATATCAAAACGTGGACCGACCATCCCAGTTTTTGGTCCTGGAGATTGTCAGTCAATAATAGGCACGTGTAACAAAATTGATGCACCTACAACAACTTCTATTTTTGGCCACAGTTAATATGAACTCGCGACATAGTGCGTCGTACTGCCAGGAGGTCCGTGCTGCTACCGATGAAAAAAAAGTGGCACATAGGCCTAATCTATAAACAGTAGAAATAAGTATTGATGTTCTATAGTTCAAAAACTGATGGTTTTGGTCCAGGTACATCGAACAGTAATCAGATAGCAGATGCAGATAGCGGTGCTCAGGACATGGCAATATCACTTTTTGAACCCATTAGTAACTAATGCCACAGGACAAACCCCAAGAGATAAAATATCGCTCAGCAAGATTATACCAAAAGGGAACAAGCCGAATCATATATAATAAGACAGCAAGGAGCTGATAGTGAACAAGCTGAATTATTCCAAATCGGTGGCGGCAATCGGGTTATACAAATATTTGTTTGCAACATTTTGTAACGTATCTTAATTTTATTTGTTTGGGTACCAACATATTTTTATGTTAGAACATATTTTTATGGGTCGAGAGAGGATTTTTGTCAAAGAGAGTAGCAACAGGGCTGCGGGATGTTGTTTCATAATAAAGAGCTGTGTATGGTGTAATAGGAGACGCAATAATCAACGTAGCAAGCGAAGTGAAAAAGAAAAAGAATGGTATTACTTATGTTGTTCTTATTTCTTCAGTTATCTAAATACAATCGTTGAGCAAAGACGGTAAAGTTAGTGAATAAATCAGAGTTTTGTCTTTTCTTAAAGAAATTGTGATTTTTAGTAAATTAAATGCCCAATGCATTTTATAATTGAATCAAAAAGGTGAATGGAAATATTTTATTGGACAAGGAAGAAATCGCATTTAAAGCCCGTTATGTATTTCTTTGGAATTTTTTATGTACCTATGTGTCTGTTGTTGTTTTTGCTTTTTTCTATGCCTTTCAATAAACCACCACCATTTATAAATGTGTATATATGTTTGAGATTGCTAGTGAGCGCATACTGAGAGCAAGTGAGCATACATTTCAATGCTATGGTCAATTGCACAGATAATAAACTTACGGCAGATCCGTATCGATCTGCTTGATAAAAAAACACACATTTATATATATATACAGTTGCCTTCCACAACTGTATAGATTCAAGAGTGTCCTATGCCATGCCTGGATTTGGGGATCCTGCAAACTGATATGCAGTAGTTAGATAAAATAACAAGTAAGTAATTTAATTAATCGAGATATACGACCTAAGGAGATTCTATTGAAACAAGTAAAAAAGTATCAGTCGGCTTTGCCGACAGAGATATACCCTCAGCCCATGTGAACTGAAACACTTTTTGGACATTTGAACTTGCCGACAAAAACGTGGAATAGAACTAAAGTTCAAAAGTGTTGCGGAGAAGGTACTTAATGGAATGGACCGATATAGGCCAAATTTTGGACCAAATCGGTTAATCAGTTTGAGAGTTATCGTGCTTTCCAGCCATTACATATGGTGCCATAGAGGTTTTTACACCTTTCGAGCTTTTTTCTCAAGAAGTATAGACCTGCGCCTAAAAAACTTTTACCGTCGTAATTGAGGCAGCGAATGCAAGTGCTTCAACAAAAATCAACGCGATTTGGAAGCAGGTCTTAAAGTGAACTTATTTGAAATTTTGTGTGATAGTTACCCGAAGGAGTGGACAAATAAAGTCCATATTCAAACCTGATCTAAATCTGGTAGATATATTTGAATGTGTAAAGGGTGGACCAAATCGGTCACTCCCTTCAAGAGTTATTGTGCGCAAAATTTTCCGAACATTTTTGAACATTTGTGGGGTAGGTACCTGATAGAGTGGACCGATATGGCTTATCTTCGAAATTAAACTAAGCTTGGACAAAATACTATGAAGCCCAAATTTTGGATCTAATCGGGAGATCGATCGATTCGAGAGTTATCTTGCGCTTCAACCGCCACACACGGTGTCATAGGGTTTTTTTAACCTTTCAGGCTATTTTCTCTGGAAGTAGTTTTTGCCCCTGATAAAACTCGTACCGCCGTATGGGTGGCCGTGAATACAAGTCATATCTATCTAAATTCGAAAAATCTCACAAATAATGGCTTTCGCCCTAAAAAGTCAATCCTTCCGGAGATGCCTATTAAGGCGGTCCAAAAAATTACAACGATTTTATCAAACGCCTACCACCTAAATTTTTTCCATTAGATCAAAAAATCGTATACATGAAATTTTATGACGATCTTTAAAAGAGATCATCGTTAATACCAAATTACTAAAACCTTCAATATACCGAAAATAGGGAGGTACCGTTCTATGGGGGCTATATGAAGACGTGGGTCTATACCGACAAATTTCAGGTGCAAAGTTTTATATCTTCAACGAAGACTAAGTGCCAAATTTCAGCCATTTCGGGGTGATATTAAGGTCCCAACATTGAAAATACCGAACATCAGGAGGTACACTCTATGGGGGCTATATCAAAACGTGGACCGATATAGCCCATTTTTAATATCAAACATCCTAGAAGTAATATACACTTCTGTATCAAATTATATAAAAATTGCGAGCTGTATTTTGACTTCAAACGACGGGCGGACGGACATGGCTATATCGACTTGTAATTTGTCTGTTTTTTTTTTTTGGAAATCGGGTTTTTATTACAGAATGATAGTACAAGTCAAAACACGTCGAATGATATAAAGAAAATAGTATTATGTCGCGTTTTTCTACATGTTAAGGGTCGTAAGTCCACAAAGTGTGTAAATTTGAGTACGAAAAGGTAGTAAGTCCACAGGAAAAGTTATATTTTAAATAAATACTACAGGTAATGTAGTGCATATATAATGGCACCATATGCAGTAGTTGGAGAGCACAATAACTCTCGAACTGATAGAACAATTTAGTCCAAAATTTGGGCTTCGTCATATTTTGTCCAAACTTAGATTAACTTCTAAAATGACCCATATCGGTCCTCTCCTTAGGATACCTCCCCACAAAAGTTCAACATTTATGTCCAAGTGCAGTGTAGGGTCTGTTCGGAGATCATTTGGAAATTTATACCGATGATGTACAGCCATATTATGTTTTCCGTGGACAAGTCCATGCTTCCTGGCATACTGGTCCAACAGGTGTACGAGAACCCACTGAAATGAGTAGTGGGCCCGATATCTATCGAAAATATATGACTCTCTAAACAAGATCCACTTCCGTAATGTACTATGTCGGTCCAACTTGACCAAAAATCATGAAAGCTAAAAATGTTGTGTAGCGTTACGTAAAGCTATTTTAAAGGTTTTTTAGTTGATTTTTGTGTATATGCAATATTGATACAAGATTGAAATTTGGAACAGAGTTAAATGTTTAGAATTGAAAATGACCCATATCAGAGCACGTTCGGTATAGTCCCCATACAAAAGTTGTTAACCAAATTCTCCAACAGAATTGAAACAATAAGTAAAAAATCTTTCAAGTGAATATTACCCATATAGGTTTACGCTTTGGTATATCCTAAAATTAAATTAGCTCTTATTTGGCATTTTGTGTTCTAAATCTCCCAGAGAATTGATTTTGAAAGATTTTCTATTATTTGCGGCTATTAGAATAATTTTTTAAAAATATCGTTTTGGAAATCTTTTGGTGGGAGAACATCCATGCAAAACGTGGTGAAAATAGATCTCCGTTTGAATAGAGGGATTGCATTTGCGAATATATCGAATAGAGATATACAGTGTTTGGAGCAGGATTTCGGAGTCGGAGTCTACAAGTCGGAGTCGAGCAATTTTGCTGGAGTCGGAGTCCGAGTCGAAAAAAATAACTCGACTCCGACTCCGGGCAAATCTTTCTTTACATTATAGAAATATAACATTAAATTCGGGAAACCAAATTTTTTTTCAAAAATCATTATTTATTATTTTTTTTTAAGCAAACGGTATATTATACTAAGTTAGAGGAAGATTTACAGCATATTTACTAGAGTTGGGCAATCTCGTTCAATTGAACGATCCGGATCACTATCTCGTTCAATGGACACCGGTAATTTCTTTGACAAAACTGCGTATACTTAATTTCACACGTTGGTTTTAATGATGTTACTCATTCGTCTTTGAATGAGGACAGTGATCCGGATCGTTCAATTGAACGAGATTGCCCAACTCTAATATTTACTATCCCTTGAAGTCTAGTCTTTTCATCTCTATTTTGATCACAAATCGGGGGTTGAAAATATTTTTGGTCCAATTGATCCTTTAATTTTTTGAAATCAATAATAAAATCTATGACAATCGAATTACAATTGGAGATTTAATGTCTTCTCTTTGACCCTTAAATTTAAGATTTTTAAAAGTAGAGTTAATCAATGTGTGCACCGAGCGGCTCAACTATGTACATATGAATTTCAGATGCTTGCTAGGGTTATGCATTTTTTACAACCTCATATCCTTATATGATATTGTGATGAGCTTTTACAAAAGATTATATAGAATCGTAGTTATAACAAGTAAAAAAGTAGCAGTCGGCTTTGCCGACAGAGATATACCCTCAGCCAGTGTATATTGAAACAATTTTTTCCCAAAAAACGCATGTATTTTGGGAGTTTTAAAAATGTTGGGCGTTTGAACTGACAAAAATGTTAATTAGGATTAGAGATCAAAAGTTTTGCGGAAGAGATACTAAAAAGAATGGATCTCCAGCCACTACATATGGTACCATAGGGGTTTTTTACAACTTCAGGGATGTTTGCTCAAGAAGTATGGACTTGCCCCTGAAACAACTTTTACCATCGCAATTGAGGCAGCGAATGCAAGTTGCT
Organism: Musca autumnalis; assembly: GCF_047663935.1. NCBI lineage: Eukaryota > Metazoa > Arthropoda > Insecta > Diptera > Muscidae > Musca > Musca autumnalis. The sequence goes on from NW_027411644.1 coordinate 213,423,487, forward strand.
TCAACAAAAATCAAAGCTATTCGAAAGCAGGTCTTAAAGTGAACATGTATCCGAAATTATGTGTGGGAGGTACCGGATGGAGTGGACAAATAGAGTCCATATTTGAACCTGATCTATATCTGGTAGATATATTAGGATGTGTAAAGTATGGTCCAATTCGGCCACTCTCTTCAAGAGTTATCGTACGCACAATTTTTCCGAACATTTTTGAACTTTTGTGGGGGAGGTACCTGAAGGAGTAGACCGATATGGCTTATCTTCGAACTTAAACTACAGTGTTGCGCATATCAAAAGCAACAAATCCAGGATTTTGAATTATTTCAATTTTTGGATCGGTTACAATTTCTTAAAATGTAATATTTTGTGCCCAGTTGTACTTTGTTATGTACAGAAGGCTTTCAACAAGTTGTTTCTGTACTTTGTAGTTGGATGGGATAACAACAACAACAACATTGACTGATCCTCGAGAATGGGAAATGCAAAACAAAAGCAACAATAGAATATTATAAAAATTGTATTGCAGTCGGTGTTAATTAATTGTACTTTTGACTTAAATTTGTCTTGTGGAAAATGGCTGTGTAATTTTAGAAAGAATTTGCATTTGTTATCCTAACAGGGTTGCCACTTTCTACCACTTTTCCCATGGTATGGGAAATATCAAAATACCCTCAAATTAAAAATTTTTCCCTCATATAAAAATTAAAATTTTAAAATGTTCATTCAGAAAGTGGATTAAAATCAACCATTCTTATGTTCGCCGTGTAATAAAAACGTTAAACAACCGAATATTGTTAAACACAATACATCCTGTTGTAAACCCCTTGAGGCCATCGGCACATTGTGGCTAAAAACGTTGGGGAAACTTCAAAAATAATGCGAATAGAAACTTCCAAGAATTAGTTGGGGCTCTTATTTACGATATATGGGCCAGGGTACTTCGCAGAAGAAGTTTTGAAAACAATTTGAAAAGTTATACACTGGCCAAGAAACCATTGTCATACCCAACAGGAAGACAATTTGGGAAACACTGGTAGAAAATGCAACATTTTATATGGTTTAAACGACACAATATAATTTTTTATTTAATTTTTAAAAAATTATACTTTAATATAAGATTTAATAACAAAAAATATAAAAAAAACTTGAATTATTTAGCCATATTATGATATTTTACCCATTGTTGGTTGAAACGATGGGTTTTTGACCGTTGTGTAGTTTGAGTTGGGGCCTGTGTAGCTTTTCAAATAGTTTTCAAAACTTATTTTGCGAAGTACTCTGGGCCATATATCGGAAATAAGAGCCCCAACTAATTATTGGATGTTCCTATTCGCATTATTTTTGAAGTTTCCCCGACGTTTTTAGCCACAATGTGCCGATGGCCTCAAGGGGTTTACAACAGGATGTATTGTGTTTAACAATATTCGGTTGTTTAACGTTTTTATTACATGGCAAACATAAGAATGGTTGATTTTAACCCACTTTCCTAATGAACATTTTAAAATTTTAATTTTTATATGAGGGAAAAATTTTTAATTTGAGGGTATTTTGATATTTCCCATACCATGGGAAAAGTGGTAGAAAGTGGCAACCCTGTTAGGATAACAAATGCAAATTCTTTCTAAAATTACACAGCCATGCTCCAAAAGACAATTTTAAGTCAAAAGTACAGTTAATTAACACCGACTACAATAAAATTTTTATAATATTCTATTGTTGCTTTTGTTTTGCATTTCCCATTCTCGAGGATCAGTCAATATTGTTGTTGTTGTGATTACATCCAACTACAAAGTACAGAAACAACTTTCTGAAAGCTCTCTGTACATAACAAAGAATAACTGGGCACAAAATATTACATCTTAAAAAATTGTAACCGATCCAAAAATTTAAATAATGCAAAATACTGGATTTGTTGCTTTTGATATGCGCAACACTGTATGTTTGGACAAAATATTACTAAGGCCAAACTTTGGACCGAATCGGCAGACCTGTTCGAGAGTTATTTTGCCCTCCAACCTCCTCACACGGTATCACAGGGGTTTTTTGCAACTTTCAGGCTATTTTCTCAGGAAGTATGGACTTGCCCCTGATGAAACTTATACCGTCGTATGGAGGGCAGTGAATACAAGTTGCTAAAGCAAAAATCAAAGCGATTCGAGAGATGTTCCTAAACTGAACTTTTCCAAAATTTTGTGTGGGAGGTACCCGACGGAGTGGACCGATTGAGTCCATATTAAAACCTGATCTAAGTCTGGTACACGCTCCACGATGGGCAAAGTATGGACCAAATCGGTTACTCCCTTCAAGAGTTATCGTGCGCACAAATTTTCTGAACATTTTCGAACTTTTGTGGGGGAGGTACCGGAAGGAGTGGACCGATATAGCTCATCTTAGAACTTAAACTAAGTTTGGGCAAAATATTACGAAAGCCAAAATTTGAACCGAATCGGTTCATCCGTTCGAGAGTTATCGTGCGCTCCAGCCAGCCAGACAGACCGACAGACAGACAGACAGACGGACGGACATTGCTCAATCGACTCCAAATTTTCTGAAACACATTTCGTCCAAACATACTTGGGGTCTAAAACCATTATTTCGATGAGGCACATTTTGCCCGTATGAAAGGTATATACACCGTATGAAAGGTATATACTCGTTAGCATAAATGCTGAGGGTATAAAAAAAATTAATAAGGACATCAAAATCTAATTGATTTTATTTTTCAAATTTTGTTTGTCCGTTTTATGTATGACCAAAAACTTCAGCATTTTAAGCCAAAAAATTGAATTTTTGCCTTTTCTGACTACCATTTCCGTAAAATCTAATATTTTTACAAAATCGATCGATAAAGGACTAGGTTTTGATGTTTATTAGTTTTCGATCTTAAGTATGCGCCCCAAAACGCTTTAACAACAAGTAGGAACGACCGTTAACCGAATTCGGTTCGAAACTTGAGAAACCCTTGAGAAACATAAGAATGGGCAATACCGGTTCGTGGAGGCTAGGCCTAAGCCTAGATATACATATATGGATAGTTTTTCGTAATTAAGTTTTCTATCTTCTGGGAACGCAAAATTCAAATTAACAACCAATTCGATAGATACTTCCGACTTAAAATTTTAAGAAAAACAGAAATGGGGGCTGCAAATATATATGGAGGCTATACCAAAACGTGGACCTATACTGTCTGAGTTTTTGCAATGTTCTGTAACCTTAGCGGAGAATAATTTCAACATCACGAAAATAGGGAGTACCGTTCTACGAAGGCTTCTAACGAAAAATTTCTGGAGGATAATTTGTAACTACAACGAAGACTAAATACCAAATTCCAGCAGTTTCGATTATTGAGAGCGCAATCTAAAAAATAGTAAAAATCGAGAAGGGCGCTTTTATGGGGGCTATATGACGACATGAAAATATATTTGTAATTCTCTTCTAGAACATTTAATATCCCCATGGAAGACTAAATACTAAATTTCATTTCATCAAATTAGGCCACAGCCTTGAAAATACCGAAAATCGGGATGTACCATTCTATGGAGTCTATATGAAGACATGGACCTATACCAAAAAATCTCAGAAGGAAAGTTGTATACCCACAGCCATTTCGCTTGGATAATTAGGCTAGAACCTTCAAAATACCGAAAACTTGGAGGTACGGTTCTATGGTTCTATATCAAAACGTGAGCCGATATAGCCCATTTTCAATACCAACCATCCTAGGAGTAATAGAAACTTCTGTAACAAATTACAGATCTCTATATAAAAATTTGCGAGCTGTATCTTGATTTCAACAGACGGACATAGTTAAATCGACTTAGAATTATAGGGTGTTACTATATTTCGATTTGTTACAAACGGAATGACAAATATTATGGTGGAGGGTATACAAACAGGGTTTCATAGACATTCAGAAAGCAGATTAAGTTATGCTCATTCTGATGAAGAAAACATCTGTCACAAAAGTTTTCTTGAACAAAAATCATAAAAATGGGTTTTATTGGGCTTTCAACTGGATGTCACCCCTTAAGGCTCTCGAAGCACTCTAAAATGTTGTTGGTCATGAATTGCTTATAAGTTTTATCGCATGTAGTCCTTATGTTTTGTATTGCCACTTAATTTTCACATATTTTAAAAGATTGAAAAATTTTTCACTGGGAAGAGTTCCTTCCAGAATATATACGTGCAAAAACCGGCAAAACCGACAAAAACTTTATATCTTGTATTTTGTTGCCGTTTTTTTAAAGTAAGATTCAGACGAAACAATATAGGTATTAATTTTACTTCATATTTATGTTCTGTAGTTAAGTATTTTATCCGAACGAATGCTCTGAATAATAAGTTAGGAAAACCCAACAGATTAGCCTATTACTTAGCTGGTCCATTACAGAACATTTGTTCTATAGGCCGAACTAAGAAGAGATCTCCATTCCTCTCTATTTTTTGCTTTGCACTCTGGAATACCGCGCCTTTTCATCTCATCATCCACTTGTTTGCGCCATCTATTCCTTGGCCTGCCAATTCTGCGTGCACCGCCATGTGGCATGTATTCATACGCCTTTTTAGCGGGTTCATCATCGCTCATTCTTATGATATGGCCTAGCCAACGCAATCGCTGCATCTCGATACGTTTAACTATATTGATGTCGTTGTATAGCAGATACAGCTCGTGGTTCATGCGACGTCGATATTCACCGTCAACGCAGATTGGTCCGTAGATCTTTCGAAGAATTTTTCTCTCAAACACACCAAGCACTGCCATGTCAGCTTGCGCAAGTACCCAGGCTTCGGAGCCATACATCAGCACGGGTAGTATCAGTGTTTTGTAGAGCGTTATTTTTGTTTGACGAGATGTGGCTTTGTTTTTAAACTGCTTACTTAAACCAAAGTAGCATCTGTTGGCCAATACAATTCTTCTTTTTATTTCACAACTGATGTCGTTTGTTGTGTTTACGGAGGTGCCGAGGTATACGAAGTCTTTTACTACCTCAAAATTATAGGAACCAACTTCAACAGTTGGTCCGATCTCAATGGACGCATTGCGCGTCGACACCATAAACTTGGTCTTCTCACCGTTTACCGCCAGACCCACCTTAGCAGATTCTCCTTCGACCTTTATAAAGGTATCAGTTACTTCTTTTACTGATCGGCCCATGATGTCTATATCATCAGCATAAGCAAGTAACATGTGACTATTGGTGTAGATTGTGCCACTTCTTTTGACGTTTGCCTCTCGTATAACCTTTTCTAGCAGGATGTTGAAGAGGTCACACGAAAGGCTGTCTCCTTGTCTGAAACCTCTTTTGGTACCAAACTCTTCGGAGAGGTTCTTTCCTATTTTAACTGAGGACCTCGTGTCAGTTAAAGTCATTTTACAAAGCCGGATGAGCTTTGCGGGAATACCAAATTCAGACATGGCTTGGAATACCTTTGAGCGCAGCGGACTGTCGAAGGCTGCTTTATAATCGACAAAAAGGTGGTAGGTGTCGATCTGCATCTCTTGGGTCTTCTCCAGGATATGCCGCAGGGTAAATTTCTGGTGAATGGTGGACTTGCCAGGTCTAAAGCCGCATTGGTATGGTCCAATTATCTCGTTGACCATAGGCTTTAGTCGTTCGCACAATATCCCTGACACGATCTTGTAGGCAATAGGGAGTAGGCTTACGCCCCTATAGTTAGAGCATACAGTCTTATCTCCCTTCTTGTGGACGGGGCACAGGATACTCAGGTTCCAATCGTCGGGTACTCGTTCTTCCTGCCAGATGGTGCTAACTAGCTGATGAATACACCTTATCAGCGTGTCGCCTCCGGTTTTGAACAGCACGGCTGGTAAGCCATCGGCCCCTGCTGCCTTATTATTCTTCAGCCGATTTATTGCTGTCTTTACCTCATCTTGGCTGGGCGATATACATTCAATACCATCTTCTGGGATTGGGACTGTGGTATCTTCGTCGTCTTCGCTGCTATTGGATACCAACAGATTTGAAAAATGTTCTTTCCATATCCTGAGTACACTATCTGTATCAGTTACCAAATTACCATGCTGGTCTCTACAGGAGGATGTGCCTGTACCAAAGCCATCAGTTTGATGCTTGACTCTTTGGTAGAATTTTCGGACTTCATTCTGGCTCCTGTACATCTCGATTTTTTTACACTCCCGCTTTTCCATCTCTCTCTTTTTCCTGCGGAAAAGACGTTTCTCCTCTCTCCTTTTCTCCCTGTATCTCTCTCGTGCGCTACGCGTTGCTACGGATTGTAAAGTAGCCCTATATGCCGCATTTTTCTCTTCGGTGGCAGCACGACACTCCTGATCATACCATGGATTCCTTGGTGGAGGTCTCTGGAATCCAAGTATGGATTTTGCGGCTGTTTGCATGGAGTGGGCAATGCTTTGCCATTGCGCTGATATGTTATCGGGATGAGGAGTGCTTTGATTAAGCAATTGGGCTAGTTGAGTGGAATATGCTGTGGCTATCTGTTGTGATTGCAGCTTACCGATGTCTAACTTTCGTGTTGTGTCTGTTCGTACTTTGTTTGCTACGTTTAAGCGGGTGCGTACCTTTGCTGCAACAAGGTAGTGGTCCGAATCAATGTTTGCGCCTCGGAATGATCGTACATCCAACACGCTCGATGAATGTCTTCCATCTATCACAACATGATCAATTTGGTTTCTTGTTTTCTGATCTGGAGACAGCCAGGTGCCCTTATGAATATCGAGATGATTAAATCTGGTACTGCTAACTACCATGTTTTTTGCAGCTGCAAAGTCTATCAGCCTCATACCATTGTCAGATGTTTCACTGTGGAGACTGTATTTCCCGACTGTTGGGCCAAAGATATTCTCCTTTCCAATTTTGGCATTAAAATCGCCTAGAATGATTTTAATGTCATGGGCAGGGCAACGGTCATATGTTTCTTCTAAGCGCTCGTAAAATATATCTTTGGTCTGTTCGTCCTTTTCTTCAGTGGGAGCATGAGCGCAAATAAAGCTGATGTTGAAGAATTTAGCTTTTATCCGAATTGCAGCAAGTCTTTCATTTACTGGAGTGAAGCTGGATACCAGATGTTTTAGTCTCCGACTAACTACGAATCCACAACCAAATTCATGCTTTACGTCATGGCAGCTATAGTACAGTGCGTCACCTTTAGGTGTTGTTGCGACGCCTTTCCCAATCCATCGTATTTCCTGTATGGCAGTAATATCGGTCTTGTACTTTTCAAGTACGTCTGCCAATGCGAAGACTGCACCTTCTCTATAAAGAGTGCGAACATTCCAGGTGCAGATTCGCAGATCATGGTCCTTAAAACGTTTGCGGGGTTCGTCAACTTTAGAGGGGTTTGTTTTTCTTTTCTTTCGAAAACAGATTAGCCTATATGGGCCCAAATATAGGAAAAAGTTAAAATTTTTACATTATTAAATTACACTCGGAGTCGACCCGGAGTCGGAGCCGTAGTCGTGAAAAAAATTGGTCTGGAGTCGGAGTAGACCCAAAAATACCTCGACTCCGAAACCCTGGTTTGGAGGATGTAAACAGTTCGGCCCGAACATAAATCCTTTACTTCTTTAAAGTGCATATCCAGTTATCACACACTAACTTCATTCCCATTTAAGAAGTTTTGTATTATTGTAAGAAAATAATATTTTTTAATGTTTTAAAAACACCAAAACTTTACTATTTTACCAGAAGTGAGAGTCCGTGAAAACCAACTAAAAATTCAGAAAATTACATTAAGAAAAAAAGAAAACATTTTTATCAGGAGTCGGGCGATACAAACTACGACTCATAGACTCCGAATCCAATTCGTACTGTTTGAAACTACGTAAAAACATGGTCGAAAAATATCTCTAAAAAAGCCCTGAAGAAAATAGGTTGAGTCGAAAAAAACTCCATCTGATACCTCAATGGTTGTTGTTCCCGCTTATTTCTATCTTAATTGTACGAGTAGATATTTATTTATTCGATGACATTAAAAACTTTCCAAGGACTATGCCCAAAGGCCAATCACTTCTGTTTTCTATAATAAATAAGTAAGTAAGTAAGTAATAAATAAGTAAAAAAGTATCCGCCGAATTGTGTAGTCAGGGAGTTTTAGAAATACGTTGTCCTTTTTGGACGTATATACTTTAAGACCAAAATATTGAAACGTTAAGGGTATACAACATCAAAATTGTGGGCCTTGCGAATATGCTTATGTTTTGCTCATAAATTTGACTTCGATAAAAGCGCAAAAGTTATAACGAGTGGTTTTACCGAAGGCTGAGGTTAGCTCAGCCGCTGCCAGGGTCGACTCAAGGACCCACACACCTTAAGTAAGATGAGACACGATTGAACTGTGCTTCAGAGTTTTATTTATATAATTTCGTAAGCATAAGTTTCAGATAATATGGAGATAAGTTGATATGTTGGTAAAGTTGGGGAACAGCCTCGGGTGGAATCGCTTCGGGTTGGTCGGTATGAAGTAGGTGGTAATCGGCGGATAGAAGATGAGCTTGGTAGTTGACAGTCGGTCGATAACACTCGGCTCGGAAATAGTGAAATCGGCAATCTTCTGATCGTCAGCCCTCGCTCGGCAATACTCGGATTGGCAATGGGTCGGTAGTTCCCGTTGTTGGCGTATCGCACGGCTCGGCGTTATTCGGATTGCTGTCGGATCGGTAGTCTTCGTGTGTTGAGTTCGACTCGGGAGTTGAGTTCGGCTCGGTAGTCTTCGGGAGTTGAGTTCGGCTCGATAGTCTTCGGGTGTTGAGTTCGGCTCGGTAGTCTTCGGGTGTTGTGTTCGCTTCGTTAGTCTTCGGGTGTTGAGTTCGGCTCGGTAGTCTTCGGGTGTTGAGTTCGGCTCGGTAGTCTTCGGGTGTTGAGTTCGGTTCGTTAGTCTTCGGGTGTTGAGTTCGACTCGGTAGTCTTCGGGTGTGTTTGCTCGGTTCTGGGGTGCTCGGATGCTGTCGGCTTGTTGGTAGTTGTCGGCGATATTATTCTCGGCAGTACTCGGCTCGGTATTGGATCGACAATCGGCTGGACGGCTTTCGGGTGATTGATCGTACTCGGCTGTTGACGGTCGGTTCTGCTACTCTGCAAAGAGAAGAGTCGGAATCGACAGGAGCGAACGAATCGGCAGGAGCGAACAAATCGCAAGGAGCGAACGAATCGCCAGGAGCGAACGAGTCGACAGGAGCGAACGAATCGACAGGAGCGAACAAATCGCAAGGAGCGAACGAATCGCCAGGAGCGAACGAATCGACAGGAGCGAACGAATCGACAGGATCGAACGAGTCGACAGGAGCGAACGAATCGACAGGAGCGAACGAATCGGCAGGAGCGAACAAATCGCAAGGAGCGAACGAATCGCCAGGAGCGAACAAATCGACAGGAGCGAACGAATCGCAGGGCCGACGGCTGTTGATAGGTTTGGTTCAAGTGACTGCGGACAATGCCACACGTTTTATCTTGTACTTCGTTTAACGCCAGCACTCGACAAATTCAGCGACGAAAACTAAACATCTTATCCATCTGGGTTTACGGAGTGAATGAGAATTATTTGTAAGGCGAGACAACCAGGAAATACGCTGAAGTTTAAATAATGTATGAATGGAGTTGTAATTATGCATGAAGTTGGGATTATGCATGCACTTGTAAGGTAGTTTTGTATTGATACTGTGTGTAATATCAGGTGGGCGGATTGCAATGTAGCGGTCACGTTACAAAGTGTTGCACTTTTGTACAAAAGATACCTGAAAGAAGCGACCGATATAGTCCATTTTGGAATACATTACTTTTTATAGCTATGGTGTCAAGCCATAATTTTAGTCGGCCATCGTAAGATTTAGAGTTTTTGGACCATTCCTGACATAACCATGGACTTACACACGAGAAATAGAATATCGCTGTAAACAAGACGGCAAGGAGTACCATTGGTCAAAATGTGCAATGCCTCGAACGGTCCTTAAAAACTTATGTTGAACTTTTGTATCCGATGTATCCGAAAGAAGCGACCGATATAGTCCATTTTGGAAGACATTACTTTTTATAGCTATGGTGTCAAGCCATAATTTTAGTCGGCCATCGTAAGATTTAGAGTTTTTGGACCATTCCTGACATAACCATGGACTTACACACGAGAAATAGAATATCGCTGTAAACAAGACCGCAAGGAGTACCATTGGTCAAAATGTGCAATGCCTCGAACAGTCCTTAAAAACTTATGTTGAACTTTTGTATCCGATGTATCCGGAGATGTTGTCCCAAATATTCCAGTTCCGGCCAAATCAGATAACTGAAATAATCCATATTCGAGCCTTATCTATGTCTCGAAAAATCGATTTGGAGTTTCGATAGTTATTGTGTGCATGATTTTGAAGTCTTGTGGGGGAAGTGGGCAAAGGAGTGGACCGATATGGCTTAAAATTTACAAAATATTGCGAGATCCAAAATTTGGCCCAAATCAGTTGATCTGTTCGAGAGTTATAATGCGCTCGAGCCAGACAGATGGACGAACTGGATTCGTCAAAATATCTGATTGTCTAAGACCTTTATTTCGGAGAGGAACGTTTTTATCGTTAGCTTAACGGCTGAGGGTTCAATACATTACAGCAGATTTTAATACCATATATCCAATGTTTGAGCATTAATTTCGTTTTTAGATGCTTTTGAGCTACATATTTGTTTACGATAGAAAAAAATCAGATGGGCATTCTATTTATAGCTTTTTTATGATGTACAACAATAATTTTTTCTACATTATTTTTTCCTATTATACAGCAACAAGTTGATATAAAATAGGACTACAAAAATTTGATTAAGGCAGTAAAACAATTTTCTAATTGGTATATCTCGAATACTCCACGGAAAACCCTTGATATGTCGTACATTTTGTCCAATAGACATTTCCTCTCATGTACTTCCAATCAGCACAATACTGAACTTGTAATCTTTTTTAAATACAGAATGAGTTTAAAGCCTTAAGACCTTTATAGTCATTACAGAATTCCAAAACACTGACATGAAATAAAGAAGTAATTCAGAAGTTTCTCATAAAAAAAGAGTATTCAAACAAAAAATTTTAAATATTTCTTAGACAAAGTACATCTTCAGTACAGAACCTTCAGAACAATATAAGTTTTCATTTCCAATTTTAAAAAACAAAATTATTTTAGAAAAAAACGTAATAATTTGTAAAAGTAGTTCAACAAATTACGTCCCTGGTCTGAAACTCTGTTATCTGACCATGTACATTAGGGTGACCCAAACAAAATTTCTTTTTTTATTTCCTACCCTCTAAATTTTTTTCATTTGATTTAAAAACCTAATCTTTGAAATTTTATGGCGATCGGTTAACGATAATCCGTGCCAACCTAGCGGTCTTTGCTTCCATAGTAATTTGTGTGTGGCCAAAGGCGCATTTTCACCAAAATTCTCTAAATGCCATAATTATGAACATGATGTTGAAGGGAGTGGAAAAAATGGATGAAGTACATCAATTGGTTTGAGTACATGCAGAAGTAGAATGTTAAATAGGTCACAATATAGACTGTCACCTTGTCTGAAACCTTCCATTGTTTTAAAAGCCTCGGCGAGGTTTCTTTCATCTTTGATCCAATTGGGCTGTCGAAGGCGGCCTTTCAGTCGACGAACAGGTGGTATGTGTCGATCTGTCTTTCGGGGGTCTTCTCCAGTATTTAGCGCAGTGTGAAGATTTGACCAATTGTTGATTTATCAGGTCTCAAACCGAACTGGTATGACCCTATTATTTAATTGACCCTAGATTTTAGCCGTTTACACAGTACGCCCGACTGCATTTTGCATGCAGTGTGTAGACGACTTATGCCTCTGTAATTTGCACAAAACATCTTGCCTCCTCTCTCGTGTACGGGACATAGAGGGCTGAGTGAGGTCCAATCGTTGGGTATACTTTCTTCCTGCCAAATTTCGCTAATTACCCCATGCATACACCTTATCAGCATTTCGCCAACGGTCTTGGACAGTTCGGCATTATTTTTGCTGCATTATTGTATTTTAGACTATTAATTGATGTCATTACCTCGCATTGGCTAGGTGGTAAACATTCAACGTCGCCGCCCATATTCGATACTAAGAGCTTCTTAAAATGCTCCTTCCAGATCCTCAGTACGCTATCTTTATCAGTTGCCAGATTTCCTTCATTATATTTGCAAGATAATGTGCCTGCACCATACCCTCCAGTCAGGTGTTTTACACTGCGGTAAAATGTTCGAACTTCATGCGGACTTTCTTTTTTCTCCTGAAAATACGCCGTTCCTCTCTCCTCTTCTCGCGATCCTTTGCGCTTTGTGTTACTACTGAATGCAGGATTGCTATGTATGCCGCGTTCTTTTCTACAGTAGCTTTAGGGCATTCGTGACGTACCATCGATTTTAAGGTAGTGGTTTTGGTACCCAAAAATATAATTTCAAATTGATATTTTTTTCAATATATAAATTTTCGTTTTTTCTTCTTCTTTATTTCTTTTACATAGTGAGATTATTTTCCAACGGTCGTTACTTAACCCATACTCAACTTTTTATCTTTCCGAATTTATTACATAGCACACATTACTTCCCCACATACACTCCACGTCAGTAGAATAGAACACCTACATTTTTGTTAATGTTAGCTTATTTATCCCAAAATGAATGAATCTGCGTTTTCAATCTTGTGGGGATGTGAAGTCTATGATGTTCCTTATCAACCACTTAAAAAATTATGTTTTTAGCTCTTCGCGAAATGATTTTCTGATCTATTTTTCGATAGTACTATGAAAAATAGGCATTTATTTTTGGTCATCAGGATAGAACAGTCACTTTATTTTCGCGAATTTTTGAGATATTAACGCCGAATTTTCTTTCAGTCGATAAAGCAAGGCTTTCACATCATTTTACACCTAAGAAAACATATAAATTATTCCGCGGACATCGAAGTATCCCTGTTAAAATTGACAGATATTTGAAACATCTCGGAATGTCAATAGGATTCGCGCAGTTATGTCATATTTCTTCACAATAAGATAGAATATGACACAGACAACCTCGACGAATACAATCGAGTGCTTCGGATGCTGATAAGATGGACTATTACAAAAATAATTATGAAAAACGTCAAAATTTCTGATAAGAACCTTGATGTTTTGTTCAATAAAATGCTTTTTCCGCGAACAAGTCTGCCGTTCAAATATGCTCCAGATTTGGAGGAAGATAATCTGATACGAAAACAACCGTTATTTTAATACACTGAGGGAAATTTTAGTACTTTTTAAAACAACATACGCAACCTAACACCTCAATTTCCATGACTGTGTTTTCCCGCGAAAACGGGACTTTTACATTTGCGATTTCAGTTAAAAAAACTACTAATTCGTGAAATCCGGTATGGAGAGCATATCCTGGTCCAATTTTATTGGAGCATAACACTGTTGAGAACAGTCGCGGACACCGAAATAAGAACACATATAAAATTCAAAGTCCAAAGGGTGTGTTCAATTTGAAAAATGTGCTAAAATTTCCTTCAGTGTATTAAAATAGCGGTTATTTTCATATCAGATTATTTTCCTCTAAATCTGGAGCATATTTCCAAACCATTAAATGGCGGACATATTCGCGGAAAAACCATTTTATTAAACAAATCATCATGGTTTTTTAAGAAATTTTGACGTTTTTCATAAATATTTTGAAAATATTCCATCTTATCAGCATCCGAAGCACTCGATTGTATCCGTCGAGGTTGTCTGTGTCATATTCTATATTATTGTGAAGAAATATGATATAATTGCGCGACTCCTATTGAAAATCCGAGATGTTACCAATATCTGTCAATTTAAACCCTTTAACTCTGTTATTTCGGTGTCCGCGGAATAATTTATATGTTTTCTTTGGTGAAAAATTATTAGAAAGCCATGCTTTATCGACTGAAAGAAAACTCGGCGTTAATATCTCAAAAATTCGCGAAAATAAAGTGACTGTTCTATTCTGATGACCAAAAATAAATGCCTATTTTTTATAGTACTATCGGAAAAATGATCAGAAAATCATTTCGCGAAGAACTAGAAACATAATTTCTTCTGTGTTTTATATGGAACATTATCGACTTTAAGTCCCTACAAAATTAAAAACGTATATACATCCGCTTCGGGATAAATAAGCCAACATTAACAGAAATGTAGGTGTTCTACTGACGTGGAGTGTATAAAGAGTTTTCAATACCCTAGACAGACGGCAGAGTCAATTTGCATTAAAAATGTCCTAATTTGAATTAATTTTTCACCCTGACAGACGATAGTATCCGCATTTATGAAACAGCTGTTTGTGTTGTTTGTTTGTACCCAGCAGACCATTTCATAAAGCTTTACAAAAGTTCGCCAAAATATGCGAAACAAATACACTTTCTACCTTTGATCTTTTCACCACGATGAAGCAAAAATAAATTTAATTTATTCGCGATATTTTTGAGTCTTTTTAATATTATAAAAATATTGCAAAACTTTAAAAAACATTTGAGGAAGATATAATTTTCGATAGAATTGGTATGGTCGGTAATGAAATGTTTTGTGAAAATAAAAATTTGAAAAAGAGATTTGTTAGAAGGCGTGAAAAACGATTAGCTGCTATTCTACTCGCGAAAGACCACTACTTATTTGGAAGAAACGCGAAAATTGCTGATTTGCTTTCCCTTTTTATTTTCCTAAACATGGAAATTTGACAAAAGACAATTGATTTTCAACAGCATTGCCATATTGAAATTGCTAAATTCAGTTTAAATTTCCTTTGATTTTGTGCATTAGAATGTGGATAATGCACGAATTAATTTGAATTAAGGCAGTTAATGCAAATTAACGCTGCCGTCTGTCTAGGGTATAAGATGTCGTCCGAGGTGGTGGGAAGTCCGTGTTTACATAAGATGACAAAGGGACGAAAATAATCTTTGAACTTTACAATGCCAAAGTCTATTGGGGTCATTGTTTGGTATGTATGATCTCCTATTTGAGTGTTCTCCTTTAACCTAGAAACTCTGATTTCTTTTAAAAGGTTTCTTGTTCCATGGCGCTTACAATACCATCTCTTTTGTTAAAGTGTGTTATCGGGTGTTATAATACCATTAGCAGATTACCGTCATTCTCTTTGTGGGGTTGTTTCTTTGATATTCAAGAAATTGTCTAAATGTATTGATTGACAACTACCAATAGTGGCTGTAATCAAAAAATTTGTTTGATCACCGATTAAGCGGTAAGACCAAAAGGAAACGTGAGAACCAGGGCCTCCAAAAACATAGTTGGATCCAAACACACATACATACATACATATGTAACACATATATGTATATATTTTTGCTTAGTGGTGCACGTTGCGGGAGGGAAGTAAATAAACAACTAACCAACCGACCAACCCCTTTCCTTTACCATTATCATTCATTATAGACCGCCTATTAGGTTTTTTTTCTAATGACATCCGAATAAGTTACCAACGATTAAAATGCCACATTTATTCGGAGACGTAGAAGACAAGAAAAAAAAGTACCGCACAACTATTGTTATCGAATTCCAATTGTTTCACGGCGAAAACAAAACGCTTCAGAATCTATTCCATTGTGGATGACATTGATAGATGATATCGCCAAACTACAAAGAATGAAAATCGATAATTTTTCATGACTTTTTCCATGATAAAAATAACAATTAGTAATAGATAGTCGAAAATGAAATAGAGAAAAATATAGACAGAATTATATATAACATCCATTTGTATATACATATGTAGGTGTATCACCGCCTTTTGATAACTAATTAGTAATTGCTGATAAGCAAATATAAAATGGGTCTCTAACTAATGAATAATTATTTTAAGATCCTCTGATGTACTGACTAATTTTGAAAAATTATGGCAATGGAAAAATATAAAATATGACTTAGGGAATGGAAGATACCAAGCAACGGTCCTGACCGGTTTTAACATGGCAAAGCCCAGGATTTATCTTGGACCCTCTTTCATCTCAAGTGGACACTGACCTCCCCGTGGTGTCACCTGGGGAACTGCCTTTAACACCCGTTAAAGGTAGTGAGCTAACATGTGTCGCGCGTTCACCCATAATAACGTTAAAAACTTGGGCTTGGGCGTCGGGTTAGTAACTCTCCCCTAGAAAAAACAGCCTACTATGAAAAAACGAAAGAAAAGAAAAACAAACCCCTCTAAAGTTGACGAACCCCGCAAACGTTTTAAGGACCATGATCTGCGAATCTGCACTTGGAATGTTCGCACTCTTTATAGAGAAGGTGCAGTCTTCGCATTGGCAGACGTACTTGAAAAGTACAAGGCCGATATTACTGCCATACAGGAAATACGATGGATTGGGAAAGGCGTCACAACAACACCTAAAGGTGACGCACTGTATTATAGCTGCCATGACGTAAAGCATGAGTTTGGTTGCAGATTCGTAGTAAGTCGGAGGCTAAAACATCTGGTATCAAGCTTCACCCCAGTGAATGAAAGACTTGCTGCAATTCGAATAAAAGCTAAATTCTTCAACATCAGCTTTATTTGCGCTCATGCTCCCACTGAAGAAAAGGACGAACAGACCAAAGATATATTGCCCTGCCCATGACATTAAAATCATTCTAGGCGATTTTAATGCCAAAATTGGAAAGGAGAATATCTTTGGTTTAACAGTCGGAAAATTCAATCTCCACTGTGAAACATATGACAATGGTATGAGGCTGATAGACTTTGCAGCTGCAAAAAACATGGTAGTTAGCAGTACCAGATTTAATCATCTAGATATTCATAATGGCACCTGGCTGTCTCCAGATCAAAGAACAAGTAATCAAATTGATCATGTTGTGATAGATGGAATACATTCATAGAGCGTGTTGGATATACGATCGTTCCGAGGCGCAAACATTGATTCGGACCACTACCTTGTTGCAGCAAAGGTACGTACCCGTCTAAACGTTGCGAATAAAGCACGAACAGACACAACGCGGAAGTTGGACATCGATAGGCTGCAAACACAACAGATAGCCACTGCATATTCCACTCAACTAGCCCAATTGCTTAATGCGAGCACTCCTTGTTCCGATAACATAACAACACAATGGCAACATATAGCCCACTCCATGCAAACAGCCGCAAAATCCATACTTGGATTCCAAAGACCTCCACAAAGGAATTCATGGTATGACCAGGAGTGTTGTGCTGCTACCGAAGAGAAAAATGCGGCATATAGAGCTACTTTACAATCAGTAGCAACGCGTAGCGCACGAGAGAGATTTCGGGAGAAAAGGAGAGAAAAGAAACGTATTTTCCGCAAGAAAAAGAGAGAAATGGAAAAGCGGGAGTGTGAAAAAATCGAGATGTACAGGAGCCACAATGAAGTGCGAAAATTCTACCAAAGAGTGAATCATCAAACTGATGGCTTTGGAACTGGCACATCCTCCTGTAGAGACCAGTAAGGTAATCTAGTAACTGATACAGATAGTGTGCTAAGGATATGGAAGGAACATTTCTCCAATATGCTGGTATCCAATAGTAGCGAAGACGATGATACCACAGATCCAATCCCAGAAGATGGTATAGAATGTATACCGCCCGGCCAAGATGAGGTAAAAACAGCAATCAACCGGCTGAAGAATAATAAAGCAGCAGGAACCGATGGCTTACCAGCCGAGCTGTTTAAAACCGGAGGCGACGCGCTGATAAGGTGTATGCATCAGCTAGTTAGCACCATCTGGCAGGAAGAACGCGTACCCGACGATTGGAACCTGAGCATCCGGTGTCCCGTCCACAAGAAAGGAGATAAGACTGTATGCTCCAACTATAGGGGCATAAGTCTTCTCCCTATTACCTATAAGATAGTGTCAGGGATATTGTGCGAACGACTAAAGCCAATGGTCAACGAAATAATTGGACCATACCAATGTGGCTTTAGACCTGGCCCGTCCACCATTGACCAGATATTTACCCTGCGGCAAATCCTGGAGAAGACCCAAGAGATGCAGATCGACACATATCACCTTTTTGTCGATTATAAAGCAGCATTCGACAGTCCCCTCCGATCAAAGGTATTCCATGCAATGTCTGAATTTGGTAATCCCCGCAAAGCTCATCCGGCTTTGTAAGATGACTTTAACTGATACTAGGTCCACAGTTAAAATTGAAAAGAACCTCTCCGAACAGTTCAGCACCAAAAGAGGTTTCAGACAAGGAGACAGCCTTTCGTGTGACCTATTCAACATTTTGCTGGAAAAGGTAATACGAGATGCAAATGTCAAAAGAAGTGACACAATTTACACCAATAGCCACATGTTACTTGCTTATGCTGATGACATAGACATCATGGGACGATCAGTAAAAGAAGTAACTGATACCTTTAGGAATGTCGAAGCAGAATCTGCGAAAGTGGGTCTGGCGGTAAACGGCGAAAAGACCAAATTGATGGTGTCGACGCGCAAAGCGTCCATAGAGCTCGGACCAACTGTGAAAGTTGCCAACTGTGAAAGGTGCCTATAATTTTGAGGTAGTTAAAGACTTCGACTACCTCGGCACTGCCATAAACACAACAAACAACATCAGTTGTGAAATAAGAAGAAGAATTGTATTGGCCAACAGATGCTACTATGGTTTAAGTAAGCAATTTAAAAACAAAGCCACATCTCGTCAAACAAAAATAACGCTTTACAAAACACTGATACTACCCGTGCTAATGTATGGCTCCGAAGCATGGGTACTTGCGCAAGCAGATAAGGCAGTTCTTGGTGTGTTTGAGAGGAAAATTCTTCGAAAGATATACGGGCCGATTTGCGTTGACGGTGAATATCGACGTCGTATGAACCACGATCTATATCAGCTATATAAAGACATGAATATAGTTAAACGTATCGAGATGCAACGATTGCGTTGGCTAGGCCATATCATAAGAATGAGCGATGATGTACCCGCTAAAAAGGCGTATGAATACATGCCACATGGCAGTGTACGCAGAATCGGCAGGCCTAAGCTACGATGGAGCATACAAGTGGATAAAGAAATGAAAAGGCGCGGTATTCCAAAAAGCGAAGCGAAAAACAGAGAGGATTGGAGATCTTTTCTTAGTTCGGTCTATGGAACAAATGTTCTGTAATGGGCCAGCTAAGTAAGTAAGTAGACCCCATCAACACCCAAAATTTCGTGATGACCCGATCAAATTTGCGACTTGCCCCTTCAAAAAGTGTTACCGTCGTAAAAGGGGCCGTGAGAAGTGTCCCTAAACTGCACGTCTAAAAATTATTGTCACATTTTTAAGGGGTGGACCGATATAGACCATATTCGAAGATGATCTACATATGTCTGGAAGAAATATTACGATGCGCAAAGTTCGAACTAAATCAGCTTCTCCCGCTAACAATTAATTTAGCAAAAAAAAAAAAACAAAAAAACAAAAATTTTGAAGGTGATCTACGTTTGGACATTATATTACGAGAACTATCGGGTGCTCCAGCCAGACGGACATATGGACATTTCCATGAATCACATTTGCATCGTATCGAAGGCTAATGATATACAAATGCTGCGTATTTTGCTTAAGACTTATAAAGTTCAGTACACACGAAAACTAAAGCCGCCTGTAATCAACAACGACGTGTCTTTGCTGATTGGGTCCTTGAAATAATTCAGAAGTCCACCGTAAAATCATCTTGAGGGTCATTTCCACCTCGGTGGCTACATCAACAAGCGTCTCTCCATCCTCAACGGGATTCCTGGGATTGAACGGAGCAAAAAAGTCCACTGGACCATAGGTCTACGGTGAAAATCGAGCCTCCTGATTTTGACTTAAAATTTTTTATCCACATTTTTTTGACATTTGGCATATAATGGCCAAACCATTGAGATCCAACACAAAGACAAAAATTGTAGCCAAGACAGTAATTAAGAACTCTCAAGTACATCGCAAAAACATTGGAATGCTCCTTCAGGCGGTTTTGGGCTTGAGAAGGTGCAAACTTTTCGGAAAATGTCGACAAATGGCACTGTGCTACAAAACGTGACCACCAAAACGTGTTGGGATCCATGGATAACGAGAATGCCTTTAATTCGTTTGGGTCACTTCGTTTTATTTTTTTTTAACGGTAAAAGCAGTGAACATCTGTGTTTCTTACATTTTCAAATTTAAACGGGCATATCGTCTTTTTTTCACAACGGATTTCTATTGATCCTTCTTCCTTTTAAAGGGGTGAATTATATCTTTCGAACAAGTTGTTATTTTTTTTGTTTTTTGAAATCGGTTAACAAATGACTATCTTTAAGTCTAAAACCCCCCACAAAAAAAAAAAAAAAAAAAAAAAAAAACTATAACTGAATTTCTCACAATTTTCAAAATAAATATTGAACAAAACAAAAATTGAACATATTTTTGAAAATTATGAGAAATTCAATTATAGTTTTTTGTGAGGTTTTTCAGACCTAAACCACTATAAACCACTAAAAAAAAATTCGTAATTTTTCTTCGAACAAAAACTCGCTCGGTAATGGATGCGAGAATTAGGCCCCTGAATAATCTAAACTCTCCTTAAATGACACTTGACCCTGAAAATTTTTTTGCGCACATGGAATCGCGCTGGAAATTTTAGGACGCAAACTGCTGGCTCTCCACCTTTGGGAATTTTAGCTATTTGCCCCTTTTTGACTGGATAACGTTTTAAACAGAATAGTGCAATAGGAAAGCTTGTCCCTCCTGACCACTTCTGTAGCGATTTTTCTTCAATACATTGTAACCATCATAACGCTATAAGCTGCAATTTTTAATGAGCTTTTCTGCACCACCGACTCATAAAGTGATTATTTCCTCGTTTTGTACCTCGGTGTCTATTGATTGTCATTAAATTGCGTACTGTATGTGCGGTTTCTGTTGCTTATGGTGTTGTGGGTTACGTCTTCAAATAAATACTAATTTTAATCCATACTGCTTTTAAAAATTAAATAATTTTAAGATTTTGTTAACATTTGGAATTCTGTTAAAATTTATTTTTTTAAGGTGTTTATAACATAAACATAATTATTTTAAATGTCAATTGGTTTTTTTTGCATTTTTTGTTCATATTCCAATTAATTTTGCATCAAATATTAAGAACATTTAAATATGTTGCTTAAATAAATTAGTTGTTGTTGTCAGTAACTAAAACCTAATTGTCGGCATGCCACAAACGCACTCACTTCAAACTAGGACTAATATGGCCTAAAATCGAATAAAAACTCATTTTTTATAAAAGTTATTTTTATTAATTAGACTTTGAAGTATTTATTTAACACATTTTTACAATTTCGAGCTAAAAATAATTGACAAAGCGCATTTTTTCACCCCATGCTGACTTCTGGCAAACTTTACATTTTGCTGTCCCTAAGTCGACATCAGCTAAAATGGCAGAATTACAATATTTTTTTAACACTTTCTTTTTCTAATGTGTTCTTTTGAATATTATCTACCATCTCAACAAAAATTTTATTGACAATTTTTTCATTTTAATATATTTACAAACATTTTTATACCCTCAGCATTTATGCTAACGAGGGTATATACACTTTCATACGGGCAAAATGTGCCTCATCGAAATAACGGTTTTAGACCCCAAGTATGTTTGGACGAAATGTGTTTCAGACAATTTGGAGTCGATTGAGCAATGTCCGTCCGCCTGTCTGGCTGGAGCGCACGATAAATTTCGAACTCTCTCGGTTCAAATTTTTGCTTTCGTAATATTTTTTCCAAACTTAGTTTAAGTTCGAAGATGGGCTATATCGGTCCACTCCGTCCGTTACCTCCCCCACAAAAGTTCGAAAATGTTCGGAAAATTTGTGCGCACGATAACTCTTGAAGGGAGTAACCGATTTGGTCCATACTTTGCTCATCGTGAAATGTGTACCAGACTTAGGTAAGGTTTTAATATCCACTCAATCGGTCCACTCCTTCGGGTACCTCCCACACAAAATTTCTGAAAAGTTCAGTTTAGGGCCATTTCTCGAATCGCTTTGATTTTTGTTCTAGCAACTTTTATTCACCACCCCCATACGACTGTACAAGTTTCATCAGGGCCAAGTCCATAGAACCCCTATGACACCGTGTGAGGTGGTTGGAGCGCCAGATAACTCTCGAACGGATTTGCCGATTCAATCCAAAATTTGGCCTTAGTAATATTTTGTCCAAAACATAGTTTAAGTTCGAAGATAAGCCATATCGGTCCACTCCTTCAGGTACCTCCCCCACAAAAGTTCAAAAATGTTTGGAAAAATTGTTCGTACGGTAACTCTTGAAGGGAGTAGCCGAATTGGTCCATACTTTACACATCGTAATATATCTACCAGATATAGATCAGGTTCAAATATGGACTATATTTGTCCACTCCATCCGGTACCTCCCACACAAAATTTCGGATAAGTTCACTTTAAGACCTGCTATCGAATCACTTTGATTTTTGTTGAAGCAACTTGTATTAACTGCCTCAATTACGATGGTAAAAGTTTTTTCAGGGGCAAGTCCACACTTCATGAGCAAACAGCCCGAAGGGTGTAAAAACCCCCTATGGCACCATATGTAGTGGCTGGAGACCCACTTCCATAATGGTCAATGTCGATCCGCTCCTTTAAGTATCTCCTCCGCAAAACTTTTGCTCTTTAATCCTAATCAAAATTTTTGTTGGTTTATACGCCGAACATTTTTAAAAACCCCCATACGTTTTTTGGGAAACATTGTTCCAATATACACAGGCTGAGGGTATATCTCTGTCGTCCAAGCCGACTGATACTTTTTTACTTGTTTAATCATAAGTTGTTAAAGTGTAAAGCATTTCTCGAATGTTCGGATACATGTTTAAAAATGTTTCAAATATTATGTTTTAAATATCATAATATGAGCGTTCCATCTTCCATGGATTTTCATTCTATTTTTTATGATATCAATACTCACGGTGCTCTTGAATCAAATTTAAATGGAAGGTGCTTACACCTGGGAAGTTTTTGCGGATTCTGAAACTACAATGTTCATAGATGAGAAAAATCAAAAAAACAAAAATAAATCGCGATTCAAGTTGACATTTTTAGGGGTCGATTAGGTTTTTGCGATTTTGCTTGGAAACCGCAAGTCCTATCCAAATGGGAAGAAAGAAAATGTTGTAGCTATCAAAATTCTCTACAAAATTCCCTTTAATGATATTTTTGTAGGTTTTACAACTTTTGAGATATAGAAGTTGAAATTGGGACAATTCAAATTCAATTCAATTCTCTATCGTCTCCTTATAAAACAATGTCATGACTGCAATTTCCCAACTTAAACTAATATATCTAAAAAATGGTACAACCTAGGAAAAATTACATAAGCCAGTCTTGTAGAGAATTTTCACAGCTATAAGATTTTATCAGGCCCCATGCCGATAAGACTTGCCGTATTCAAGCAAAATCGCGCAACCCTAACCAAAAAACCTAAAAATGTAAACTGAGCTTCTTTATCTCAAAATGGTACAGCCTAAGAACAAATCATAAACGTCAATCCTGCAGAGAATTTTCACAGCTACAACATTTTCTTTAGCTCCATTTCGATTGGACTTGCGGTTTTCAAGCAAAATCGTGAAAACCTAAAAAACACCTAAAAATGCGAATTTTGACCGCGATTTATTTAAAAATCCCTACAGCGATTTTTTCTTGTTTTTGGATTTTTCTCATCTATGAACATTGCTGTTTCAGAATTCACAAAAACTTGCGCCGTGAAAGCGGTTTTCATTAAAAGTTAGTTAGGGCGCACCCTTCATGACATTGTTTTATAAGGGGTCGATACAGTTAGTGCATTGTCCCAATTTGTACTTCAATATCTCAAAAATGGTAAAACCTACGAAATTACCGTAAAGGTCATTCTTGTAGAGAATTTTCATAGCTACAACATTTTCGTCAGTCTTATTTTGATAGGACTTCCGGTTTCTAAGCAAAATCATGAAAATCTAAACAACCCCAAAAAATGTCAATTTGAATCGCGATTTATTTAAAAAATGCTCCGGCGATTTTTTTAGTTTTTTTGATTTTTCTCATCTATGAACATTGTAGTTTCAGAATCCGCAAAAACTTCCGAGGTGTAAGCACCTTCCATTTAAATTTGATTCAAGAGCACCGTGTGCCAATATTCGTGATATACACTTTCATACGGGCAAAATGTGCCTCATCGAAATAACGGTTTTAGACCCCAAGTATGTTTGGACGAAATGTGTTTCAGACAATTTGGAGTCGATTGAGCAATGTCCGTCCGTCTGTCTGGCTGGAGCGCACGATAACTCTCGAACGGATGAACCGATTCGGGTCAAATTTTTGCTTTCGTAATATTTTGCCCAAACTTAGTTTACGTTCGAAGATGGGCTATCGGTCCACTCCGTCCGGTACCTCCCCCACAAAAATGTTCGGAAAATTTGTGCGCACGATAAATCTTGAAGGGAGTAACCGATTTGGCCCATACTTTGTTCATCGTGAAAAGTGTACCAGACTTAGATAAGGTTTTAATATCCACTCCTTCGGGTACCTCCCACACAAAATTTCTGAAAAGTTCAGTTTAGGGCCATTTCTCGAATCTCTTTGATTTTTGTTGTAGCAACTTTTATTCACCACCCCCATACGACTGTACAAGTTTCATCAGGGCCAAGTCCATAGAACCCCTATGACACCGTGTGAGGTGGTTGGAGCGCCAGATAACTCTCGAACGGATTTGCCGATTCAATCCAAAATTTGGCCTTAGTAATATTTTGTCCAAAACATAGTTTAAGTTCGAAGATAAGCCATATCGGTCCACTCCTTCAGGTACCTCCCCCACAAAAGTTCAAAAATGTGTGGAAAAATTGTTCGTACGGTAACTCTTGAAGGGAGTAGCCGAATTGGTCCATACTTTACACATCGTAATATATCTACCAGATATAGATCAGGTTCAAATATGGACTATATTTGTCCACTCCATCCGGTACCTCCCACACAAAATTTCGAATAAGTACACTTTAAGACCTGCTATCGAATCACTTTGATTTTTGTTGAAGCAACTTGTATTAACTGCCTCAATTACGATGGTAAACGTTTTTTCAGGGGCAAGTCCACACTTCATGAGCAAACAGCCCGAAGGATGTAAAAACCCCCTATGGCACCATATGTAGTGGCTGGAGACCCACTTCCATAATGGTCAATGTCGATCCGCTCCTTTAAGTATCTCCTCCGCAAAACTTTTGCTCTTTAATCCTAATCAACATTTTTGTCGGTTTATACGCCGAACATTTTTAAAAACCCCCATACGTTTTTTGGGAAACATTGTTCCAATATACACAGGCTGAGGGTATATCTCTGTCGTCCAAGCCGACTGATACTTTTTTACTTGTTTAATCATAAGTTGTTAAAGTGTAAAGCATTTCTCGAATGTTCGGATACATGTTTAAAAATGTTTCAAATATTATGTTTTAAATATCATAATATGAGGGTTCCATCTTCCATGGATTTTCATTCTATTTTTTATGATATCAATACTCACGGTGCTCTTGAATCAAATTTAAATGGAAGGTGCTTACACCTGGGAAGTTTTTGCGGATTCTGAAACTACAATGTTCATAGATGAGAAAAATCAAAAAAACAAAAATAAATCGCGATTCAAGTTGACATTTTTAAGGGTTGTTTAGGTTTTTGCGATTTTGCTTGGAAACCGCAAGTCCTATCAAAATAGGAATAAAAAAAATTTTGCAGCTATCAAAATTCTCTACAAGATTGACCTTAATGATATTTTCGTAGGTTTTACAACTTTTGAGATATAGAAGTTGAAATTGGGACAATTCAAATTCAATTCTCTATCGTCTCCTTATAAAACAATGTCATGACTGCAATTTCCCAACTTAAGCTTATATATCTAAAAAAATGGTAAACCCAAGGAAAAATTACATAAGCCAGTCTTGTAGAGAATTTTCACAGCTATAAGATTTTCTCAGGTCCCATATCGTTAAGACTTGCCGTATTCATTCAAAAACGCGAAACCCTATCAAATAAAAAAACCTAAAAATGTAACCTGAGCTTCTTTATCTCAAAAATGGCACAACCTGGGTACAAATCATTAACGTCAATACTCTAGAGAATTTTCACAGCTACAACATTTTCTTTAGCTCCATTTCGATAGGACTTGCGGTTTGCGGAAATGTGAACTTTGACCGCGACTTATTTAAAAATCCCTACATCGATTTTTTCTTGTTTTAGGATTTTTTTCATCGACCAACATTACTGTTTTAGAATCCACAAAAACATCCCAGATGTAAGCAGTTTCCACTTAAAGTTAGTTAAGGCGCTCCGTGCATGACATTGTTTTATAAGGAGGCGATACAGTCACTCCATTATCCCAATTTGAACTTCAATATCTCAAAAATGGTAAATCCTAGGAACAAATCATTAACGTCAATTTTATAGAGAATTTTCACTGCTACAACATTTTCTTCAGTCCCATTATGATACGGCTCGTGGTTTCCAAGCAAAATCGTGAAAACCTAAAAAACCCAAAAAATGTGAACTTTGGCCGCGATTTATTTGAAAATCTCTCCGTCGATTTTTTTTCTTGATTTTTCTCATCTATAAACATTGTTGTTTCAGAATCCGCAAAAACATACCAGGTGTAAGCCCTTTCATTTATCTAGTTAAGGCGCACCGTGCACGTTATGAGAATGAATACATCTGCCTCCACTAGAAAGGTGTATAGATACGAGCCTCTTGGAGGCTGAGCGGGGGAAGAACGTGGTTTCGATGGTATGACATTTCACAACATGTTATCCATGATTCGAAAAAAAATTATAAATTCTGCGAGGTTGGAAATCTATTCTTAACTTGCCTTTTGGAACAAATTTTCTGTGTAGGTTTGACTATTATCGCTGTTTTATTAATTCTAGGCTCTACTTTCTTATGGAAATTCGTGTCTACATTATTTTCTTTACTCAACAACCTATAGCCTTCTATTGTTATTTTATTGAGACAAAGTTACAAACATATCAATCATAACACATTTGTCTCTTTGGTTCACAGTAAGTTTGACAACAACAAACCCATAATTGTGGCAAATAGAAACTGCCAGCCATCACAATAAAAATAGAAATAATAATAATGAGGACGACGACGATGATGATGACGATGATAATAATACTAATGCACACAACAACAGTTAACCCATATTTTGTGCCTTTTGTTTTGGTGGTAACATTCTGCCATCATAAATTATAGAAGTTATCCTTAAAACAAATACAAACACACCGGTAAGGCGACATTGTGCAATGACAAAAACAAAAACACAAAAAAGAAGAAAAACGCAGTGGCACCAACCAACAAACATGGACATGGATGGCGCTGAGTACTATTCATGTTGCTACTGGTTTTTTGTTTAGTTTTTAGGTGACAAAACATATGGACGGACGGACGCACACACAAAATGCAGTCAAAGAAATACGCGGTGACATTAAATTCTAAAACAGATGTTTAAATAAATATACAAACGCACAACACAAGCAAAGAAGGATTCATTTACTAAACACACGAACAATTATGTTGTCCCAAAATTGTCGAGATTCTGTGGCACATGGAAGCAAAATAAATGTTGTCCCAAAAGTAAATCCATGCAATTCCAAGTGTAGTAGGGGAACTTGTAATACTGTGGCCTCTTTGCGTGAACTGCAATAGTGTGTGTGAAGTCCTTACCATTAATATATAAGAGTAAAAGGGAAAGCATGATTTACAAATTATTTTCCTTTTCAGAACAAAGAGAAATAGGAGAAATGTTACGCGATCATGCGCATTTCCGGTATGAGTGAGTATGGCATGCAAATAAAATAGCTGAGAATGGAAGTAAGTTTAGTAGTAAAAGAGAGTTCATCTTTTCGTTTTTTGTTGTTTCTTGTGTTTGCTACAAAGCCACTCCCCTTTCTTGATTCGCTGGTGACAAAACAATTTGCTGGTATTTAGTGGGCGGAGTTCGAAAACCAACGAGTAACGAGTAGTAACGGCAACTGTTTATGTTTACTTTTCAATGATATGTAGCTATAAATATGAATGTGTTATTTCCTTTTGGTTAGAGTGTGCGAATGAATGAGTGAGTGGTGCATTTGGAAGACAGTGGGTGTGCGTGAATTGTATGCTTGGCTTCTGATGGGGTGGACTGCGTTCTTCGAAATTGATGAACTTAACAATTGTACTAGACACACAAATGAATTGCTGCCGCTACTCCTCGTTGGTTGTAGCTAGATATTTGCTGTTGTTGTTTATTCGTTTGCTACCGTTCATGTATTTTTAGTTTCCACGTGCCGCGCATAAATCGTTTTCCAAGGAAAACTTATGTTTTTGCACAAATATCCACACTCTCGCAGAAATTTCCTGAGCTTCTTCTTTGTTGGCACGCTGTGGCCCAAAGAAAAAAAGGAGACTTTTAAATCATATTTTTTCCTCAATTTCTCGAGGACTTCGTTTAGTCGCAACTGCTACAGGTCCTCTTAGCGTTTTTCTTTCAGTCTGTGTTATTTTTTTTTGCTCCTTTTCTTGGCAAAGAATTTTATTTATTTTAACGAAAAATGTGCTCCGGCGTCGTGGCCTTTT
Source organism: Musca autumnalis (assembly GCF_047663935.1). Classification (NCBI taxonomy): domain Eukaryota; kingdom Metazoa; phylum Arthropoda; class Insecta; order Diptera; family Muscidae; genus Musca; species Musca autumnalis. The sequence goes on from NW_027411644.1 coordinate 213,452,072, forward strand.
GTTTTGCGACGGTTGCTTAAAGCACTGTCATAGCCACTCTTAATTTGTTTGTCTTGCAACATGTCGCATTATGGTTACCAAAGGCGTGAAGGGAGACACACACATACCACCTTCCAAACACATTAATGATTCTTTTTTCTTTTTCTATTTTTTGTTTTGATAAATTTGTTGGTGCTTTCAATGTTGTTAACCACGTCCAGCAGCAACAAACAATCAAACACCCATTTTCCTTCTTTTGGGCAGCCAGCATTTTAGTGTTGCAGCCATCGAGCCACAAACCAGCTAGCCAGCCAGTCGGTGTGTCAAAGCTAGTGAGTACTTTACGGTAATGGGGGATTTTCGTTTTGAGCATCCTCTAACAAAAATTAATTTAAATCGATATTGTGTATCTTTTGCATTTATTCATACCGGGCTTTTTGGGGTGTTCGGGTTTGGCTCTATGCTTTCTCTTCCTTTCTTTTGCCGTAGTATGTCATTTATAATTTTTTTTCTGTGTGGCATGGTACAGATGAAGCAAAAAAACTGAACTTTGTTAAACATCGACATGAGTGTTTGAATGAGCGTTTGCTGAGGTTTTTGTAACAAATTTATTAATTAGTATCCTTGTCACATAAATGATTAGATTGCAGACATTCCCCTTCCAAAGAAGGCTACAGTAGATATTACCGGTGGAAATGGGAAAAGTATCTATGGAAAGGCTATGGTGATGTGTATGAATTTTCATATTTTAAAGTAAAAAGTTAAATCAAACCATTCTGTATTTTACACTTCTATGTGGGAGAATGTTTTAAGTTGGTTTTGGTTACAAATTGTGCAACCCATCCAAACAAAGGTTTTAACATAACCCTATGTTAAACCGAAATGAATGACTCGAGGAGCTGAGTTTATTCAGATGTGTGTGCGTGTTCGTATGCTAATTATGCATGTTATGGGTAGCAATTTTGATCGTATCGCAAAGTGTGGCCAAATTCCATAATTAGGAGAAAAAATTTAAAAAATGTTTTTTAAAAAGTACCAATGCTTAATTGTATTGATTTAAAATACCCAGTTGTTCGGGTAACTAGGGAATAACTAGCAATTTTGCTGGCTACTGGTAAACACCCCTAGTTACCGCCCAATCTACTCGCAATGTTATAGACTGGTGAATTTAACATGGGGATGTCATAGGAAGGGGTCTATTGCCCCCTCACTGCATTACCAGTAACCAGGCAATTCGATAGTCTTGGAAAGTCAATTGTCCCTTCATTGCATTACCAGTAACCAGGCAATTCGATAGTCTTGGAAAGTCAATTGTTCCTTCATTGCATTACCAGTAACCAGGCAATTGGATAGTCTTGGGAAACTCAATTTTCCCTTCATTGCATTACCAGTAACCAGTTAAATCGATAGTTAGAAATGATAGCCAAATTCACTAGTATGTTTTGATCAGCTAAATGTGTAAAGGCTTAACGTGTAAAGGATATTATATCAGTTTAAAAATATAATTATAACAGTTAATCTGTATATGCGCTAACCACGCTTTATTTAATTACATAACGTGTATATACATACATATATCACAAAGGACAATTTAATGTTAATCTTTTGATTCTTGTTATTGAAACTTGTGTGTGAATCCATGAACTAGAACTGTATATTTGGTCCTGGGAATGTTCATCTCAAGTGTCCTTCAGATAATTCAGAAGTACCTGAAATAAAATGTACAAAATGTAATGACATAATAAAAAAATCTATTGTCGCAAAAATATCGATACTTACCAAATATTCTTCTGTTCTTCACGTTTGTTGTACGAATCTTTATTTAACAACAACTTTTTGCACATCAACGCATCAAAATACGTCTTTTATAAATTCAGAAAAAAATTAAATTAAATTAAATTGACATTTTTTCTATTTTGTTTTCAAAAAGAGAAATAATAATTTTGAAAAGAGATTACAAGAGAAAAACATTGTTGATTACACTATCCATCGGTAGTCTAAAAAATATTCAATAGGTTACACTCCGCATTACCAGTAACTAGTGAATTAACATGGTAGGCAGGGAAGCCCATTTCCAGTGACAAAAGCAGGCTATATGCTATTTTGTGTGCCATTTTTGGGTGTAAAGTAACTAGGATCAATGAGTAACTAGTTACATAACTATGTCAATGTAGACAATTGCTATTTCTTGAACAACTGGGTAGTTTCCAATAAAATTCAATTTCAATAATAGAAGTAAGAAAGTATCGACAAAGATATACCCTCAGCCTCGGACCTAAAGAAAAGAAGTTACACACAGTACTTCTGACGTCTATATAATATGATGTAGAACGTTTGGACCAAATTGGTTTCTCCCTTCGCGGGTTATCTTACATACGAGGGCTGCACGAAAACTAGCTGGCCTAGGCAACACCGCGTATTGCCAGGCGCCATTTGAAATTTTTGTTGAAAAGTTTGACACTTTTTTGGCCTAGACTTACTAAGGACAGTTTGTCGTACGACCATTTTATGTGTTGTTTTCAGTGACTTGAAAAAATCACTTTGCAAAACAACAAGTAAAAAAGTATCAGTCTGCTTTGCCGACAGAGATGTACCCTCAGCCTGTGTGGATTGAAACACTTTTTTTTCCAAAAAAAACGTATGTATTTAGGGTGGGGTTTTCAAAATTTTGGGCTTATGAACCGACAAAAATATCGATTAGATTAAAGTTCAAAAATTTGCGGGGGATATCTATAGATAGGGGTTTTGTACCATACTTGCCTAAGAAAAATATAATATCGCTGTAAACAGGGCCACTAGGAAAACCTCCGGTAAAAATTTCCAAAGGATTGTCGAGCAGACCATAAACCACACAAAAATGTTGAACATTTGAACATAAATTAAGTTTGGACCAAATCGGTTGCTACGTCTATGAGAAATTGCGCGTACCATTTTAGCGAATATTTTCGAACTTTTGAATTTCATCCAATATTCGAAGAAATATTACAATATCCAAAGTGTGGACGAACGAGGTCTCCAGCCACAACATATGGTGCCATAGGGGGTTTTACCCCTTTTGGGATATTTTCTCAAGAAGTAGGGCCTTGCCCCTGAAAAAAATGTACCGTCGTATTTGACGCAGCGAATGCAAGTTGTTTCAACAAAAAAAAAATGATTCGATAGCAGGTCACTCCCTTCAATAGTTATCGTGCGCACAATTTTTCCGAACATTTTTGAACTTTTGTGGGGGAGGTACCTGAAGGAGTGGGCGATATGCCTTATCTTCGAACTTAAACTAAGTTTGTACAAAATATTACGAAGGCCATATTTTGGACCGAATGGGCAGATCCGTCCGAGAGTTATCTTGCGCTCCAACCACTACACACGGTGTCAAAGGGTTTTTTTGCACATTTCAGGCTATTTTCTCAGGAAGTATGGATAGCCCCTGATGAAACTAATAACGTCGCATAGGGGACAGTGAATACAATTTGTTACAACAAAAATCAAAGCGATTCCAGAGCAGGTCCTAAACTTAACTTTTTCGAAATTTTGTGGGGGAGGTACCGAAAGGAGTGGACCGTCTTCGAACTTAAACTAAGGACAAAATATTACGAAAGCCAAATTTTGGACCGAATCGGTTAATCCGTTCGAGAGTTATCGCGTCTGAAACACTTTTAGTCCAAACATACTTGGGGTCTAAAACCATTATTTCGATGAGGCACATTTTTCCCTTATGAAAGTGTATATACCCTCGTTAGCATAACTGCTGACCGTATAAAATGGAATTTACTTGTGAACATTTTCGTCCAAAAATTGTTCACAACTTTCGACGTGGATAATCACCCCAAGAGTGTATCGGTCAAATTAAATCTTTGTATGTCGATAAAGGACCATCCTATAGGATAGGATGAAAAACTGGTTCAATGAATTCAACCGTGGTCGGCACTCGCCAAAACAACGAGGGTTGTGAGGGTCGCCCAAAATCGGTCGTTGTGACAGAAAAAAATATTCCGTGCATGAGCGGATAATGCGGGATCGCCATGTTAAATACTGTGATATAGAGGCATCCTTGGGCATTTCTTCCACCAACTAACATTTAATATTGCATAAACATCTGGCCGCAAAAATGGATTTTTCTCGTTATATCCAGCAAAATTGAACAATCGCTCAAAAAAGGCTCCTGTGAATTGGTTCAAAGAAATTGTGCAAGAAATCGATCGCGGTGCTTCAAACGACGTTTATAAGATCGTCACAGATGACGAATCTAGGATCTATGCTTAGGAGCCTTAAACAACAGCAGGAATCGGCCGTTTTTCGAAAGCGAGCCAAAACAAACGAAAGTTGTTCATGTAAGATGCACTTCGGAGCAAAAGGTTGCCAGTTTCTTCAGAAAAACTGACCGTGTGGCGACTATACGGCTTGAGAAATATAGGACGGTTAATTCTGAGTGATACACTATAATTTGTTTGCCTGAATTCTCCTGAGAAATTCGAAAAAACGAACAAGAGAAGACAAAACGTTCTGCATCATGAAAATGTAGGTTTTCACACATCGATTCAAACCAGCGCCTGTTTGACCGAAAAAACGTGGAATTGATGGCCCACCCGCCGTAAAGCCTTGACTGGGGATCCAATGACTTCAGCTGATTCCAGCACATGAAGAAAAAGGCGTGGTGAACGATTTTTTCTGTCTGCTGTAAAAGCGTTCAAAAACCATGTTTTGGAGGTGTCTCATTGGGAGTGGAAAAAGTGCTTCTCTAATAGGTTTGAGCGCACGAAAAAGTGTATAAATCATGCTGGAGACTACTTAAGAAAACAATAAAACCGTTTTTGATGGTACATATTTTCCGCAAATGTTTTTTATACTAACAGAACTTATGAATTGAAAAAAGGGGTTTTGGGTCCATGGTCCATGTTATTTTCCCCAATTAGCCACATAGTACAATCATATTGGCTTTAATTTGGCCCAGTGAGTTCTCAATCTGTAGAAAATATATCTGGAAATTTTTGTCAACGTAGATCCACGTTAGGGGATGGCACCCATATGACACCCAATTTCGAGTATTTACCCAAATGGTGAGTAAAAACTATTTAACTGCTACGTATGAAAGTGAATATACCCTCGTTAGCATAAATACTGAGGGTATAAAAATATAAGAAAATAGTTTTGAAAACAGCTAACTCCGGTCCCGCCCATCAAGGATCATCGAGGTCAGGCTGAACCCTTATTTTAGAAGCAACGGTACCTCATATAACTTACTCATATTTCATTGGAAATAAATGCACAAAATCATAATGAAGTTACTCGATTTTGGCCATATTACCATGACAATGCTGGTGCTCATAACTGCTTAAAATCGATCCCAATTGTGTTGGTATTGATAATCAAATATCATAGTTATTGCAAAAGGCACTAATCTACCCCAATTTGTATATTTACATTTTTTTTTTGAAAAATATCTCTGCTTTTAGAGCTTATTTATTTTTAATATATCTAGGGTTACTAAATATTTGGCCTTTGCACCCGCTTAACATTGACCATTGTTCACAACTCTAGGTCTACTCATTTTGACCTCGGTAGCGGTTCTACATCTTTAATTGACTTTATTTTAACCAGTGATTCTTCCATTGTAGTTTATGTTGACCAAGTTTAATGCCCGACCATATCAGATCACGCTTTAATTTTTGGATCACTTTCATTCAGATTTAACAGTTCACCGGATTACATTGAATACAGAGACCTCGATAATATTGACTGGAGTGGTTTATGGGTCTTTCTTGCCTCCTACGATCCTAATTTGGTTTTTAGAAGTGTATGTGTGGATGCTAAATGTACCTGCATAAGTTCTCTTTTAAATTCTCTATTTTCATTTCGACGCCTCCAAACAATAGTATGCTAAGTCGACTTAGCATGTTTTCAAGTTCTTTACATTTTTACATTTAACGTCCTTTAACTTAAATTCTGTCAAATTTTGGTAATAATCGGACAATCCGAACAGAAGTTATAAACAAATATTTACTTAGCATAGTACTGAAGGTCAAAGAAATTTCCAAACTTTTAGAGCTTGTCCTGCAAAACTCACTGTTCAGAATTAACAAACTATTATTTGGAGGTGTCGAACGCCCTTTAACTTAAATTCTGTCAAATTTTGGTAATGATCGGCCAATCCGAACAGAAGTTATAAACAAATATTGACTTAGCATAGTACTGAAGTTCAAAAAAATTTCCACACTTTGAGAGCTTCTCCTGCAAAACTCACTTTTTAGACTTAGCATACTATTATTTGGAGGTGTCTATTTGTTCCGGTTATCAGGATTAAGATTAAATATTAATTGCTCATTCCTGGTCTATAATGTTATAATTGTTCCACAAACATCCCAGATCGGACAAAATAGACTTCTCTCATATCAAGGAGTGCACCACGATTCATATTAGCTCAATGATATGAGACCTACTGTTTATTGCCGAGTCCACTTGTAGAGAAGTTTTTCATGGCTGAAATACTCAGGAAATGTCGCCAACATCACTGAGGGGTATTTTGCCTCCGTTGAAAATGTGATGTTGTCTAGCCTGGGAATCGAACCCAGGACCTTTAGCGTGCAAGGCGGGTGTGCATACTATTGCACCACGGTGATACCGTGTTATTAAACATAATTCTCCATATTCATTAAGAATGTTATTTTCTTTTACACACTCATCAAGGAACCCTGAGATTTTTATTTCCAGAATAAGTAAAAATATGTTTGAAAGATCGTATTTGGTTCGAGTTGCGAGATGTGTAAATACACTCCAGATTTTTTTCGTTTGATTTTTTCAAAATTTCTTCCAATAATCTCTAATCGCATTAGAGAGTTGCCACTTATTGGACATTCTTATCTCATAGTATTTATATGCATATATTTTTATGGCTGAGGAGCCTGCATTTTTTGAAGAATTAAAAGTTATAAAATATATTAAAATTTAGTGACAATTATCTGCATTGTTGTTAGTTGATACATTTATTGGCCTTAAGCTTTGTATCACAAATGAATTTTTGAAATAAATAAATATAAAGAATCAAAATTTCACCATTGCAATGCATGCCTCAATGCACTGATGCGCCAATATATCCCGAAATGCCTGCTCCGATCTCTTTTGTTTCTTGCCGGGATATATAAGAACTTTTTGGGCCTTGCCCACAATAAACAACGCAGCATCCACAAGATCTTGTTCAGCGCACCGGAAGTGCATCATTACTGCAATTCAAATGCAATGGTCTCCGCGACAAAGTCAGCGAAATAGTGGACTTAATGAGTGGAAAGAACATCATGCCAGGAAACAAAGTTCGCCGTCATTTGTAGCTTGCAATGTTGCGATGATTAAAACCTTTTACGGAAGGATTATACAAGAAGCGGCGAAGAGGGACTTCTCTTCCTTATACACCAGTATGTTCAATTCAAACCTATATCGCTTGAGCTTATCTCTAGTGTTCCATACATGGGGAATGTCTGGGGGTAGCAGTAAAGTATGGGACTGCCAAGGTAGAGCTTCTGAAAGTGTACATAGCGCCGATGAATAGCTATGCCTTGCGTTACATGCCCGACATTAGTTCGATATTATAGAAACATAACCATCTGGTGCTCATCATGAGGTTTGACATTCCATCCCAGCCAATGATCAGAGGGCTACAGCGCTGGCCGAGTAAATTTATAGCTCCACATTTTGTACGGTGAACGAAGGCGATCCTAAGAAGATAAGAGGAGATTGTCACAGCTCGCTAGACATCACCATTGTGGTGATAAATGACGGCAACCCGTCATTCGAGTAAAGTATAGGGTGTTTTTTTAAGCTAGATAGAACTTTAAATTGTAAAAAGTAACACAAAAAATTAAATTTTGATGAAACTTTTTTTTATTTGTTTCAGTATACTCTGACAAATCATCATGAATAGACTCACGCTTGAACAACGCTACGAAATTATCCAAATTTACTTTGAAAATCAGTCGTCAAATGACCCGTTGTTTTATCGCAAAATTGTGTTCAGCGATGAGGCGCATTTTTGGCTTAACGGGTTTGTTAATAAGCAAAATTGCCGCATATGGAGTGAGACCAATCCACAAGAGACCCTACAGACTCCATTACATCCAGAAAAATGCACCGTATGGTGCGGTTTTCACGTTGGTGGCATCATCGGACCTTATTTCTTCAAAAATGAGGCCGGAGCTCGCGTTACGGTCAATGGAGATCGTTACCGCACCATGATCAATGATTTTTTGTTTGAAAATATGGATGACATTTATCCGGAGGAGATGTTGTTTCAACAGGATGGCGCTACGTGCCATACGGCGAACGCAACCATCGACTTATTGAAATCAAAATTTGGCGATAAGTTGATTTCGAGAAGTGGACCTGTCAATTGGCCTCCAAGGTCGTGCGATTTGACACCTCTCGATTATTTCCTGTGGGGTCACTGGTTTATGCTGATAAACCAGCAACAATTGATGCCTTGGAGGCCAGCATTGCTCGTGTTATTCGTGACATACGGCCAGCAGTGCTCGAAAAAGTGGCCAAAAATTGGACGTCCAGAATGCACTTCGTCAAGAACAGCCGCGGTGCCCATATGCCCGAAATCATTTTCAAATGTTAATGTCACGTATTGATCTTTCGAATAAAAAAAAATTTGATTACAATTTAATTTTTTGTGTTATTTTTTACAATTTCAAGTTCTATCGGGCTTAAAAAAACACCCTTTACATATTAAATTTAATTTAGTGTTCCTATCCACTAAACATTTCTTGCCGAGGGATCTGATATTAGATTTTTTACGAGGTTTTCCAAAGCCTGATAAGAACATTTACCGATTTCTCAAAATTTCCCTTAGAAATTGAACCTAATTATAATTAGGTGGTCATACTTGCAACAGGTGATCCAACAAGAGGTACCTTTTTCAACAGCATTTTTTTTGACAGATCACGCGTGAGTCGTATCACGTGTTTATGTTATTTTTGTTTAGTACTGTTTGACATTTTATAATGGAAATGCTTGCGCCTCTATAACGTTTACAAATCGTTCAACTTTATTACGAAAATTCCCGTTATGTCGGGAGTGTGTTTCGAGCCTAATTTTGTTCAGTGATGAGACACATTTCGGGCTTTATAGGTATGAAAAGAAGCAAAATTGCCACATTTGGGAAGAAGAGCAACTTAAAGAGATTCAAGAGCTGTCACTTCATCCAGAAAAAATAACGGTTTGTGGGTCGGTGGAAACGTCGGACCCTATTTCTTCAAAATGAAGCCAGTTAGAACTTCATCATCAATTGCGACCGTTATTGCGCCGTGATAACCGACTATTTGATGTCTGAAATTGTAGCTCGTAATCTCGGCGACATTTGGTTTCAACAAAACGTTGCCACTTGCCACACATCGAATCAATCAATGGATTTATTAAAAGAACACTTCGGGGAGGACTTTTTGGACCAGTCGATTGGCCACAAAGATCGTCTCATATCAATCCGTTAGACTTTATCCTGTGAGAATATGTAAAGTCAAAATTGTATGCGGATAAAGCCGCTTCGATTCCGGTCTTGGGGGAAAACATCAGACGTGCCATTCGCCAGTTACCAGTTGAAAAGCTTGAACGAGTCATTGAACATTGGACTCAACGGATGGACCGTCTGAGACGTAGCCTCGGCCAATATTTGAATTCGAATTTTCTTTCAAATGATAATAAACATTCCCCATTCAATTTAATTTCTCTGTTTTTTTTTTTGTTTTTTCTTTAAAGAAAGTACGAACCTCTAAATGGATCACCCTTTATATGTAACATTACATACGATCATCGGAGAGGATGAATCATATTGGAAGGGTGTCCTTCTTGCGATAGGAGTTGTATAAGTCTTGCATAACATTGAACTCTCGATCACAGCACTGGTTGCTGCTGCCAATGATGATTGGATATTCATTTTTTTCTAGTGGATTTTAAAGCACTTGAGAGCATTTTGGGTAGCCATTCAGACCTAAAGAAATTTAGATCCATTTTAATTTTTTCCCGAGGCATGCTCAGGCAACAAAATAAGAGTATCTCTATTGATTATGTAGACCTCAGTCGATTTGACATAGGGCACATCATATCAGAAACGTCGTACAACCACTAGATATTGAGTTAAATTAATTTTTAATCTTGCAATAAGTTAGACTTATGGCGAATAAGTTCACCAGGGTTCTGAAAATACTCAAGAAGGTTTCTCATCTCCAAACAGACTTCATCTACGTACCAAACGTGACTTTACTCTGTCCTTGGCATTTCTAAAATTTGTTATTATGGTGACCTATGAAGGTAGTAATTTTTCTTATTAAAGAAAATATATTTTTTATATTTGATTTCAAAGATAAATGTTGGCCAGGATAAAAACTATATAACTTCTACATATCAACTGCACACACACATTTGGAAAGAATTTGAAATAACACATATGGATTTAAAAGTCACTTACAGGATTTGTTTGATGAAATCACTGCCAGAAAAATGAAAAAAAAAAACAGAGTCCTGCTAGCAGTGGCTAACAATCACATAAACATCCATCTATTCATTCATTCACCCACTCATGAAATGACAAAGAAAACGATACGAAATGAAATGAAAAATACACAAAAGAGGAAGGAGGTCAAAAGGGAAAGGTTACAGAATGAAGTTTCGTAAACCAGTTATAGCAAATAATGAAACCAAATGCCAATTTTTCAAAAAGTAAGTGACATTTTCGTTTTACAGGAACAAACAAAACGAAAGATTTTCGAATAGTTTGCTTTCATGTGAATTTGTGTTTGTTATTGGGTTTGCGTGTGTGTGAAAAAAGTTGATTTAAATTTCCTGTGTGTGGTCATTTCAAAGTAGTCACCTAAGCTCAATGGAGAATGAAACAAAGATTTGTAAAAAAATCGAAACGAAGAAATAAGAGTTCTGAGCTATTAAAAGAAGTAATAAAGAAAATCACTAAAAAAAAACTTACAATTTCCTGCAAAAATTTACTACTTTTTAAATCTTTTATAATTTTCCATTAGAAATCTGAAAACTTTCACAAGTTTCTCAGAATGGACAAGGTAAACACCTATCATACATATTAATGATTACACCCCGATTCATATTAGCTCAATAAAACACCACTTGTAATGATATTTTACATGGATAAAATACGCAAGAAATGTCGCCAACATTACGCAGAGTCCGAAGATTCTTATATGTCCACTTTCAAGTAAAAATATTAGTCAGCAATGCCGACAGAGATATACTCCCAGCGCACAGAGGACGAAATCATTGATCTAGCGGCGCGAAAGTCAAGAAATCAAAGTATAAACTTGCGAAATGTTTTCCATTATATCGATTACAGACACTCTGCTGACTAAGATTTTGTTTTTACTTGTTCGTTGTTGTAAATATTCACTCAATTATTCAGTGTCAAGTGCAAGAAATTTTGACGGATCAGATTTTAATAAAATTGTTGCTAAAAACCTGATCTCATATTTGTTTAATTGTTAAATAAATTCGTAATAAAACTAAACAAAGTTTATTTTTTATTGATAGGGGAGGGTTTAAGTTAAATTAAAATAAAATGTTTGGGGCCTGAAGTTACATAGTTATAAAGCAATAAATTTTCAAAGATTATTATTTTTTGTATGTTTTTAGTGCAATATACTTTTGTTGGATGGAGAGTAACTACAAAGGTCCACCGAGGTTCGGTCCAGTTATTTTTTTAATAATTAAATTGGACTCCCTAGATTCCGAATAACCGAAATTCAGCTGCAAATATCTGCAAGTGTTGCTGATAAATGGTCTTGAAAAATAGCTTATATCCTTAAAATACCCAAAATCTGTCGGTACAGTTATATGAGGGCTATATCAAATTGTAGACCCATGTTCACACTTTTTGGTGGAGAAGATGTATAACCAACGAGAACCTCCTATGCCAAAATTCAGCTTATTTGGTCTGAAAATGTAGACAAAATCCTAACAATACCGAATATTGGGAGGTACCGTTATATGAGGACAATATCAAAACGTAGACCTATGTCCACAATTTTTGGTGGAGAATGTTTGTGTCCACTGGGAACCCCAAATACCAAATTACACCTAATTTGGCCGGAAAATGTAGCTTTAAACCCCCCAAATACTGAAAATCGGGAGGTACCTTAAAAGGGGCCTATACCCAAATGTGGACCGATGTCCACAATTTTTGGTGGAAAGGTTTAGTGATCACTAGGAACCCTAAGTACCAAGTTACAACTAATTTGGAAGAAAAGGGTGGCTTAAATCCTCATAATACCGAATATCAGGAGGTACGGTTATATGGGGGCTATACCAAAATATTAGCCGATGTTGTTCACATTTAGTATATTATTACCCACGGACACAGACTGAGTTTGTGCAAAATTTCAGAAAGATATCTTCATTCGTTTCCAAGTTATTAATTTCGCGCCGCTAGATCAGTGGTTTCGACCACTGTGCAGCGGTGTGAATTTAAACTTCGTCATGGAAAATATTGATAACCCAGGTCGGACTTTGAAAAATTACGTATTTTAGTACTATAAATTAAAATAACGTCATCAGGATAAGTCAAACTCAGATTAAGTACAACATTAATAAACTCAGATTAAGTACAACATTAACCCTAAAACGTGATTTTTATCATTAAGAGTTTTGGTGTATTCGGGGACCTATAGTAAAATTTTATGACAAATAATTTTGTAGAATATTTTGATCTGATACAATCCCATTTTAAAGGAGTTTTGAAAGTTTTTGAAAAAAGTGACTAAGAAGACCCCTTTAGTGACTCGCAAAAGGGTTAATTTTTTTCATAAAAAGATACCCGCATTGTTGTCAGTAATATTGCCAAAGACACTTTATACCTAAAATGCAAGGATTCCAAGGAATCTGATGTCGAATATTTCAGAACCTGTAGAAATGGCGGGAACTTGCCACGCCTATATAGATTACTTCATACAGTAATACACGTGTCTTTTTTCGGTCGTCTTTCATAAACCGGTCGAATTATCTTGTAATTATTTTTTGTGTTGTACAGTGTTATTTATTTATGAGGTTTTCAGATTTTACGGGCCGTTTGGACGTATGAACTTGCCGATAAAAAAATATAAATGTTGCGGAGGATGTACCTGCAGGAATGCATCGGCAAATTCCACTTTGGAAGGTGTACTTATTTTGGAAGTTATATTATTTCTTTTCGATAGATAGTGTGTCCCCAGTCATTTCAGTGTTCTAAGTATAACATACATCGCTATAAACAGGACTACAAGGAGTAGCTTCGGTACAAATTCCAAAAGATCTTCGAACAGACCATAAACTGCACTTAAACAAAAATGTTGAACTTTTGTGCGGGAGGTACCCTAAACTAAGTTTGGCAACATATTATGAAAACCGATTTTGTTACTGAATCGGCTTATCCGTTATCGTGCGTTCCAGCCATTAGACATAGTGTCATAGGGTTTTTTACAGCTTTCGGGCCATTATCTCAGGAAGTATGGACGGCACCTTATACCGTCAAGTGGTTACAAAAAAATTAAATGGGGTTCAAGAGCAGGCCTTTAACTACCGAAATTTCGCGTGGGAGGTACCCGAAGGAGTGAACCGATATAGTCCATATTCAAACCTGAATTTTACGATGTGTAAAGTATGGATCAACTCGGTTACTACCTTCGGGAGTTGTCGTGAGTACAATGTTAGCGAAATATCTATATTTTATATGAGAGGTTAGCTTAAGGCCTAATAGCCAGAGCTTCCCCTTATGTTTGTAATTTACTTATAAATATAATTGTTAATAAATAAATAAATATATGAGAGGTAAATTTTTGACTGAATCGGTTGATCCGTTCGAGAGTTATCGTGGGCTCCAGCCACTACACTTGGTGCTATAGGGATTTTTTTCTCTAGAAGTATGGACTCTAGAAGTATGGACTTGATCGTGAAAAAATCTTATACCGTCCTATTGGGAATACAAGTCGTTACAACAAAAATCAAAAATATTCGAGAGGAGGTTTTAAACTGCACTTTTGAGAAATGTTCTTAAACTGAACTTTTCTGAAATTTTATGTGGGAGGTATTTCCTTCGGGAATTATCGGGTCGACCGATATGGCCCTTCTTCGAACTTGATCTAAGTTTGATCAAAATATTACGATAGCCACATTTTAAACCATATCGGTTGATCCATTCGTGAGTTATCGTGCACACCAGCCAGCCAGACATACAGACAAACGGACATGGCTAAATCCACTCCTAATTGTCTGAAACTAATTTCGTCCAAAAATACTTGGGGTCTAAAACCATGATTTCGTTGAGGCACATTGTCGATCGAATCAAAATGTATATACCCTTGTTATCCTAAAGGCTGAGGGGTATAATAAATGCGAAAATCGAACGTACACGTAACTCACGAAATTTGAAAATAACGGTTATTATACCCTCAGCATTTATGCTAACGAGGGTATATACTCTTTCATACGGGTAAACTGTGCCTCATCGAAATAATGGCTTTAGACCCCAAGTATGTTTGGACGAAATGTGTTTCAGACTATTTGGAGTTGATTTAGCCATGTCCGTCCATCTGTCTGGCTGGATGGAGCGCACGATAACTCTCGAACGGATCAACCGATTCGGTCCAAAATTTGGCCTTCGTAATATTTTGTCCAAACATAGATTAAGTTCGAAGATGGGTTATTTCGGTCCACTCCTTCCTGTACCTCCACTCCTTCCTGTACCTTCGGAAAAGTTATGCGCACGATAACTCTTGAAGGAGGTAACCGATTTGTTCCATACTTTGCACATCGTGAAATTTCTACCAGACTTAGATGAGGTTCCAATATATACTCAATCGCTCCACACCTTCGGGTACCTCCCACACAAAATTTCGGAAAAGCTCAGTTTAGGACCTGTCTCGAATCGCTTTGATTTTTGTTTTAGCAACTTGTGTTCACTCCTCCCCATACGACGGTATAAGTTCCATCAGGGGAAAGTCCATACTTCCTGAAAAAAATAGTCTGAAAGGTGCAAAAAACCCCTATGACACCGAACGGATCTGCCGATTCGGTCCAAAATGTGGAATTCGTAATATTTTGTGGAAACTTAGTTTATGTTCGAAGATAAGCCATATCGGTCCACTCCTTCAGGTATTTCCCCCACAAAAGTTCAAAAATGTTCGGAAAAATTGTGCGCACGATAACTTTTGATGGGAGTAACCGATTTGGTCCATACTTTACACATCATAATATATCTACCAGATATAGGTCAGGTTCGAATACAAATGTTTGAACACTTTGTGTGGTTCGACGATCTATTGGACCGAAGGTTTTCCCAGTGGCCCTCTTTACAGCGATATTATGTTTTTCGTAGGCTAGTGTGATAAAAAAGCCCTATCCATCGATATCCCTCAAATTTTTGAGCTTTAATCTTATCGATACTTTTGTCGGTGCATACTCCCAACATTTTGAAAGGTCGCATTTAGGTCGCAAATATAAAACTAAATTCGAGAGCAAGCAAACAAAACCCTTTCATATCAAAAAAGGAAAATGCCAGACTTGAATTTGCCAAGACCCATCTAAACTGGCGTATCCAAAATGGAGTACTGTGCTGTTTTCTGATTAATCTAAGTTGATTTTAAAGGATTCGGATGGCATAAGGCATAGGTCAAATGGGCAACGGTTAAATCCTAAATATTGTAAGCACACTGTAAACATAATGGTCTGGGATTTTTTTTGGGGCAAGGGATTGCACAAATTCATGAAATTATGGATCGTTTCAAGTATCGTAATGTATTATAACACGTGATGATGCCTTATGCTGAAGAAGAGATGCCACTTAGATGGACATTCCAGAAAGATAACACGAGCCCAAACATGTATCAAAATTGGTTAGGGAGTGATTCGAAAACAATTCGACAGAACTTCTCCATTGGCCCGCTCAACCTCCTGAACTTAGCTCTCGATTGGGACTTGTGAGAGATTATTAACTCAATAATCAACCGAAAAAAATTTGCAAAACCAAAGAAGATTTATTTGAAGCTACAAAAATAGCCAGTGAAACAATATCGCCTGCAATAATTAATAATTTAATATCCTCTATGCCTAAAATATGTGTTTGTGTTATCCAGACTGAAGGATACGCATCGCAATATGGATTTCAATAGTTTTGTTGTACCTCGTATTGGTGGGTGCTCTAGTATAGAGCTAAAATGTTTTCTGAATCTTAACTTTTGTTTATTAAATTCTGAATTCCTTACGTTTGTATTTTCCAATAATAGTTACATAAATAAAAAAAGAAATATGCGGAAAAAATTACAACGTTATTTTCTTAAAAAAATACAATTTTAAAACAAGTAAGCAAAGGCTATAGTCGGGACGGGGCCCTACACCACTACCCCTGTGCATAAGATTTTCACTGGTAAACATTTCTTTTAGGGAATATAATCCGACTACCACCAAACATAATATATAATATGCCAATATGCTAACTAAATTTCATGACCATCCGATCAAAATTACGACCTGTAGCGTGATTACAAGGTTTAGATGGACAGACGGACAGACGGATAAAGATCGACTCAGCTCGTCGAGACATTCATTTTGGTATATATATGTATGGGTCTACGACCATTATTTCGATGCGTTACAAACTTTTTGGCCAAAACCATCTTATAATACCCTCCCCACATAGTGGTATAGGATATAAAAATGTACTGAGGGGGTGCTTTTGTTTTGGCCGATAATGTATGTATATCTGCTTATAGTGACTTAAAAAATTGCTGTTTACTACAAATTTTTAATTATTTTGTGCGTGAGGGTTTATCGAATCATCTTATATGTAACATTTTATGTAATCTTAAACTAAAACTCATGAAAATGTGATACAGCGATATTAGGTTGTAAAACAGTCATCATCCTAGTAGGTATCCTTTTATTCTAATTATAAGAATAGGATAAATTCTTTTCACACTGTCGTCACATTGAAAGTGGCGTAATGAAACTTCAGTTTGTTTCTTAGGGATGATTCATTTCCGTCTTAAAACTCTCAATGTATCATCTTCCATATTTCAAGCTTCAACACCAACTCCATTTCAAAATTTTGTTGACCTTGTGAGAAAAGAATCTTTGAAAGTTAATAAGCCTTCAAATTTTTTATTATCACACAACATTGCTGCAAACATACGTAATTGACTGCATCTTACCACAACCACCACCGTTGTGTGATGTAAAAATATCCACTGCACATCCGCACACAAAGGCACAACTGCATATCGTTACTGTGACACTTCACAAATGCCTAACCGGGTGTTTATCCCCCTCCCCCCACTCGGAAATGAACAAAAATTCCTTAAGAGGAACCACAAATAAATGAAGTGTTCCAACTAAATGAAAATCGAATGACTGCTCACACACACACACACTCACACTCGTTCAACCAAATTGTGCTGCATTTCCAATACGAACGAAACCCAATGGAAGTAGAAACTGTTCCTTCTTTTTTGAATATGTCAGACATCGTATTTCATTTCGTCATGTTCATGGATTAAGTGCGGATTAGTGTTGAACTGTGTACATCCGTACATGTGTGCCTGGCCTTCATATTGGGAAGTTTGTTCTCCCGTTATTAGTGGACGATTTGTGTGAATGTTCCATATTTTTGAAACAATAAATGAAGCCAATAATATTTTTCATTTTGTTAAAAATACTTCAATATTGGATGCATAAAAAGTTGAACTACTTATGTGTGTTTTTACTCCCAATTTTATGGTGTAAAGTTGGAAATAGTTTCAATGAATATGTTCTATAAGGTACATTTTAAACGAAAACTAACTCAATACGGAATGTTTAATCATAGGGAGGTTGCAAATTTTTCTAAAGTGCCAAATTGCAGCGATATCGATTGAACGTTGTAACAATATATGTATGTTAAAACTAAGCTATAGTCGGGAAGGGGCCTACAACACTAACCAGTGCATAAGCTCTTCACTTGCATTTTTTTAGGGCAATACTAAAACTTTCAGCCACCCCGATTTTTTATACCAAATGACTAGCCCTAAAACTGGGTACACATTGTCAGTTTTGAATGTCGATATTTCGCAATTATCGATAACTGTCAAACCGTCCAGCAACCACAAAACATTTTGTGGCTGCATGATGAATGACAAAAATGAACGGCCACACTAGCAAGCAACAACAAAGCTGTCATTCAAAACTGACAATGTGTACCCAGCTTAGTCATTTGGTAAAAAAAAACAAAATAAAAAAAACCAGGGCCGTCCCTGGCTTTGTGGGTGCAATTCGGCATTACAATTCAAATCAAAAAATGGGATGTATTACCGACTATCTTTTCACCTAAAATTGACTTGATTTCCTTTTGGAATACCCATACTAGAAGCGGAAATATTGGTTTAAGAATAAAACTTTGATCCGTTCAAAATTACGATCTGTTGCGTGGTTACAAAAAAAAAAAAAAAAAAATAAAATGGAAAATGGGATGTACTTTGCATCATTGTAAAGTTGGGATTTTCTACTTTCATTGTCAGACGTTGCTTTTGTAATGTCTCTCGTCATTACAAATAAAATCCCAAAAATGAAAAATTGGGTTGGATTAGCGAGTTTTTTAGGGCGATACTAAAGCTTTCAGTCACCCCGATTTGTTATACCAAATGACTAGCCCTAAGTCATTTGGTAAAAAAAAAACAAAATAAAAAAAAACCAGGGCCGTCCCTTGCTTTGTGGGTGCAATTCGGCATTACAATTCAAATCAAAAAATGGGATTATTACCGACTATCTTTTCACCTAAAATTGGCTTGATTTCCTTTTGGAATACCCCTACTAGAAGCGGAAATATTGGTATAAGAATAAAACGTTGATCCGTTCAAAATTACGACCTGTTGCGTGGTTACAAAAAAAATATGGAAAATGGGATGTACTTTGCATCATTGTAAAGTTGGGATTTTCTACTTTCATTGTCAGACGTTGCTTTCGGAATGTCTCTCGTCATTACAATTAAAATCCCAAAAATGAAAAATTGGGTTGGATTAGCGATATCTCCGTGGTTTAGCTACCTACCCCAACATCGTTGTAAAGATGATATGTATTTACCTCTTTCATTATCAGCAATTGGAATAACCCTTATAGAAGTGGCCATATTCGATTGATAATAAAACCTAGACTTTTTATATCCTACACCACTATGTGGGGATGCGTAGCCCAAAAGTTTGTAACACATTGAAATAATGTTCGCAGACCCATACTTATATATACCAAAATGAATGTCTCGACGAGCTGAGTCCATCTGGCCACAACCTTCAAAATACCGGAAATCGGAAAGTACCGTACTATGGGCGCTATATGAAGACGTGGACCTATACCAACAAATTTCAGGTTGAAAGTTGTATACCCCCAAGGAAGACTTAATACCAAATTTCGCCCATTTCGGAGGGATATTGAAGCCACAACATTTTAAATACCAGAAATCTGGAGGTACCGTTCTATGGGGGCTATATGAAGCCGTGGACCTATACCGACAAATTTCAGGTGGAACGTTTCATACCTCCAAGGAAGACTTAATACCAAAATTCAGCCAATTCGGAGGGATATTGTGCCCACAACCTTCAAAATACCGGAAATCGGGAGGTACCGTACTATGGGGGCTATATGAAGACCTGGTCCTATACCAACAAATTTCAGGTGGAATGTTTTATACCCCCAAGAAGGACTTAATACAAAATTTCACCCATTACGGAGGGATATTGAGGCCACAACCTTCTAAATGTTCTTTTCAGACAAGTCAATAAAATAGAAAAATGTATAACCACAGCCTCAACCTTCAAAATACCGAAAATCGGCTGTGTGTTCTTCCGTCCGCCCGTCTGACCCTCTGTCCATCTAAACCTTGTAATTACGCTGTTGATGGGGTATTTAGGGGTCGGAATGAGCAAAAAAACTTATTTGGAGAAAAACTCAAAATTTTTTCCAAAACGAATTTCTAAGCCAAACGATATAAAGGAGGCTATCGTAGGTGGTCAAACAACGATGATATGACAATAGTCGCAAATAAGCTCCATCTTTTAATTTTTGCGATTTTAGTTATAATGGCGAATATCATAGCTTTGGTTGGGGACTTTCCAAAAGCAAAGCCTGACTATAACATTAGAAAATCCCATTACAATGATGCAGAGTTGGTTGTTGTAGGTGACCAATTAACGGAAATATCGCACTAGTCGGTAATACATCCCATATTTTCATTTTTTTTTAATCACGCTACAGGTCGCATATTTGATAAATAAATTTATATGCCCGTTAATGGTTAAGGAAAATATCATCTTTATTATGATGCAAAATAGGTTGGCGCACTCCCATTTTTTTATTTGAATTGTACTGGCAAGTATCTCAGCATTGGTTGGATGCGTTTAACAATGAAGAGATTCTGAGCTTGTGATGTTGAAAAAAACGCTGGGATATCCCAATTTCTAATTTATGGAATTTGATTTCCATGTCAGATATGTATTTCTGTTTCTGTTGGACATCTTCCAAGAAGAGACCTTAATAATGAAAATAAATTATTTGAGATTTAAATTAGTAAAAAATGTATCATTTATAGTAAAATATCAGAGTTATTGCTAAAGGCGCTAAATAATCACAATTGTTATATTTTGAAGTTTTTACTTTAATGCCAAATACCTCTGCTTCTTTTTGGTGTATTAAAGAAATTTAAAATACTAATCAAGAAGACCAGCTTTCAATCAGTACCAAGTAGATGTCGACAGTAGTCAAATATAAAATTATATATCAATTACTTTGGTTCAGTTCACCTTAAGTCCTTTGCCAGACAGGTGAAAACTTTAGTATCTCCCTAAAAGAAAAGTTTACGAGTGAAAAGCTTATGCACGGGGTAGGGGTGTAGTGGTGTTTTTAATTTGTGAATAAAATTTTAATTTTTTTTTTTTTTGAAAAAAAAAAATTTTATTTGTTGTAGTTTTCTTTTTATTTTTTTAAATTTGAGTTTGACCTTTTTTAATAGATGGGAATATATGAAAAACTCAAAAACACTCATAATTTATACAAAATATGAAAAAGCTCAAAATTTTAACTTAGACCTTGAAATCTTCTGCAAGTTCAATATTGATTGTATTTAATGCATCGGAAAGCTGAAAGTGTTAGATCTCTATCCGTTTAAAAGGTACAGAGTTTTGACCAGGAAAAAACGAGTCTGAGACACTGTGCGCCGTAGTCCATGTTGGAGCTAGATCTTATATTGTGAGTCAGTCCTTCCGACACATATCGTGCCAAACAGCCATTTCAGTATGTCACCGTAGGGTGCATTTGAGTCATATGAGTCAAAATATATGTATATCGATGTAATCAGAATCACATGGACTACATTCATGAAAATTTCAAAACAAACAAGTAAGAACGGCGTTAAGTTCGGCCGGGCCGAACTTGTTATACCATCCACCACAAGTTGTATTGAAGTAAAATGGAATAATTAGAATAACTAGAATGGAATAATTAGAAGATTTAATACTAAATTTCAGCAGTTTCGGTAAAACAATGTGAGGCAGCATTTTATGGGGGCTATTTCAAAACGTCGATCTATACCGACAAATTTCTGACGGAAAGTTTTTAGGCTCAAAGAAGACTAAATACCAAATTTCCTATATTTCGGTAAGAGAATGTGGCTAAAACTAAAAAATACCGAAAATCAAGAAGTAAGCTTCTATGGGGATATAGGAAGACGTGGACCTATACTGATAATACTCTTCTGGAATATTTTATAACTCTTGGAAGACGAAATAACGAATTTCAGCCATTTCGGTTGGATATTGACGTCACAATCTTCAGTATTACGAAAATCCGGAGGTACCGTTCTATGGGGGATATATCGAAACGTGGACCTATACCGACGAAATTTAGTCAGAAATGGGGCAATATGAAAGCGTGGACCTGTACAGACATATTTCTGGCGAACAGTTTTATATCACATTGAAGACTAAATACCAAATGTCAGCCATTTTGGTGGAATATTGAAGACACAACCTTCAAAATACGAAACATCGCGAGGTACTTTTCCATGGGGGCTATATGAAGGCGTGGACCTATACCGACAAATTTAAAGTGGAAGTTTGAGTACCCCCAACGAAGTCTAAATACCAAATTTCAGCCATTTCGGTGGAATATTGAGGCTACAACGTTCAAAATACCGAAAATCGGGAGGTACCGTTCTATGGGGGCTATATGAAGGCATGGACCGACAAAGTTCTAGGGGAAAGTTTTATACCACCAACGTAGACTAAGTACCAAATTTCAGCCATTTCGGTGTGGTAATGAAGCAAAAACCTTCAAAATACCGAAAATCGGGAGGTACCGTTCTATGGGGGCTATATGAAGGTGTGGACCGATACCGACAAAATTCTGGGGGACATTTTTATACCCCTAAAGAAGACTATATACCAAATTTCAGCCATTTTGGTAGGATAATAAAGCTAAAACCTTCAAAATACCGAAAATCGGGAGGTACTGTTATATGGGCGCTATATGAAGGTGTGGACCGATACCGACAAAATTCTGGAGGAAAGTTTTGTACCCCTAAAGAAGACTACGTACCAAATTTCAGCCATTTTGGTAGGATAATGAAGCTAAAACCTTAAAAATACCGAAAATCGGTAGGTACCGTTCTATGGGGGCTATATGAAGGTGTGGACCGATACCGACAAAATTCTGGGGAAAAGTTTTGTACCCCTAAAGAAGACTACGTACGAAATTTCAGCCATTTTAGCCATTTTGGTAGGATAATAAAGCTAAAACCTTCAAAATACCGAAAATCGGGAGGTACTGTTATATGGGCGCTATATGAAGGTGTGGACCGATACCGACAAAATTCTGGAGGAAAGTTTTGTACCCCTAAAGAAGACTACGTACCAAATTTCAGCCATTTTGGTAGGATAATGAAGCTAAAACCTTAAAAATACCGAAAATCGGTAGGTACCGTTCTATGGGGGCTATATGAAGGTGTGGACCGATACCGACAAAATTCTAGGAGAAAGTTTTGTACCCCTAAAGAAGACCACGTACCAAATTTCAGCCATTTTGGTAGGATAATGAAGCTAAAACCTTAAAAATACCGAAAATCGGGAGGTACCGTTCTATGGGGGCTATATGAAGGTGTGGACCGATACCGACAAAATTCTGGGGAAAAGTTTTGTACCCCTAAAGAAGACTACGTACGAAATTTCAGCCATTTTGGTAGGATAATGAAGCTAAAACCTTAAAAATACCGAAAATCGGGAGGTACCGTTCTATGGGGGCTATACCAAAACGTGGCTATAAGGGTATATACCCTCGTTAGCATAAATACTGAGGGTATAATAATCAAGGTCTGTAAGTGGAAGCACTTGGTGGGAGTATTTAGAACCCCATGAAGAGATTCGACGTCAGTTGAACTTTCAATTTATAACTTGATGATTTTTTTTTTTTTGCTCGATACTATAAGGCATCAGGAAATAGCGTTATATCTTTTTCGCTGCCGTTGCAAATTATTTTTTAAATGACCTGTCTTCAGTCAAATGAAATGAGGGATATTTCGTAGAAAATTTCGAACTTCTAACTCCCTTCAATTCTTTAATTTCAAGAACCACAGTAAAAGTCCTACAAGATGGCATTTTTATACCCTCCACCATAATATGGAGGGTATAATTAAATTTGTCATTCCGTTTGTAACACACCGAAATATTCATCGGAGACCCTATAAAGTATATATATTCTTGATAAGGGTAAAATTGTAAGTCGATATAACCATGTCCGCCTTCATATAGCGCCCATAGAACGGTACCTCCCGATTTTCGGCATTTTGAAGGTTGTGGACTCTATATTACTCCGAAATGGCTGAAATTTGGTATTTAGTCTTCGTGGGTGGTGTAAAACTTTTCCACAGAAATTTGTTGGTACAGGTCCACGCCTTAGTATAGCCCCCATAGAACTGTACCTTCCAATTTTCGGTATTTTGAAGGTTGTGGCCTCAATATTCCTCCGAAATGGCTGAAATTTGGTAGTTAGTCTTCCTTAGTCGTATAAAATGTGCCACCATAAATTTGTCGGTACAAATCCACACCTTAATATAGCCCCATAGAACGGTACCTCCCGATTTTCTGTATTTTGAAGGTTGTGGCCTCAATATTCCACCGAAATGGGTGAAATTTGGTATTTGTTCTTCATTTGGGGTATAAAACTGTCCATAAGAAATTTGTCGTTATTGGTCCAACGCCTTCATATAACCCATAGAATGGTACCTCTTGATTTTCGTAATTCTGAAGGTTGCGACGCCAATATCCCACGGAAATTACTGAAATTTGTCTTCCATTGGGTTATAAAATATTCCAGAAAAGAATTATAAGTATAGGACCACGTCTTACTATATTCCCATAGAAGCATACCTCTTGATTTTTGGTATTTTTTAGGTTTTAGCCACATTGTATTACAGAAATATTGGTATTTGTCTTCTTGATAAACGAAAGGAAACTAGCTGTAACATATTACTTCTATACAACTCGAGGTGTAGGGTATAACAAGCTCGGCCCGGCCGAACTTAACGCCGTTCTTACTTGTTCAGCTTCGAAATGTTCTGCAAACATTTTGCATAGACGATTTAAGGTACGGTTCCTAGGCAAGAAATCGGTAGCAATGTTCGGGTAAAAGTTCAAATGCCCGGCAAAAACAAGATGATAGAGATTTCTTTTTTTTTTAAACCTTACCGGAACCTTAACCTACTGAGTGACAGTTTTGCAGAACGTTTAAAGAAATATCATCTTGTACTTTTATTGATTTTACCTGCTTCTTCCGTAGCACCTGTTAAGAGTGTTTGATAAAGAATGAAGAGAGATTTGGTAAAATTATATGATAGGGTATGGTGAGGTGAGTGAGGTCTTTTCTTATTTAGGAGACGTCTAGTGAAGTGCTCTATTCTATAGGAGACCTCCAGGAAGGTCTTCTATTCTATAGGAGACGTCCAGAGAGGTTTTCTATTCCATATGAGACCTCCAGTGAGATACATTAACCCATTAAAGTCTTATAATATGTAGGAAACCTCCAGTGAGGTCTTCTATTCTATAGGAGACCTCCAGTGAGTTCTTCTATTACCTGGGAGACCTCCAGTGAGGTCTTCTATTATATAGGAGACCTCAACTGAGTAGAGTAGGGCAATCTAGTTCCAGGAGCGATTCGATCTTTCTAGTTCCTTTTCCCAAAAGGAACTAGTTCCTTAAAGTAGTTCCATAGTTCCAAATAATTCCGACATCGATATAGTTCAACGAATTTTTCTCTTTCAACGTTCTTTTCATTCCAAATAGTTCCGAGACCGAAATTGTTCAACGAATCTTTCTCTTTCATCGATCTTTTCGTTTCAAATAGTTCCGAGACCTAAATAGTTCCACGAATCTTTCTCTTTCGTCGCTCTTTTTGTTTTTTTTTTTTCGTTCCAAATAGTTCCGAGACCGAAATGTTTTAATTGTTTGGTGGATGAATTGACATAAAAATAAATAAATTGCAGCGAACAAATAGCAACAACGAAAGATCGACGTAGGCGTTAAATTGAAGGAACGAGAAAACCGAAAGGAACTATATGAACTAAAGGAACTATATAAACGCAAGAGCTGGATATAGTTCCAATAGTTCTTTGTCCGGAATAGTTCCTTGGAACTAGTTCGTTCCGGAACTACACAACTCTACAACTGAGGTCTCCTATTATATAGGACACCTCAACTGAGGTCTTCTGTTCTATAGGAGACCTCAATTGAGGTCTTCCCTGTAAATGTTCAGCAAAAATGTTGCATAGACGATTTAAGGTACGGTTCGTAGGCAAGAAATCGGCAGCAATGTTCGGGTAAAAGTTCAAAAGCCCGGCAAAAACAAGATGATAGAGATTTCTCTTTTTATAGAAACCGGAACCTTAACCTACTGAGTGACAGTTTTGCAGAACATTTCAAAAACTTGTATATTGTACTTTTATTGATTTTCTCTGCTTTTTCCGTAGCACCGGTAAAGTGTGTTTTATAAAGAACTAGCCGACCCGGTCCACGTTGCTGGCCCTTGAAACAGTTTTATGTTACCTTTTCTTAAGTCAATTATACTTTTCTTGCATCGCTAATTAGTCGGGAACTGCAAGTGACTATAAATAAAAAATCTTCAGAAATGTTGGTGTCGATATGCAAGTTTAAAATACCGCCAAGGAAGTGATGACTTGAGGTATGCATTCATTTCACCTGCTGGAATACAATAACTGGAAGTGTTTGTCTGAAAACTAAACGCGGATTGCATCTTCAATCCTTCAAGAAGATCTAAAGCTTCTAGGGAATTTTTATGTGCCATCGTACATTCGTTCCAGATGATAACTTCTATTTAATATTGTATGTGTGCTATTCATTCAAATGAATGTCCAGCGGCAACTTAAGGGCCCACTTTATCGTCCTTCCACCTTCTTATAATGTATGTTATATACCTGAGCTATAGCTATATGTTGCCTTCTATCTAAACACTTGCTTTACAATAAGACCAAAGCTTCGTTATGTATATTTCCACTGGTATTTCCATTAATTTGTAACATATTTAAGTGAGGGGGAGTGGTCGGGCTTATGGCTAAAATATGTACCCAGGGACGGGGATACGGACACGTTCGTAAGTTTCACATACGTATATAGCGCATTTAAAAAATAGGGCACATGGGATGACCCGTTCCACCGAAATTCAACAAAATATATAGCCTATTTCTACCATTGGACATCCCTCTACATCATCTGATATAGACATTGAAATCGATTCGGAAGTTTAGGAGATATATTATATTTAAAAAAGTGGGCGTGGTCGGGTCTTAAGGACACAAATAAGTGCCTCAGGTCGGAGACACTAACATCATTGTCCATCGAATTAATTTTTAAACCCCGCTCTTCCGAAATTCAACAAAAATATAGCTTATTTTCATATGTACATCATATGAAAAATACATGAAAATCGGTCCAGAAATTGTGGAGGTAAAAATTTATGGTCTGGCCTTTAGGTCCCAACTAAGGACCTAGAGTGGGTAACACAACCACCATTGCAAATTCATTTTCAAACCAATATGTTCAAAAAATTTACAAAAATAGCGTTTTTAAAAAATTGGGCCCGCCCCCTCCTAAATTCAACAAAATATATAGCCAATTTTTAACAGGGATCATTCCTGTACATTCTCTGAAATTTTCAGGAACATCGGTTTAGTAGTTTTGGGTCTTTAGGCCCTAAATAAGTATATTGGGTCGGAGATTCAACCCGTCCCCTTCGAAGTTCAACCAAATATTTGACCTATTTTCACCACTGGTCATCCCTATCCATTCTATGAACTTTTCAAGAAAATCGGGTAAGTAGTTTTGGATATATAAAAGTGGGCGTGGTCGGGTCCTTAAGCCCCAAATGAGTACATAAGGAGGGAGACACAAACGTCATTGCCTCGCAAATTAATTTTCTCTACAATACGTTCGTCAGTTTCGTTAAAAAAGAGTTCTAAAAAAAAGTATGGCATGGGGGAGGTACCCCGCCACCTCCGAAATTCAACAAAATATATAACCTATTTTCACCACGGGTCCTCCCAGTAGATTATCTGAAATTTTCAGGAAAATCGGTTAAGCAGTTTTTGATATATAAGCTATTTAAAAAAGTGGGCGTGGTCAGGTCTTTGGGCCCCAAATCAGTACCTAGGATCGGTAACACAACAACCATTGTCTCGCAAATTAATTTTCTCACCGATACGTTCGTCAGTTTTGTTAAAATAGAGTTCTTAAAAAAGTAGGGCATGGGGGAGGTACCACGCCCCCTACGAAATTTAGCAAAATATATACCGTATTTTCACCACGGGTCCTCCCAGTAAATTATCTGAAATTTTCAGGAAAATCGGTTAAGCAGTTTTTAATATATAAGCTATTTAAAAAAGTGGGCGTGGTCGGGTCTTCAGGCCCCAAATCAGTACATAGGATCGGAGACACAACAACCATTGTCTCGCAAATTAATTTTCTCTCCGATACTTTCGTAAATTTTGTTAAAATAGCGTTTTTAAAAAATAGGGCATAGGGGAGGTACCCCGCCCCTTCCGAAATGCAAAAAAATATATAGCCTATTTTCACCACCGGTGTTCCCTGTACATTCTCTGAAATTTTCAAGAAAATCGGTTAAGCAGTTTTTGAGTCTATACGGAACATACAAACATACTAACATACACACATTGCCTTTTATATATAAGAAGAAGAAGATGAAGAGAGATTTGGTAAAATTATTTGATAGAGTATGGTCGAAACTCCTTGCATGACTGAAAAATGTGGACCAAGTCTTTTTTACCATTATCCAGGATGTTGCCGATAAATGGGCTTGTATGTATTTTCAGATCTAAAGACTGAAAGATTTTAATAAAAACAATCTATGTGTATTTTCAAAACCTTTTCTATAATACAAAGACCAATACTATTTCAACATTGAAACTACTTCACACGTACCAAAACTATGTGCTTTCCAATTCCTCACATATATTCAAGTATTCAGTTCCCAGACCTTAGGTCACAATTAATAAACATAATTTACAAAAAACCCATAGCTAACACCTGCCGCAGAATATACCATTCGCATGAATGCATTTTAGTTTTTCTAGTATGGGCACAATTTCTATGACTTGAGAGGAAACAAAAACCTCGAGTTTTTTCTTTCAAATAAAAAACGATTTTTCTCCACACACACACACAAACTATTCGAACTAGTTCTGCTATGCACATTGCTGTGACTGCATGTGGTGTGTGTCCCAAATGAAGAGATACGTACATAAAAAATACTACAGCGGATGGGAGCTTCTGTGGCACATCTTCAATTTACATACACCTAAGATGTGACCAACAGCAGTTCAGATACACACGGAAGAGGAGACACGGTATGATTGTAGTATTTTTATGTCTTCTTCTTCGTTCTTTTGTTTTGTTTTATTTTTATTTCAATTGTTTGTACGTGCAACTTTCAAAGTATTTGGCATTAGTTGGGTATCAAAGGATGTGTTTATCGATTGTACTTGACATTTGTTTGGGGATATTCATATTAACCCACTGATGTTGTGATGTGTTCATCACTGGTGGTGATGGTGTTGTTGTTGCTGTTGATGATGCTCATTTGAATGGCCTGTACAAATGATACAAATGATGTAGCAACAACAACCGACCAGCCAGTCTGCCATTCACCCACTGTTGATGAGATTATGTTGACGATGTCATTAGAAGAACATTTATGGTTGGGAGAGAAATATCTTTCTAAAAAATCAAATGATGTGAAAAAACTGACACGTGATGTGTTTGATTTTGGAGAAAGAACTTTTTTTTTGGAAAAAAATAATGTGCATCAATAGTTTTTTGGTGATAATTTCCCATTAGACTTAATAAACTTCCGACGAGTTGGAAAAATTAGGTAGGATTATAATCAAATTTAACTAATTTTAGAAAAAGCACGTTGTGTTTATTAGTTAATAAAATTAGATTTATTATATCCGCAAATCATAAACTAAAAATTAAATGCTTATTTATGGTTTATCAAAAAGAAATACGGACATGCTTCCTGACTTCTATGGATAATTTTTAATCTATTTATATAAATAAAAGAGTTAGCTAATGGAAGACTGTTGAAAAGTGATTTGCACACTGTTAGTCGCTGACATGTAGACAATATCTAAACTGTAACCAGTATGTATAAACAGTTAAGTAATTACATAGTTTCCCTTCAGTAATGAAAGTACTTAGATTCACCATCATGTCATGGCTTATTCCTCGGAGGAGTATAACAGTGGATTTACTACTTACTTATGATGTCTTCTGTTCCATACGAGACTTCATATGAGGTGTTCTATTCTATAGGAAACCTCACGTGAAGTCTTCTATTCTATTGGATGCCTCAAATGAGGTCTTCTATTCTTTTGTATGTCTCAACTGAAGTCTTTATTCCTTAGGAGACCTTAACTGGGGATTTTTATTCCACAGGAGACCTCAGGTGAGGTATTCTATTCTCAACTGAGGTCTTCTATACTGTAGGAGACCTCAACTGATGCCTTCTATACTATAGGAGACCTCAACTGAGGTCTTCTAATCTATAGGAGAATAGAATACCTCTATAGGAGACCTCAACTGAGGTCTTCTATTCTAAAGGAGACCTCAACTGAGGTCTTCTATTCTATAGGAGACCTCAACTGAGGTCTTTTATTCTATAGGAGACTTCAACTGAGGTATTCTATTTTATAGGAGACCTCAACTGAGGCATTCTATTTTATAGGAGACCTCAACTGAAGCCTTCTATTCTATAAGAGACCTAAACTGAGGTCTTCTATTCTATAGGAGACCTCAACTGAGGGCTTTTATTTCACAGGAGACCTCAACTGAGGGCTTTTATTTCACAGGAGACCTCAAGTGAGGTCTTCTATTCTATAGGACACCTCAAATGAGGTCTTTTACTCTATAGGAGACTTCAACTGATTTCCTCTATTCTACAGGAGACTTCAACTGAGGTCTTCTATTCTATAGGAGACCTCAACCTTCTATTTTATATACCTCAACTGAGGTCCTCTATTCTATAGGAGACCTCAAATGAGGTCTTTTATTCTAGAGGAGGTCCTCAATTCTATAGGATACCTAAACTAAGGTCTTCTATTCTATAGGGGACCTCAACTGAGGTCTTCTATTCTATAGGAGACCTCAAATGAGGTCCTTTATTCTATAGGAGACCTCAACTAGGTCTTCTATTCTATAGGGGTCCTCATCTGTGACTATGAGATTTCTAGTGTGGTCTTCTCTTATTTAGGAGACGTCTAGTGAGATGCTTCTAGTGGGGTCTTCTATTCTATTCTATAGGAGACCTCAACTCAGGCCTTCTATTCTATAGGAGACCTCAACTGAGGTCTTCTATTCTATAGGAGAATAGAAGACCTCTATAGGAGACCTCAACTGAGGTCTTCTATTCTATAGGTTACCTCAAATGAGGTCTTTTATTCTATACGCCTTTTTTTCAGGATCATCATCGCTCATTCTAATGACGTTTTTAGCTATACTGATGTCGTTGTGTAGCTGATACAGCTAGTGGCTCAGACGACGTGGATGTTCACCTTATTATTCTTCAGTCGGCTTATTGCTGTATTTATCTCATATTGGCCGGGCGGCATACATTCAATATCGTCTTCTGGGATTGGATATGCGTTATCTTCTTCGACTTCGCTACTATTGCATACCAACATTCTTCTAAGCACTCTTTGGTCCGTTCGTCCTTGTCTTCAGTGGGAGCATGATCGCAAATAAATCATAATATGATTTACTCAAAGAGTGGCATAACTCAAAAAATTAGTTTTCTGAGTTAGTAATTTCTATTTTTTTTACGGCTTCTACTTCATCTTGTGTCAAATTTTCATATCGATATCTCAAAAATTCGACGAGTTACAGCTCATTTACTACGTATAATTCAACACAAAAGTTTTTTTATTTTGTTTTTCAAAATAGTCAGGCTTAATCCCATAGTTGTTGTTTTAATATTTTATTAAAACAACTTTAATTTATTAGTGGGAAAAAATTGGCGATGTTTACCAAGGGGTAAGGCAGGGAAGACTATAGTTTCAGATCTCGCCACAGATCTTCATCATTGTTTTTCAACAAGAAACTTTTTATACCCAAGTGTCAATAGCTCGCTCAAATAGATACGTGTGCAAAGAAACACTCTGATCGAGAATTTCTTTGGCACTACCTAAACTCGAGCAACTTTACAAAAACAAAATAGAAGTCGCCATCCCAAATAAAAAACGCCAACCCTCCTAAAAGTTTTTTTAGTTTATGAAGCACTAGAAAACTTCAAATCATGCTTGAACTTGCACAGAAATTTAGCAGTGGTATCTGGCTAGCCGTTTGCAAAATATGGTCCAAGTAGTTATTTTAGTTTTTGTGCAATATTTTTTTTTAAGTGAATAAGTAAAGTTTCAATAGAAGAAGAAAAGTTTCGAGATGTGTCACTATTTGAGTAAATGAGCCATATGTCGAACATATTAATTTTTATCCGTATTGTAGCAAGTCTTTCATTCACTGGGGTGAATCTGGAGAATAGATGTTTTAACCTCCGACCAAGTACAAATCCGCAGCCAAACTGATGCTTTATGTCATGGCATAATACAGTGCTTCACCTTTGTGTGTTGTTGCCTTTCCCAATCCCTCATATTTCCCGTGTGGCAGTATATCGGCCTTGTATTTTTCAATTCGTAAGTGCAGTGTGTAAAGTTTCGTAGATCATGGTCTTTAAAACGTTACCGGGGGTCGTCAACTCTAGAGGGTTTTTTTCTGTTTTTCTGTGCATTTTTCGTAGTACATTGCTTTTTATATATTGCAATGTCCAACCCAAGTTTTTAACCTTCTTTTGGGTGAACGCGCGGCACATGTAAGCTCACTACCTCTAACTGATGTTAAAGACGACACCACGGGGAGGACATACAAATCACAAACGATTATGTACTGCATTGTAGCTGCCATGAAACGATATATGAGCTAGGTGTTAGATTTATGGTAATTCGGATGTACATGTACTTATGTATGGATCTGATGCATGGGTACTTGCGAAAGCATATGGTCGAGAACTTGACGAATTTAGTTAGGTGAATACCGGCGATATAGTCACACCGACATCGATATAGTAAAACATAACGAGCTACAACGATTGCGTTTACTGGGCCATGACAGCAGGATGGATAAAGATGCCGCGGTCAGAAAGGCATATGAATGCGACCCATTTGACGGTATACACCCCAAGGGAAGGCCAAAACTCCGATGGAAAGACCAAGTTGAAGATGTTATCACAAAACATGGAATCCAAACTAGGAAAAGTAAAACAGAAGATCAGTGCGTTAGGAAATCTATTCTTACAGCGTGTTTTTGTAAAAAGTTTTTGCCCATTCGTTCGTCGATTTCATGAACGAAGACACAATTTGGTTTTCATAGTGATTGAAGTTTGTATTCGTGTGACAAACAAATGAAAGCTTTTTATTTTCGTATTTTTTTTTTGGTTTTCGTAACAAAATCAGACGAACGAATACGTCAAAAATAAACGAATGGAAAAGACCCATCGTTTTGAATGAAAATTGAATAATTTAAGTAATAAATGGCACAAAACGCACGAAAACTGGAAGGGAATGCAATTTTATTTATTTCCATAGAAGCACGCGCGTATATGTACATTAGGGTTATAACTTTTTGCACTTTTTGCAAATATCAAAAATACCACCACATAGCCGTGTAGAGCATGGAAAACTATTATGAAATACGGTGTCAATTTTTCTCTATTGCGAAAAAAGTTTCCGCACCAAATGCATAAAAGTTCAGTAATGCATTTTTTAATTTTAGCTGTTATGACAACATATTTGCTTTTAATTATTTTTTTTTTTGTAATCTAATTAAATATCATTACCAAAGCGTTCTGGACCAATTTGTTCTCTCTTCGCGCCATTTCGGAGCATATTAGGAACTTTTGATACTATTGCAATTTTTGTTTTTTCTTTATAAACTCGTGAATTTTATGTTTATATTTATTGTATCTATCGGACAAGAGAATATAGTGTCATTTGCAACAAATTCGCGAAAGTTACAGACAGTTTTTTATGACTTTGCCTGTGAGAATTTTATTTATTTTCTATGAATACACTGTGCAACATTTTTGAGCCAATCGCGTGCAAACAACTTCTGTGCAGAATTTTATGAAAGTAGAGGACCAATAGGCAAAAACCATATTTGGGTTTTGTTTTCTTAGATCGGGTTCGGTTTTTATGGCCTCATCTAAACATGGTTAAAAATCGATTTTTTTTAAAACAAATCGGGGCTGTATCTCTGAAACCAATACGAATCTTGTTTTGACATCTGCAGCACACTAGTAGATAAGAGCAAGAAGAAAACATTTGGAGGAATAGTAAACTCGAAAAACTACATTTATTGCCTCAAATTTTATAATATATCTAAAAATTCTATAAGTTGTGTATATTTCGCAGCGTATCTCCCAAAATTTTAAATTCTTCTTAATGTTACCTATTGGGAAAATATTCTCTGGAATGTAATACACAACTCTTCAGAACATTATATTGTTGTAAAATGCCTCTATCCCCTTGTTTATAGCAAATTTTTCAACAACAATTTGGTAAATATTTCAATAATTCATTGAAATCCCCAACATGAGAATAAACAGCCTGTGTGAACATTGTTTGAAATAAGTTTTGAAAAAGGTATGTTATGAAATACCCCTTAAACAACGTGAAATAACCATTTCAGAGTTTCAGAATGTTCTGAAGAATTGATGGTCACATTATTTGGAATATTTTTAGAGCGATTACTTAGTTCAACTCCCAACAGACTAGTTGCTACTGACCAGAATTTCAGAAATTATGTAAACTTTTCTATATTTTAACGAGTTTGATGTGCTAGATAAGTTCTACTACTTAAGGGCTACAATATTGCTGAAGACTGCAAAGCAAAGTTCTTATTAGTTTCGGAGATAAAGGTCCGATCACTGGAAAAAAGGCTCATTTTAGGTCGGTTTAGATGTGGCCATAAAATCTAAACCCGATCTAGTAACACAAAACCCAATTAAGGTTTTTGTAGTCTCAATATGTACTTTCAGAAAATGTCCATTAGAAGTTGTTTGCATTTCCAGTGTTGCACAGTGATATTTATTCAAACAAAGCAAATTTAAAATTATAAGTAAAAAAATATCGAAAGTGGTTTAGTAATTACAGTCGAGGCAGAAACTTTTTTCACCGAATCGATCATAGAAACGCGTTTTCATTATTAGGACAAAATTCCCCACGTGGTACAGGTGTTGTATGTTTGTAAAAAACATATACAATTCTCCCAGGCAAAGTCAACAACAACAGCCTGTAACTTTCGCGACTTCGTTGCAAATGACCCCATATTCTTTTGTCCGGTGGGTACAAAAAATATAAACATGAAATTCACGAGTTTATAAAGAAAAAGCAAAAAATGCAAATGGCGCGATTTGAGAACAAATTGGTCCAGAACGCTTTGATAATGATTTTAAATTAGATTACAAAAAAATAAAAATTTTAATTAAAAGCAAATATGTTGTAATAACAGCTAAAATTAAAAAATGCATTACTGAACTTCAATGCATTTGGTGCGGAAACTTTTTTCGCGATAGAGAAAAATTGACGCCGTATTTCATAATAGTTTTCCATGCTCTACACGGCTATGTGGTGGTATGTTTTTGGTTATAGCCCTAATGTACATCCGTTTCTTCATATTATCACAGTTATTTTTGGACAAATTTGATTACATTTTTTTCTTATGTTTTGTTTTTCATCTGTTTATCGTGATTGCCATCAAGTAACACATTTTACGTGCATATGCCTATGCAAAATTCACAAAATAAGTATCATGGAAACCCTGAAATATAAAAGCTTTTATGAAATAGACGAAAGCTTTTAGATAAAACCGAATGGTTCGTAAAATTTTACAAGAACCAAATTTTGAACGTATACGTTTTAGTACGAACGGTTCGTGTGACAGGCAGGCATTTTTACAAAAACACCCTGTTAGTTCGGCTTTTGGAACAAAACGTTTTGTTTAGAATTAAATAGTGTTGGGCAATCTCGTTCATTGAGCGGATCGATCTTTTTCATTCCGTTCACCAAAAAGATCCGGGTCGTTTACTTCGTTCGTTGGCTCTTTTTCGTTCAACAATACATTTGACTGTATTATTTTATTTTGAAGTCGTTCGTTCTCTGCTGCATATGACTCCGTCGTTCTTTTCACCGAATCGTTCTTTTGAAAATGTTCGTTCACGAATGACACATTGTGTGCTAATGGGGGTGGTTTTTGTTTCTGAACGTAGTGGTGGTGGTTTTGATATGAAAGAACCAGATGAACGAATGATGCAAAAGAAAGATATGATCGAGATGTGCTACTGAATGAGGTGAGTTACTGAGCGAGAGTAGCTCTCTGAATCATTGTTTGTTTTGTATGGAAATTTGTGCTGCTTGCGCTAACGCAGCGTTTGTTTAGAGTTTGACTGCAAAACCAATGCTGCTAATTTTGTAAGCAGCAATGACTCGTCCATCGGGGATCTAAATGAACGATATAAAATAATGAGCTGGATACGGATCCGTTCGTTCTTTTCACGGAATCGTTCCTTTGAGCCGGTTCGTTCATGAACGACGCAACTCTAGAATTAAAGCCAATGAAGTAAGTACTATAAGGAAATAGCTATATATGATTTTACTTCGGTTGGAGCAGTCAAAAGTTATTTTTGATTTATTATACCCTCAGCCTTTAGGCTAGAAAGGGTATATCACGAATGTTGTCAAATATTTTATATTCCATTTCAAAAAATATGTTAAATTTTTTTCGCGCTACATCAAAGATTTTTGGT
This sequence comes from Musca autumnalis, assembly GCF_047663935.1. NCBI lineage: Eukaryota > Metazoa > Arthropoda > Insecta > Diptera > Muscidae > Musca > Musca autumnalis. The sequence goes on from NW_027411644.1 coordinate 213,488,477, forward strand.
ACATAGGTTAAGAAACAAATTCCCAGTACGAATCCGCTCGCGAGCCAGTTTTTTGTTGATGCGGACAAAAGTTATGGCGGTTTTATTTTCGTTTTAAAGAAAAAATTATTATAAAAACGCTATTTATTTTACCGCGAGCAATTGCTACCAAAAAGTTATCTGGAAGTGGCTTGAGTTAGTAGATTGCATAATATTTGTTAAATGTTACTCAGTACTCGCGAAATGTATAATAAATTGATAAATTATTGAATGTAAGTCAACTTTTTTCAAAATTAAGTTCCATTTACCCGCTGTAAAATTACGAAAAAAATCGTATGGAAGCAAAACTTCACGGCGAATCAAATGAGACTAAAATCATACAGATTGGTATTATAGTTTCGATGTCACAGCCAAAATAAACACATATTTTGGTTAAAAAAATATTTTTTTGTTTGAAAACATATTTTTTCACATTCATTATGTACCTAGTATAAATTTTTGGAAAAATCTATAGGAATACTTCCTTCATTTTGCTTAAATCTCCCATTAAAATATACGGATTTTGCTTTATAGACATTCATATAAAAGCTTTTCTATTGAGGAAGATAATTGGGTTGCTGGGGATATATCTCAAGGCTTCTGAAATGGAAATAGGGGTCACATAACCCATTTTAATTTATATGCATTTTAAAATACGTGTAAATGGCGTAATTATCAAAATCATTTTGTCCGCATGTGATTTTCATGTACAGCAAGACCATTTCTCTTAATTTGTATATATTTTTCGAAATTTATTTTGGAGGCTAAGATGTAGCATCGGCTGCATCTTACCACTAAAAAACCTATAAAATATCGCTAATTTGCGCAAAGTGAATACAATTTTCGTCCGCATCCGATTTCAATGTCCACCATGAAAATCTACATCGTTATATATCTATTTCAAGGCGATCAACCAAGAACCGTGGATGTAGCATCCCACACTATTTTTTGGAGTAAAATGATTGTAGCTCCCTTATCATTAAAGTTTTCAAATCTCTGTTTCCGCTAAAACGAAGATGCTGTACTAGTTGTTTTATTGCAATGGAAATGAACCACAGAAAACGCGATAAAATAAGCGATATTTTCAAAAACATTTTTAGGTGATTTTTCTACTTTGGAATTTCTCGTAACTCGCGTTTTAGTAGATGGATTTTCACGGGGAATGATTTATTGGATCCGGAAGGTAAAAAACTAAAATGTGCAATCAAGTACGAGGAATTCGAATGACAATTGTAAAAATTAGGCCCGAAAAATAGGATTTTTAGAAAAAGGTTCGCACAAAATTTCCGTATTTGGATGCAGATTTCTATGAAGCTGTGTAGACTACATTCACGACACATACATCAAATAACTCAGAATCGCGAGTGCTACAATCCTATATACGATTTTTTGAAAAACCTGTTTGCGGAATGAAGCTAGGAGAAAATGTCAAAAAACACTATAAATCTGGCTTCAAAATGTCAGCATCATTTAATGATAGAAGCAGATCAAATTTTGAAAAGTAATACATTAGTGAGATTATCCTTATTTAGTTTGCTTCTACTTTTACTTTGACAGGAAAATCGGGAAAATTATGGTTTATTCACAAATCAAGAGAAAACAAAAAAAGACACGTTGGCTTCAACCCATTTTTACCTATTTTTTAACATAAATGTAGCCACAGCTTCCACGCAAATTAACTTTTGATGCCAATATTTTTTGCCACGTCCAAAAACATCTCATTTTAGCCAAAAACATTTAATTTGTATAATATACAACCACAAGTCGCGTGTTCTAAAAGCGTAAATCTTGGCTTCAGCTATGTTAAATTTTCAAAAATATTGGTGATATACACTTTCATACGGGCAAAATGTGCCTCATCGAAATAATGGTTTTAGACCCCAAGTATGTTTGGACGAAATGTGTTTCAGACAATTTGGAGTCGATTTAGCAATGTCCGTCCGTCTGTCTGTCTGTCCGTCTGTCTGGCTGGCTGGTGCGCACGATAACTCTCGAATGGATCAACTGATTCTGTCAAAAATTTGGCTTTGGTAATATTTTGCCCAAACTTAGTTTAAGTTCGAAGATGGGCTATATCGGTCCACTCCTTCCGGTACCTCCCCCACAAAAGTTCGAGAATGTTCGGAAAATTTGTGCGCACGATAACTCTTGAAGGAAGTAACCGATTGGATCCATACTTTCCACATCGTGAAATTTCTACCACACTTATATGAGGTTCGAATATGGACTCAATCGGTCCACTCCTTCGGGTACCTCCCACACAAAATTTCGGATAGGTTCAGATTAGGACCTGCTCTCGAATCGCTTCGACTCTTGTTGCAACAACTTGTATTAACTGCCCTCCATACGACGGTACAAATTTCATCATGGGCAAATCCATACTTAATGAGAAAATAGCCTGAAAGATGCAAAAAGCCCCTATGACACCGTGTGTAGTGGTTGGAGCGCAAGATAACTCTCGAAGGGATCTGCCGATTCGGTCCAAAATTTTGACTTCGCAATATTTTGTCCAAACATAGTTTAAATTCGAAGACAAGCCATATCGATCCACTCCTTCAGGTACCGCCCCCACAAAAGTTCAAAAATGTTCGGAAAAAGTGTGCGCACGATAACTCTTGAAGGGAGTGACCGATGTAATCCATACTTTGCACATCCTAATATATCTACCAGATATATATCAGGTTCGCACGATAACTCTTGAAGGGAGTGACCGATGTAATCCATACTTTGCACATCCTAATATATCTACCAGATATATATCAGGTTCGAATATGGACTATAGTTGTCTACTCCTTCTGGTACCTCTCACACAAAATTTCGGATAAGTTCACTTTAAGACCTGCTCGCGAATCACTTTGATTTTTGTTGAAGCGATTTGCATTCGCTACCTCCATTACGACGGTAAAAGTTTTTTTACAGCGGCAAGTCCATATTTCTTGGTGAAACAGTCTGAAGGTGTAAAAAACCCCTATCTGACTATATGTGGCGGTCGGAGAGCACGATAGATAACTCTCGAGCTGTACAACCAATTTGGTCCAACATTGGGTCTTCGTCATATTTTATCCAAACTTAGTTTCATGGCGCTATGACCAAAATGCTATGACGATATCACTTGAATGGGGCAACCAATTTTTTCCAAACTTTGGATCTCCTTATATATTGTCAAAATTTAGTTTAACTTCTAAAATGGACCGTACCGGACCTCCCTAAGGGTACCTCACCCACAAAAGTTCAACATTTGTGTCTTGGTAGGTTAAAGTTTCACTTCACATTGGCTGAGGGTATATATCTGTCGGCAAAGCCGACTGACACTTTTTTACTTGTTTTATTTGGAATATGAATAAGATGTTCTGTGATTATTTTGCAGAATTGGATTCAGGCTATTTTTTTATGACTATACTTTTAATATTGTACACTATTCGAACTTGCATAAAAAAAACATTTTAGTATACTAACGATAAATCCATTGGTCCCAATATTGTTTAGGGTATACAAAGTAATGGAAGTTTTTGCGTGTACAATTTTACATCAAATCGATCGCCATTTTTATACATATTATAAAAATATTACACATAAAATATATATCAATAACAATAAATAATAATAGATTTCTAATTGAGGGCGTAATTTAGCAAAACAAAACAAAAAACACATTTAGAAATCAGAACTTCCCCATTGGTTATTATTCAGAGTTCACCATTTTGTTAGTTCCCCCAATTCACCAATTGATTTGCAAAGATAACGAAATAATTTAATTTGATACAGTTGTCGATGAGCAAATAAAACAACGACTTCAATTTGAAATATAAAACAAAAAAAAAAAAAAAAAACAACCGTCAGTCACATTATTTCATTTCATTTCATTTTTTGTTTTGTTTTTTTTTTTTTTTGCAATTCATAATTGTCAAATAAACGTGTCCCCATATTGAATTTATCATTCCATTTCGCTTTGAAGTGTCATTATGTCGAAGGAAACACGCACTTGGTGCTTTTTTTTATTCGTATTTGTTCGATGTCGACCAGTCACTCAGTCGGTCATTCAAGTGAAAATCAAAGCATTTCAAAGACAATCTAAACAAAAAAATGGGTAAACACGTTAACGTCAAGTGTACAGTTTTGAGAATGTTGACCAAACCAACCAACCGAGTGTACAAATATCGAATAGATAAAGTGTTAGATATAATAGGCAACAACAACAAACTAAACAACAAGTTTAAGTATTTAGATACATATTTATTTTAACACATTCCTACAAAAAATTATTCATATTAATTTGGGAACGATATGCTTTAGATTGTGAAAAGAACTTGGGGATGTATAATAATAAAACAATTTAAAAAATGGGAAAGAAGAAAGAGGTATTTTCTAATTAAAGGCCTAATTTAATTCATACATACATATGTTTCTACAACATACCCGAATGGACAAGGGAGACTTTTCTCATATCAATGAGTGCACGCGGATACATATTCGCTCAATGACATGGGACCTAATTTTGATCGCCGAGTTCGAACGGCTTATTTTGCGATGGCACCACGGTCACACCTCAATGCAATTCAACAATTTTAAAACAAAATGTTATTTGCAAACAAAAATGTCATCCGTTCTTCGATGAATTAAAATAATCGTGAACAATTCAGCAGATCTGATGATAGAGTGTGGGAGTTATTGGCGCACTTTAGCCACCGAATGCCTCGTATTCCTTTGAGGATGTTAAATGTCTGGGGTTACGGGTTAGTAAAGAATAACATTACTCTGTTAAAGTGAACGAAAAAAACATATAGTAAAATATCAGCCTGTTTTGCGAACAGAAATACACCCTAAGCCTCGCCGTAAAAATGTTGGACCCACAACAGCTGAATAACCCATTACAAAGTAATGCAATGAAGCGGCCTTCTGTTTTACCAGTAGGCTGACAATAATGGGCTATTTCTCTAAAATTGTACAAGGTAAAAATTATTTATAACTTATCTTGGCTCCTCGTTTATCTCAAGTTGACACTGACCTCTCCGTGTTATCAACTGGTGAAATGCCTTTAAACCCCATTAATTATGTAATATGTACTGTGCGTTCATCCATAACAACGATTAAAACATAAATAAAAAACAAAAACCTCTTAGTGCAATTTAGCACTACCAGATGAACTTGCAAAGTATTACTGTCATACAGGAAATACGATGGATTGGGAAAGGCGTAATAAAAAATCTAAAAGATACCCAATGTATTATATCGGTCATGATGAGGTTAAAACATCTGGTATCCAGTTTCAAACCCGGGCAGATCAAAGACTTGCTACATTTAATAAAAGCTGAATTGTTTAATATCAGTCATATTCGCGCCCATGCCCGAACCGGTGCCAAGGATGAGCAGATATATTTTGCGAGCACTTAGAAAGAAACATATGGCCGGTGTGCTGTCCATGGCATTACAATTTTTCTGAGCGATTTTAATACACAATTTGGAAGTAAGAATATCTTTGGTCCAACAGTAGATACATGTAGTTTCCATAATGAAACATCTACCAGCGGAATGGTATTGATCATCATCATCAAAAAAAAAAAAAAAAAAAAAAAAAAAAATGATAGAGTTCGCAGCATCAAAAACATGGTATTTGACAGCACCACGGTTAAGCATCTTGAGATTCATAAAATCATGTGGAAGTCACCAAAAGATACAACAAGAAAACAAATTGATCACGTTGTCGACGAGCGTGGTGGATGTTCGATCAATCCAAGGATCAAACATTGACTCGGATCACTACCTTAGTGCAACAAAGGACTCAGCACAAAAATTTGAAAATGGCGCATTAACAACTCACCAGCAACGGTGAGATGTAATAAATACAGGTCTTTGCCGCATCCAGCACTACTGCGATAGAAGTTATGTTATGTTGCTACTTGCTGCGCCAGAAAATCTACTAGCGTGTCTCTAATTTCGTCACCGGATACGAGACATCCGCGCAGTCTCCCAAGAACAACAAACGCAACACACCACATGTTGTTGTTCGGCGCCCCGAAAATGCATCATTCATCTTTTTCAATTGCAACGGTATCCGCAACAAAGTCAGCGATGTTGTAGATTTTGTAAGTAGAAAAAACATCATGGTCCTCGTGATCCTGGAAACAATGCTCACCTTCATCTGCAGCTTGCTACTTTGCGATGGCTACAACGTTTTGCGAGTGGATCGTCTTATCGTAAGCTTTGGCATTCACTGTACCAAAATGGCCCGGGACCACGCAACATCAGCGTTCCGGCCAGCGGCTGCCACTACCAGAATTAGAGGAGCGTGCCACAGTTCGCTAGACATAACCATCGTGTCACCTGGTCTGACAAATGACATCACCTGGCAACCATCTCCCCATAATTGTCTCCATCAGCAGACCACCCGATTTCGTCACCTCTGAACGCCGCATATTCGTCAATCATGGGAAATCTGATTGGCCGAGTTTCAGAGAGTTCAGAGAGTTGCAGCCGCTCGCCATATACCTGCTGGTCGAATACCCGAAGTAAGACCAAACTTCCCAGCAGAGGCGACGGGATTAGCAAATGAGCGTAATGAGCTTCGTCGAACAAACCGCGACGACCCCAGTGTCAGGGAGCTGACACTGGAAGTTAACAGGCTGGTCGGCGAACATAAGCGGAACAAGTGGTTAAATCATCTGAAGAGTTGCAACATTGGAGCCGGTATAAGTAAATTGTGGGCAACGGTTAAGTCACTCTCGAACCCCGGAAGGAGGGCTGACAGGACCTCAGTCACGTTTGGCGACGTTACGTTGCCTGACCCGAAGAGGTGTGCAAGTTACTTCAATCGACAGCTTGTCGATCACCTCGAGAGTGACAGGGCGAAGAGAAGAGTGTTACGTCGCATTAGATCTCTTCTGGCCGAGACAGTTTACAATGGATGTTGTTGCGAATGCCATCAGGAACGCTAAATCATCCAAAGCGTTGGGTCCTGATGGAATTTCTATGGTAATGTTGGAACAGCTGGATGAGTCGGGAGTGAAGTATCTCACTAAAGTTCTCAAACTGTCGCTAACCACCCTTATTGTTCCCGAAGTCTGGAAAATGGGCAGGGTGGTCCCGCTACTGAAGCCCAAAGGATAGCAGCAAAGGTGAATCGTACAGGCCGATTTCGCTTTTGTCACCTGTAGCGAAGACCCTTGAGGCCTTAGTCCTCCCCAGCATTAGAAATATCTATCAAGTTGCCGATCATCAGCATGGACTCCGTAAGCAGCACAGCACGACAACAGCGCTGCACGCCATCTCCACCCAAATTTGTCGAGGACTCAACCAGGATCGGCCGTGTGATAGAACAGTGATGGTGGCTCTTGACTTATCAAGAGCCTTTGATACTGTCAAGCACTCCACGCTGTTCGAGGACATCGAGCAGACAACCCTCTGGCCAAGTCTGAAAGGTTGGATAATCAACTATATGTGTGGTCGCCAGTTGTATGTGGAATTCAGGAACAAGAAATCCAAGCCCCGTAGAGTGAAACAGGGAGTTCCCCAAGGAGGGCTGATATCTCGGAAACTGTTTAACCTCTACCTTTCCTGTATTCCGCCCCTCCAGACGGCATTGAGATCGTAACGTATGCGGATGATTGTACGATCCTGGCGTCAGGTACCTACCCTGATGACATCTGTGAGAGACTGAACTTCTATTTAACCGATCTTACCACATTTTTCCACGCGAGGAATAGGCAGATATCCGCCATTTAATCGACGGCCACTCTGTTCACCACATGGACGGCGCAGTATAGGCGAGAGTTGAATATCAGGGTCGATGGTAGCAGAATTCCGACCACAAACTGCCCCAAAATTCTAGGGGTCACATTCGACACCACCTTTCACGTCGTCCTCGCATGCCACAGCTATCTGCGATAAACTGAAATGAAGAAACAAGGTCCTCAAGTCCCTAGCCGGCAGCACTTGGGGTGCAGATAAGAAACCTTAGCTCAATTACGCTCGGGATATTGCAGTCGCCTAAATTCCTATTGGACGGGAATCGATCGCACCGTGCAAGACATCTGCCCAGTATGCGGCATGGGCCCGCACGATACTAAGCACCTATTCAACTGCCCCTCCAAACCTACTCATTTAACTCCAGTGAATCTGTGGTTACATCCCATCTAAGTAGCCACTTTCCTGGAACTGGAGACAGACCTAGAGCCAGATTGAACAGGAGAACGATCATACACACATAATAATAAAACACTGCAACAACAACCACATGTACGGTTCAAATGAGACCTCCCCTGAACATATCGGTTGATGCTGTCCTGATTCCGACCACTTACTACCCCAAGATATTGGGTATAACGTTCGACAGCAAGATCAGAAGTAGAAACAAGGTTATAAAGTCGCTGGCCTGCAGCACTTGGGGTGCTGAAAAAAGAAGGCAAAGAAGCCTCTTATACAGTAATAGGCTTGTCTATGGTAAGCCATGCGGTGTCATTTTGGTATACTAATACGAAGCGGAAGAATATTTAATCCTATCGGAATGCTGACATGAGCTATCAGCACAACAAGATGTTGTCGGTGTAGTACCAGATATAACCAGATATTTACATTGGACCAAACGACCCAAGATGCAGATCGACTCTTAACATCTGTTCGTTGATTATAAAGCAGCCATATACTTTCAAAAGTATTCCAAGCAATGTCTGAATTTGGCGCGGCTAAGAAGGCATTCACCGGACCACTCCTCCGAGACACCAACACTCTATCCAACAAAACAAAGAGTTCAAAAATGTCTCTTTAACAAAATTAAGGACTGTTCGAGTTTTATTTTAACCGAAGGTAGTGTGTGTAGTCATGGTTATAACGATATATGTGTTTTTCGGCTGGCCATACTTCCTAACAGCACGCAAGTTCTAACAAATTGCAGAACGTAATATTTCTCTCGAACTTAGATGAACTTCCAAGATGATTTATATCCGACAACTCTTCTGGGAACCTCACTCAACAAAAGAAAGAGCTCAAGATTTTCGCTTATGTGAAGTTTAATGGCTATTCAATGACCATTTTGAAATTCTTACCGAAGATAGTCCTTGTCGTACTGATTACAACTATATCATCATTGGTGGACTAGTCCAAAAAAATGAGAAAGATGGTTGATGTCGGACAATAAATGAGAAATATGGTTGATGTCGGACCACTTCTCTAGGAAGCTTACCCACCCGCAACAATACAAAGAATACAAAGTTCACGCTTTTGTGCAGTTCAAGATCTATTCCGATTTTTACCGAAGGTAGTCCTTATGGTCCTGATTAGTGGGCTAGTCCATACTTCACAATATTTGGTTAAAAAATATCCCAACAAGTAAAAAAGTATCAGTCGGCTTTGCCGACAGAGATTTACCCTCAGCCTGTGTATATTGAAACAATTTTTTCCCAAATACGTATGTATTTAGGCGGTTTTAAACATTTTGGGCATTTGAACCGAAAAAATTTTGATTAGGATTAACGATCAAAAGTTTTGCGGAGGAGATACTAAAAGGAATAGATCGACATTGACCGTTATGGAAGTGGATCTTCAGCCACAACATATGGCGCCATAGGGGGTTTTTACACTCTTCGGGCTGTTTGCTCAAGAAGTATGGACTTGCCCCTAAAAAAACTTTTACCATCGTAATTGAAGCAGCGAATACAAGTTGCTTCAACAAAAATCAAAGTGATTCGATATTAGGTCTTAAAGTGAACTTATCCGAAATTTTGTGTGGGAGGTACCGGATGGAGTGGACCAGTATAGTCCATATTTGAACCTGATCTATATCTGGTAGATATATTAGGATGTGTAAAGTATAGACCAATTTGGCCACTCCCTTCAAGAGTTACCGTACGAACAATTTTTCCGAACATTTTTGAACTTTTGTGGGGGAGGTACCTGAAGGAGTTAACCGACATGGCTTATCTTCAAACTTAAACTATGTTTGGACAAATTATTACTAAGGCAAAATTTTGGACCGAATCGGCGATCCGTTCGAGAGTTATTTTGCGCTCCAACCACCTCACACGGCTATTTTCTCAGGAAGTATGGACTTGCCCCTAAAGAAACTTGTACCGTCGTATGGAGGCAGTGAATACAAGTTGCTAAAACAAAAATCAAAGCGATTCGAGAGATGGCCCTAAACTGAACTTTTCCGAAATTTTGTGTGGGAGGTACCCGAAGGAGTGGACTGATTGAATCCATATTGAGACCTTATTTAAGTCTGGTACACATTTCAAGATGGGAAAAGTATGGACCAAATCGGTTACTACCTTCAAGAGTTATCGTGCGCACAAATTTTCCGAACATTTTCGAACTTTTGTGGGGGAGGTACCGGAAGGAGCGGACCGATATAGCCCATCTTCGATCTTAAACTAAGTTTGGTAAAAATATTACGAAAGCCAAAATTTGAACCGAATCGGTTTATCCGTTCGAGAGTTATCGTGCGCTGCAACCAGACAGACAGACGGACGGACATTGCTCAATCGACTCCATATTGTCTGAAACACATTTCGTCCAAACATTCTTGGGGTCTAAAACCATTATTTTGATGAGGCACACTTTGCCCGTATGAAAGTGTATATACTCTCGTTACCATAAAACATTTTTGAATATTACCATATACCCTCGTTAGCATAAATGCTGAGGGTATAAAAACGCTGTTGCGATTTTCCTAAAAAATCTGAGAAATTGGACTGTATTCTCGTAACCGCCGCTGCATAAGTTCAAAATGTGCAGTTAAGTACAGTATTTTGGCGTTTACAGAGGCTACTTTTACAGAGGCATAATTTTTTCCTACTCTTTCCTAGAAGAAAGTTACAGAAATGTCTACCTAATTGGAAACTTGTAATATATGAGGAAATACGATTTTTTTCGAGTAAGCCTCCACCATGAAATATACTGAACTTATATGGAATAATTAAATTTTTCTGTTACGAAAGTACCAATGGCGAAATATTTAGGCGGGGATTTTTTTTTTTGACCCCTTGGAACCCTAAATGCCCAATTTTAGCTAATTCGGTCAGCCGAAAACTATATCACAAAGTGGGTCTATTTTTATTTGTGATGGAGAAGTTTTTCACCACTCGGAAACATAAATATGGAGGGGAATCGGAAGAGTAATGCGAATATGAATAATATATTTTTTTCAAATAGCCAATCATCTTTAATCCAAAAAACTTATATATGAAATTTTATGGCGATCGGTTAATGTTAACCGGCGCAACCGAAGCGACCTTTGATTGCATACTAATTTGTATGAGATCAAAGGTGAACTTTCCCAAAAAGATAACTTTCAAATTATTAATGAAAAACTGGAATGTTTTGGAAGGTTTTGAATCACTCTGAAATGGTAATATTGGATTTGTACTTTTTAACATTTTCCTTCGATGCTTAGTCAGTAAGCGACAAAAAACTTTTTAATTTTCAACTTCCAAGGCAATTCATTACTGATTCATATTCTAATTTCGACCATGAATGTTTAATTTTTTCTGCAGAACAACATTTTATTTAAATAACACAGTGTGTCGCACAAAAACTTAAAATTTTGCAGCAGTCTTCATTACGTACACATCTTCGACATAGCACATTCCGCTATATGCGAAGCTTAAAATCTCCACACATTTGTTTGAAGAAATCTCAGTATTCAAATGGAGAGACATTTTGCAACAAAAATGTTGGTATTCTTTTAGCCATTCATATCTGTCGTATATCATTGAAATCGCCAAATAATGCAAATTATACTTTTTGGTTTAGTCCCAGTACGCCAATCATTGGTTCTCCATCAAGCTTAACATGACCGCATATCACATACAATTTAAATAAACACACGCACACCGATACCTGTATATAGCCGCAACTCATACCAAACCACAAACCAAATATCAACAGCAGTATTCGATTACAATTTCTGCGTTAATTCGCAAATGTTACGTTGAGAATACACGGCGTAATTGCATTATTGGTGATAAAATATACCACCAAAAATTGCTGAGGATGTTTACGTGTGCACCATTAACACACACCTTCGCATCGCCAAAATATGCGTTATCCGTGCGTGCCTTTTGAGCAATTTGGTGTTGTAGCAAATCCGGTGTAAATTCCAAATGGCCGAATTACAAATGTCGCCGCTGATGTATGGGCAAACACATGAAATGCAAACAGAGGCAAACATTGACACACACAATGTCACATTAACTCCAACAACATCATGTTGGCAAAGGGCGCTCGTTGTATGGCAACTCAACCACAAAAGGAATATCATAAAAATGCTAAATTGTCCTAAATGGAGTCAAAAGGGTTAACTAACTGCTGACGGCTGCGACTACCCATTATAGCCACCATCGTCATCATCATCAACATTACACTCATGATGGCGGGCAAGGGTCGGTCGGCAGGTCTTGTTGGTAACAGCTAACAAGTAACAAAGGTAACAACCAAAACAACCTGGTATCCGGTCATAGAAATACACACCCCCACGTCACATAAATGAATTTCTCCACACCCACACATCACCTTTCCCAGCGTATTACTACAATTGGTATTGTCACAAACTGGTTATAACGTGGTTAGCATTTATTTCGTTGGTTACGTGCGTAAATGTTCCAAGTGTGTACTTGAAGTATGTATAAATGTATGTTTGTTTTATCGCATACTGGAGTGTGGTGAATAGGTTCCAGTAGGAAAAAAAATAATACGTAATGAGTAAAGGGATCCAGAGTATGACGAGGTCGACTTTATGATATCTGATATTTTCCAAAACATTAATGTTGTAATGAGTACTGCGAGAACTATCCGAAAGGAGTTTAAAATTTATCCGCGATTACGTCTGAACCTGTTCGTAAGCCTAATTGTTTGAACTTTTGTGGATCCAATTTGGAACACGCTGTAAGTACGAAAGAAAAATTACGATGCGCAAAGCTTGGATCAATGCCAATCACTCCTTTGATAGCACTGTGCAACATTTGTAATGTAATCTTGTGCAAACAATTTGAACTGAGGATTTCTTGAGAGTACAGATCCAAACGACAAAAACCCTAGTATGGTTTTGTTGTGTCAGATCCAGTTTGAATTTTATGGCCCCATCTAAACATGGTTAAATATTGACTTTTTAAAGCAATTCGGGGCTATATCTCTGAGAATAACTAACACACAGAAAAATGGCCTCTCTAACATATGTCCCAAACATATTTCGCAGAAAACATATATTTATTTGCAAGCAGTTCAAAACATAACACATGTTTGGGTCCTGCAAACAAATATATGTTTGGGTGCAAACAAATTATATGTTTGGGTGCAAACAAATACAAACTCAAAAGCCACAAACAAAAAACAAATAGATGCACCAGTGGGCGCTTTCTGAGAGCAAGGGAGCGTAAATGTCAATGTGAAACACATTGAAATGTATGCTCACTTGCTCTCAGCAAGCACTCACTGGCTATTTCTAACATACATATGGTAAATTTCAAATTTCTTTTGCAATTCCATTGGAAGAAATGTTACAAAAATGTTTGCGAGCACATCCGCAATTTTTGGAACATAGATTAAGAAAAAATCATGGTTTTAAATCTGTTCGCGTTCACAAAATTGGATGCTGCGCTCCAAAGTTATGGGCGGTTTTATTTCCTTATAAAGAACAAATATTTAAAAATTCCATTTTTGCTGTAATAAGAAAATGTATATATAAAGCGTTAACAGCATTTAATATCTATCCGTAGATGCCTAAATATTTACTAAATGTATTTCTATTTTCGCGGAAAATCAAGAAATACTGAAAAAATCTTGGAGTAAATTTAATTTTTTCTAATTTAGAGTCCAAATAAAACTCGAAAAAAATAAATTAAAAATACGTACAGATTCTTGACAACGCGTGGAAAAATATGAGACCAAAATTTTAACTATAGGATTTAAAACTGACATATTACAGCAACAACAAAGGACGAAAACTTATTGTTGGAATATTATTTCAAAAATATATTTTTTTGTTTAATACGAAAAATAGAAAAAACATTTTTGGGAGTTATTCTACTATTTCGCTAAATTTCGGTGCAAGGACTGTCGGACTTCATTGAAACTTCTTCAGGAAAAATGCGATGACAAACCCGAAAGTGTATTTGATTACTTTGATAAACAATAGGATTATGAAATAGAAAGTAATATTTAAATTACAACCAAAGAAAAAACATAAAAATTACAAAACGTATAATTCGCGAATTCGTTAAAATCAGTTAAGGCGCATGCGCTTTTCAGATACAGCGAGTGCATCTCTATCAATATGTAGCGATTTTTCCACTTTTCATCCAGCGGCCAAAGTGTGCCGTCAGCTGCATCTTACTGTTCAAAAAACCTTTATATGGGTAAAAATTGCGCGATGTACATACGATTATAAGGCGCATCCGACCGCCTATAAAAAATACGTCATTATAACAAATTTTAAGCAAATTCGTCAAGAACCGCGGATGTGCTACCAAATTCTATTTTATACGAAATACGAATATTACTCCAGAATCTCGGTAATTTATGCCACACGGTTTTGGAAAATAATATAATCGCGTATAAAGGATTCCATTTATGTAAAAATAACTAAAGAAAATCGCGGTTCAATGCGCGGAATCATCAAAATATAATTTTGCAGAATTTCCTACTTTCAAGGTATCTATATCCGCCGTTTTAGTGGATGGATTTGAAAGCGGAAGGGTTCATTAGATTCGGCGCGTAAAAAAACTAAAATCACGCGGGGTTCAAGGATACCTGAGTCACAGTTGTAAATTTTGAAGCCAAAAAATAGGTTTTTTAAGAAAATTTACGCACCAAAATTTCGCCTTTGGACTCCTATTACTAGGGAGCTTTTTGAAGCACACTCATGAGATATACATCAAACGACGTGGAATCACGAGTTCTACAATCCAATAGATAGTTTGGGTAATTCTCTGGTTGCGCCCTCCAATTATAAGAAAAATTAAAAAAACCCAGATTTCAAAACTTCAAAATGTCAGCATCGATTTTAGGGGGATGCAGTGTATATATCGAAAAGTCATACATTAGAACCATGTTGCCCAAGGGGTATTCTTCAATTCCTTCTTTGAGCTCAGGTCTGAATTTTCCGTGGTTTGACCAGAAATCAAGAAAGAACACAAAAAAACTTGTAAACTTCAACATATTTTTACCCATTTTTTAATATTACCACCAACACAGCTTCCACATAAATTATTTGTTATGGTTCATTTTATGCGACCCCGGCTAAAACACTTCAATTAATATAAATATATTCATATTGTATAAAATATATTGACAGTTCGCGACTTATTAAATAGTGAACCTCAACTTCAACGATTGTAAAACATTTTTGAATATTACCATATATACACATTTATAAATGGTGGTGTTTTTATTGAAGGGCATAGAAGAAAGGCAAAACAACAAAGACGCATAGGTACATACAAAATTCCAAAGAAATACAAAACACACTTTAATAAAAGAAAAACTGAATGTAATAACCTATAAAAAGTCGCACTTTTAAAAAGAAAAAAATATATAGAAACATCGTTGAACGCTTCTCCTTAGTTGTGAAATAAAATACATTTTCCTCAAAGTTGAAATCATCAGCGGGAAATCGGCATCTGGAATCACTTGATTATATAATGTAGTAAATAGGTACATCCATATTTCAAATATACATATGTACGTATGTATGTATGTATGTATGTATATGAAAAATGTATTGATGTAATTACCAATATTAAATGCGATTTCTTCCTTGTCCAATAAAATATTTCCATTCACATTTTTGATTCAATTATAAAATGTATTGGACATTTAATTTACTAAAAATCACACTTTCTTTAAGAAAAGACAAAACACTGATTTATTCACTCACTTTACCGTCTTTACTCAACGATGCTCTCTAGAACACTAATTAGAACACTAATAGATTAATAATTTTTTTCTTTTCCTCTTCGCTTGCTACGTTGGTTAACAACAACAAAGCACGAAACTTACGTGTTTTACGCATACACATCACAAAACTTCTGCGTCTCCTCCCAGCAAACCAAATGTCGGATGTCCGACATATCGGAACAATTTCGGAAGCAAAATCGTTCAGATTTCGTATCGATTTCTATACGATTTTTCGTAGAGGAATTCATTCAGATTTCGTTCCGATTTCGGAGAAAATGTCGGAAGTAAATTTCCCTTCGAATATGCTAATGTTTTTCTTCCGATTTCGTTACGAATTCGGATCGATATGCCGGAAACAAATTTCCCTTCGCATAACAACCACCTTTTGTATATATCTAACAAGCAACATTTTAGTTTGTTGTCGAAAAACAAAATAGTTGGTTATAAAATTCGCATATACATTTTTTAAATATAAATGCAACATATAAGACCTGTTCGATAACTTCGCGAGTAAAAAATGTTTGCATGTTCTTGCAACTACTTCTCATTTCTCTTTTACTGAACAATTTTGTTATCGAACAGCATTTTGTAAAAGTTTGTACAAACTTTTGAGTTATCGTACAGACCTATAATAATTCAAGCTAGTGCTGATAGACTCAACATATTCGTACACAAAGTTTACATTGTTCTACCATAACTACAAAATGATAACAACATTGAATATTAAATATCTTTGAAATTATAATCTTCCAATAAAAAACATAACAAAGAAAATGTATCAATAAAAAAGAGGCATCAGAGAAAATTTTTTCCTTTGATAACACTATGCAACACTGAAAATGCAAACAACTTCTAGTATGCATTTTTTGCAAGTACATATTTAGACTACAAAAACCCTAGTAGGGTTTTGTCCTGTCAGATCCAGTTCGGATTTTATGGCCTCATCTAAACCGGGCTAAATTGACGCTTTTTTGCATTTATCAGGCCTTTATCTCAGAAACGAATAGGAATTTGGCCTTCCTGTCTTTAGCAATATTGTAGCCCTAAACTAGTAGAACTTATCTTCTGAAAAGACTACATAAGAAAAACTCCATCTAGGGCATCAAAATCTATAAAATATAGAAAATTTTACATAATTGCTGAAATTCTGGTCAGTATCGACTAAACTGTTGGGAGTTGAACCAAGTAACCTTTGGAAAAATCTTCCAAATAATGTTCTCAGCAATTCTTTAGAACATTCTGAAACTCTAAAATGCTTACTTCATGTTGTTTCAGCGGTATTTTGCATCATATCTTTTACAATACGTATTTCAAACACAGTTCACACCAACAGCTTATTCTCGCATTTCGGATTTCACCACATTATTGACATTTTTATTAAATCGTCGTTGAAAAATGCACTGAAAACAACGGCATAGAGGCATTTTACAAAAATGACATGTTCTGAAGAGTTGTGTACTACATTCCAGGGAATATTTTTTCCAGAAGAAAATATTCAGAAAAAATTAACGGTTTTGGAGATACGGTGCGAAATGTATAAAAATTGTGGAATTTTTGCATATATTTTGAAATTTGAGACAATGAATGTAGTTTTTCGAGTTCACTATTTTTCCAAATATTTTATTCTTGTCCTTATCTGCAAATTTGCTTCAGAGGTCAGAGGAAGATACGCATTGGTTTCAGAGATATAGCCCCGAATTTCTTTAAAAACTCAATATTTAGCCATGTTTAGATAGGGCCATAAAATCCGAGCTGGATCTGACACAACAAAACCCAAATAGGGTTTTTTGTCGTTTGAGTCTGTACTTTCAAAAAATCCTCAGTTCGAAGTGTTTGCACAAGATCACCTTAAAAATGTTGCACAGTGTAATCATACGAAATTATTCCAAAATCGTTCAAAAATCTTTACTAAAGTTCGGAAGGTATCTCAGATTTTCATACGACATTATTCCGAAATCGTTCAGAAATCTGTACGAAAATTCGGAGAAAAAAATTCGCATTCCGAATTTCCCGTTCGTTGCGATATCGGTACGATTGGTTTGCTGGGCTATTACACCATACACACAGCTCTTTATTATAAACCGGCATTCCGCAGCCGCGAGAGCTCTGTTGTTACTCTCTTTGACAAACATCCTATCTCCACCACTGAAGAATATGTTCTAACATAAAAAATATGTTGGTACCCAAGCATATAAAATTGAGATATGTTACAAAATGTTGCAAACATATATTTGTTTGGACCCAAACCTATTTCTAACATATATTTTTCTGCGTGTACTAGTTTAGGGCCACAATATTGCTAAAGACATCTTCTGGGATAAAGGCCCGATAAAAAAAATAGTTTAGCCCGGTTTAGATGCGGTCATTAAATCCGACCTGTATCTGAGAGGACAAATCGCAACTAGGGGTTTTGTTGTCTCAATATGTACTTTCATAACATGCATACTAGAAATTTTTAGCATTTTCATTGTTGCATAGTGTAGTTATTACGGTTATGACTTTTTGACCTTTTTTTCTCAAAAACGATTCCCTGTAGCGGGAATGAATGGACTTTTGCCTATAAATCACTAAACTAACGTTTAATCCATTGAAATATAAAAAAGTTCACGCACAAATCGATTTAAAAAAATATTTTTTTGATTTTTTTTTCACAAAAATCATTTCCTGTTGGATAAACTTAAGCCCACTAATAACTAAAATAATGTTTATTCCATTCAAATATTGAAAAAGGTCATGCTCCAACAAATTTGAAAAAAATTCTGAAATTTTTGTTTTTTTTTTTTTTTTTTTGTTAACAAATGGTACGCGATATTTTTTGAACGGAGCAACCGATTTGGTCTTTACTCTGGTTCTCGGTGCTTTTTTAGGTTTTTTCCCTCACAAAAGCTAAAAATTTTTGTTTAAATGCAGTTTAAGGTCTGGTCGAGGATCCTTTGGAAATTTTTACCGAAGGTTCTCCTTGTGGTCCTGCTTACATCGATATTATATTTCTCGTGGACAAGTATTCCTGATATAATGGTACAAAAGCTATAAACTTTACTGTGACGATCTGTAATATCTGGTGAGCGCGATATCTATCGAAAGGAATGTCTCGGTCCATTCTTGCATGTACCTACTCCGCCTAATACTTTTGAGCTATAATCCAAATCCATATTTTTTCTGAAAGCCCCCTAAACACATATTTTGGGGTAAGGATTTTGGTGGTGTAGCCGGTATTCGATGATGAGTATTCCATAGATGAAAGTTGCAATTTACACAGGCTGAGGGTAGGTATTAGGGTTATGACTTTTCGACGTTTTTTCTCAAAATGATTTCCTGTAGCACTGATGAATGAACTTTTGCCTATTAATCACTAAAATAACGTTTATCCTCTTAAAATATAAGAAAAATTCACGCACAAATCGATTTGAAAAAAAGAAAACAAATCTTGATTTTATTTTTTTGTTAAAAAATAATATTTTTGAAAACAACGTTTACGACATTTTTATGATTCTCAGAATTAAAGAAAATTTGTAAGAAACAAATGTTATATCAGTTTAGTTATCTCGTGTGGCCAGGACGTTCTGAAGTTCTGTACTGAATATGTCCTTTCTCAACAAATTGTCTAATAAATATTTAAAATTTTTAAAGAGTATTCTTTTTAAAGAAAGTTCCAGTAAAACTGAATTCCTTCTTTATGCAATGCCAGTATTTTGCAATTCTGTAAAGAATATAAAGGTCTTGAGGCTTTAAATTTATTTTGTATTCAAAACGATTACAACTTTAGTATTGTGCGGATTAGAAGTACATAAAATGAAATGTATATTGGACAATATGTACGACATATCACGGGTTTTCCGTGGAGTATATCTCGAAAAACAGTTAGAAAATTGTTTTACTGCCCTAATCAAAATTTTGTATTCCTATTTTAACTTGTTTGCTTAACAGTGGGATAAAATAATGGAAAAATGAATTGTTGTGCATTATACAGTGATAATATCTACTATAAATAGCATGCCCATCTGAATTTTTTCCTATCAACAACAAATTTGTAGCCGAAAACAACCGTAAACGAAATTAATGCTCAAACTTTGGTTATATGGTATTGTATTAAAATCTGCTGTTATTTGTATTGTAAATCACGGTGATCTTGAACCAACTTTAAATGAAAGAAGCTTAGATGAGAAAGTCAAAAAACAAAAAAATGAATTTTTAGGGTTTTTTAGGTTTTGACGGTTTTGCTGGGAAACCACAAGCCCTATCAAAATGGAACTAAAGAAAATGTTCTCCCTACAATATTGGTTTTATATGATATTTTCGTAGTTTCTACCATTTTTGAGATATGGAAGTTCAAATTGGGACAATTTACTGACGGTACCGTCTGCTTATAAAACAATGTCATGACTACAATTTCCCAACTTAAACTTATATATCTCGAAAATGGTGCAACCGAGTAAAAAATTACAAATCCCAATCTTGTAGAGAATTTTCACAGCTATACGATTTTCTATAGTCCCAATTCGTAAAAAGCTAACAAAAAACCTAAAAATGTGACCTGTAGTGCGATTCTCTAACTCATTTTTTGAGTTACCGACAAATGTCGGTAAAATTAAAATGCTTATAATTTTTGTAATTAACGATATTATTCGGTAAGTTAGCGACCAATAAAAAGTAGTCGTAAACTTCTACCGATAGCAACAGTGTTGTAAACTTTTATTTGAGCTTTTCATTTATAGTTTTGCTTTTTAATGTTCCCGATTTTTGTCGGTAACTCAAAAAATGAGTTAGAGATTCGCACTACAGAACTTCTACATCACAAAAATGGTAAAACCTAGGAACAAATCAAACAAATTTCCAAAGTTACAACATTTTCTTTAGCCCCATTTCGATAGGACTTGCGGTTTCCATGCAAAATCGCGAAAACCTAAAATAATCCTAAAAATGTGAACATAGTTAAAATTCCCTCCATCGTTTTTTTCTTGTTTTTGGATTTTTCTCATCTATGAACATTGCTGTTTCAGAATCCCCAAAAACTTCCCAGTTTTAAGCTCCTTTTATTTAACGTTGGTTCAAGAGCACTGTGATATTGAACCCTCAGCCGTTAAGCTAACGATAAAACTGTGCCTCATCGAAATAATGTTCTTAGACTAATCACATGTTTTGACGAAACCCGCGTCAAACAATTTGGAGTCGATTTATCCCACTTCGTCCGTCTGTCTGGCTCGTGCCCATTATAACTCTCGAACAGATCAACAGATTTGGTCCAAATTTTGGATCTCGCAATATTTTTCCAAACTTCCTTTGTACAACAGACTTCAAAATGTTTCCCTAAAATCTTGAGCAAAGTTCAATGCGATTTTTTCTAGGCCTAGAATAGGTTTGACTGATTTGACCGAAACTATAAACATCCTAAAATTACGTACATATCGATCATTTACTCAAAGAGTGACATAACTCAAATAATGCGTTTCTGAGTTAGCAATTTCTATTTGTTCTACGACTTCTACTTAATCTTGTGTCAAATTTTCATGCTGATATCTCTAAAACTCGACGAGTTACAGCTGATTTACTACGGGCTTGGCATAATTCAACAATAAATTTTTTTGAGTTTATGAAGCACTAAAACACTTCGAATCATGCTTGATCTTGTACATAAATTTACCACTGATTTTTTTTTAGTTCTTGGGTAATAATCTTTTTAAGTTGGGAACTCAAATGTCAATCTCCAACTTAAAACTCGTTTTTCTCGAAACTTGATTTTTTGAAAAGTGTCACTCTTTGAGTAAATGAGCGACATATAAAGTACCAAGAGGGTCGATTTGGGACAAAATCTTCGGATACATCCCTCACAAAAGTTCAACATCAGTGTAGTGTAAGGGCTGTTCGAGGAGTCATTGCACATTTTGAGAAATGGTACTTCTTGCGGTCTTGTTTACTGCGATATTGTATTTTTAGTGGGTAAGTCCATAGTTATGTCAGAATTGTTCCAAAAGCTCTTACGTCGACCAAATAAATTGAATTCCAAAATTAGGTCCACTATGTGTCGTACATTGCATCGCCCGGCTCCTGATATTTTTTTCTTTTTTTAATGTAATTTTCTGAATTTTTAGTTAGGTTTCACCGACTCTATCACTTCTGGTAAAATAGTAAAGTTTTGGTGTTTTTATGCACTTAAAGAATATTATTTCTTAGAGTAATACAAAACTTTTTAATGACACTGAAGTTAGCGTGTTAAAGAAGAAACGGCGTTATTTTTGGATCGAGCTGTTTATATCTTCCAAACACTGTATATATATATTCGACATATTCGCGAATGCAATCCCTGTGTTCGAACGTGGATCTATTTTCACCACTTCTTACATGGAAGTTCTCCCACCAAAAGGATTTCCATATTATTGACGATATTTTTAAAAACTATGCTAATAGCCTCGAACTATAGAAAATCTTTCGAAAAGGTCGGAATTTTGATCGTATACTCATGAAATTTTGGGCGTCGATGGGGGTCTGACAGAGAAAGAAGCCTATTGATGGTTGGCGTACATCCCAGTTTTCCTTTTTTTATTTGAGTTGTACTGACGATGCATTTAAATGCGTTTCAACAAAATTGACCTATATTAATGAAGACATTCAGAGCAAAGGTGCTAAGTTATCCCAATTTTAATATTTTGAATTTTACCAGTCAAATGCTTATGCACAGGGGTAGTGGTATAGGGTATCACATAGTCGGCTCCGACCCGACTATAGCCTTGGCTCACTTGTTTTCTAATGCAAATATCTCCGCTTCTATTAAGAGTATTCCAAAAACATGGCCTGATAATGAAAGTGGAGAATTTTACCTTTACAACAATGTAAGTTGGCATAGGTATGTCGCTAATCCAAGCCAAGTTTTAATTTTTATAACCTCAGCATTTATGCTAACAAAGTTCAGGTTATGATCTGTTTACGAATCGCTTTGATTTTTGTTGTAGCAACTTGTATTCTCGGTCCCCCATACGATGGTACAAGTTTCATAAGGGGCAAGTCCATACTTCCTGAGAAAATAGCCTAAAAGGTGCAAAAGACCCCTATGACACCGTGTGTAGTGGTTGGAGCATAAGATAACTCTCGAACGGTATAAAATGTATTTCGGTATAAAATGTGGCCTTCGTAATATTTTGTGCAAACTTAGTTTTAGTTAAGATAAGCCATATCGGTCCACTCCTTCAGGTACCTCCCTCACAAAAGTTCAAAAATGTTCCGAAAAATTGTGTTAACTCTTGATGGGAGTCGATACTTCATACTTTACACATCCTAATATATCTACGAGATATACACCAGGTTCGAATATGGACTATATTTGTCCACTCCTTCGGGTACCTCCCACACAAAATTTTGGATAAATTCACTTTAAGACATGTACTCGGATCACTTTGATTTTTGTTGAAGCAACTTGCGTTTGCTGCCTCAATTACGACATAAAATTTTTTGTCGAGGGCAAGACCATACTTCTTGAAAAAAAGCCCGAAAGTTGTAAAAACCCCCTATGGCACCATATGTAGTGACTGGAGAGCTCGAACCGAATACTGCCTTCGTGCACACGTTGGATATCGTAATATTTCTTCGAATATTATTAAAAGTTCGAAAATATTCGCTAAAATGGTACTCTAAATATTGTCGATATCCCCGCAAATGTTTGTGCTTTAATCCTATTCATAATGTTTAAAACCCCCCCTAAATTCGTAAGTTTTTTTTTTTTTGGAAAAAAAAAAACAAGTAAAAAAGTATCAGTCGGCTTTGCCGACAGAGATATACCATCAGCCTATGTGAATTGGAACTTTTATCTACGGACAGATCGAATGTATTTAGGGTCTTTTCAGTATTTTGTGGCCTTTTTTGGACATTTGAACTTGCCGATGAAAATGTGGATTAGGATTAAAGTTCAAAAGGTTTGCGGAGGAGCGAATGGACCGACGTAGTTCATTACGGAAGTGGATCTTATTTTGAGAGTCATATCTTTTCGATGGATATCGCGCCCGCTAGTCATTCCAGTGGGTTATCGTACACCTGTTGGACCAGTATGCCAGGAAGCATGGACTTGTCCACGGAAAACATTATATGGCTGTAAACAGGACCACAAAGAAAATCATCGGTATAAATTTCCAAAGGATCTCCGAAAAGACCCTAAACTGCACTTGGACATAAATGTTGAACGTTTGTGGGGGAGGTATCTAGGAGAGGACCGATATGGGCCATTTTAGAAGTTAAACTAAGTTTGGACAAAATATGACGAAGGCCAAATTTTGGACCAAATCGTTTCATCAGTCCGAGAGTTATTGTGCTCTTCAAGTACTACATATGGTGCCGTAGGGGTTTTTACAACTTTCGAGCTGTATTCCCAAGAAGTATGGACTTGCCACTGAAAAAACTTTTACCGTCGTAATTGAGACAGCGATTGCAAGTTGCTTCGACAGAAATCAAAGTTAGTCAACAGCAGGTCTTAATGTGAACTTATCCGAAATTTTGTGTGGAGGTACCCGAAGGAATGGACAAATATAGTCCACATTCAAACCTGATCTATATCTGGTAGACATATTAGGATGCGTAAAGTGTGGACTCGGTCCTTTCCTTGAAGAGTTATCGTGCGCACAATTTTTCCGAACATTTTTGAACTTTTGTGAAAAAGGTACCTGAATGAGAGAAATGATATGGCTTATCTTCGAACTTAAACTAAGTTTGGGTAAAATATTTTGAAGCCCAAATTTTTAATCGAATCGGCAGATCCGTTCGAGAGTTATCTTGCGCTCCAACAACTATATACTGTGTCATAGGGGTTTTTTGAACCATTCAGGCTATTTTCTCAGGAAGTAGGGGTTCGCCCCTGATGAAACTTGTACCGCCGTATGGGGGGTCGTAAATACAAGATTCTACAACAAAAATCAAAACGATTCGAGAGAAGGTCCTAAACTGAAATTTTGTGTGGGAGGTACCCGAAGGCGTGGACCGATTGAGTCCGTTCGAGAGTTATCGTGCACACCAGCCAGACAGACAGACGGACGGACATTGCTAAATCGACTCCAAATTGTCTGAAACACATTTCGTCCAAACATACTTGTTGTCTAAAACCATTATTTCGATGAGGCACATTTTGCCCGTATGAAAGTGTATATACCCTCGTTAGCATAAATGCTGAGGGTATAACAAGTATTTCAATCCACACGGGCTGAGGGTATATTTCTGTCGGCAATGTCGACTGATACACTTTTACTTGTTTTTCTCATCTAGGAATATTGTAGTTAATTTAAAGTTAATTCAGGAGCATCGTGCATAAGTTGTCATTTTTACAATTATTTCTCATTTTGGTTTGCCTAATTCTTGGCTGACATTGTCGATGTGATAATATTCATATTTAGGACACATATTTACGACAAATACTATTATTGTGGGGACAATATTACATATCGAATCTGTCAATAACTTTACAATACCCATTTTGCTCTTTAAATGCTGTTAGATCAAGCGTATGGCTATTTGTACCAACTGTTAGCCATGCCGCTTTCAGCATAATTGTCAATTTCAGTGAAGGTACCCTGAAATCTATCTCTAATAGACTCTGAGCTTCCTCGTCTGTTGATTTTGATTCGTACTGTGGACGATCCCGATATTACTCAGTTACTCTTCCAAGGGAAAAAAAATTTCCCTTCATATATCAAGTTACATACATATGTATGTAAATAAATATGTATGCATGTATATTCACAATTTCATGTTGTAAATAAATTGCATATACATGCCTACATAAATATACATAAATAAATATGTGTGTATCTCTTTTAGCTACATCCTGACACATCTATGACTGACTAAAGCCACTTTCACATAAAACGACAATAAAACTCAAATAAACAGAGGGATGTGACTGAAAATAAAAACGATAACAACAACAACAAAACCAATGAAAAACAGAATCCAAGTGTACGCACGCAAAAAAAAAGAAAAACTAAGAAAATTATGAACTCTGAAGGGTTGATGTGCAGAATTTTAATGTAAATCAGCGATATGAATGTACAGTGTTTCGATTTGGTATACCGATTTTCTTAGATGTGAGTCAATTCTATACGAAATTTAACTTTCAACATCCTATTGGAGTTATTATTTTGATAACATTTTAACACACTGTGTGTCTCATCGCAGCGAGACAAACAACATTTGAGTATTGGGAGTTTGATAGGTGCCTCAACATCGATATATCGTTCTAGGTCGAGAAAAACATATTCTGATTATTCATTGACAAATTCAATGACATTCCAAAAACCAAAAAGTGGTGGGGGCTGGGCAGATCGTTAATATTTCTATGCGAAATGCGAACAATTCTCGATTCGAAAACGCCCCAATGGAAAAGGCCAATACACAATTGTGTCATTTTCAATGAGTTTGAGGTTATTGCGGGCAAACAATGATGCTGATGCTGTTGATGATAAAGCAGCTTCCTTGGCCTTTAGTATATAAAAATACAATATAAGAAAAATACTCACTCATACACGAACTCACACACACGGACTAAACAACAATGGCGGTAGAAACAAAAGAACAAAAAGGCAACAAATAATAATAATGGGATAACAAAACGCCCTTGACACCCAGTTAAACAAACAGTCAAAGAATGCCAACAAGAAAATAAAAAAGTGGAGGATTAAAGTCATTCATACAAAATGAAACTAAAAATAGCAACAATAACAACACAGCAATAAACATGAAAAGCGCTAGTGGAAAAAAGAGCAATACATAACCAACCAAAAAGAACAGTAAGGCGAAAAAAGGAAAATCAACTACAGGACGAGAAAATGCCCGAAGAAAATAATTTAAATAGATTTGAATTTGTAAATTCGTTTTATTTAATTATTTAAAATTAATAATTATTTTTTTTAGAACTTCCATTCATGATCTGAGAAAATTAAAAATAAAATTAAATTTACCACGTAAATAGAGGAAGTAGAAATTCTATTTATGAGTCAATGATATGGAACTCCAAGGTCAGATAGATGTCCTACAGAAGTTCAACATTAATCGATAAAATGGTGCGTACAATAACTCTAAAAGGAAGTAACCGATTGTGTCGTAATATTTTCTCCAGATATACAGTGTCGGCCAAAATTAAAGCACCATTTCAGTACATTTTTTTTAATGATAATGTTAAAAAAAAAAAAACAAAGTAATACATTTATTTTTTATTTTTACTTTTATTTATTTACATCTTCATTATTGGAAAACACAAAAATAAGGAATTCAGAATTAATTAAACAAAATTTTAAAATAAAAAAGACAAGTAAAAAGGTATCAGTCGGCTTTGCTGACAGAGATATACCCTCAGCCCATGTTAATTGAAACTTTCATCTACGGACAGTTTGAACGTATTTAGGGTCTCTTCGGTATTTTGTGGCCCTTTTTACACATTTCAACTTACAGGCAAAAATGTGGATTATGATTAAAGTTCAAAAGTGTGGCGGAGGAGGTACTTGGAGGAATGGACCGACATAGTCCATTATGAAAGTGGATCTTATTTTGGGGGTCATATCTTTTCGATAAATATCGCACCCACTATTCACTTCAGTGGGTCATCCTATAACATTTGGACCAGTATGCCAGGAAGCATGAACTTGTCCACGGAAAACATAAAATCGCTGTATACAGAACCACAACGAATAGCATCGGTATACATTTCCAAAGGATCTTCGAACAGAACCTAAACTGCACTTAATTAAAAAGATGAACTTTTGCAAGGAAGGTACCATATTGGTCCTCTCCCAATATGGGTCATTTTAGAAGTTAAATTTGGACAAAATATTAGGAGATCAAAGTTTGGACCAAATTGGTTACCCCGTTCAAGAAAGTATATCGTGCATACCATTTCAGTGATTTTGTTTTACTTTTGGGGGAAATACTGGAAGTTGTGAACCGGTATTGCCCATCTTCGAACTGAAACTAAGTTTGGACAAAATATGACGAAGGCCAAATTTCGGACCAAATCGGTTGACCAGTTCGAGTGCTATAGTGCGCTCCAGCCACTACACATGGTGCCATAGGGATTTTTACAACTTTCGGGCTATTTTTTCAGGAAGTATTTACTTGCCCCTTGAAAAAACTTGTACCATCGTAAAGGGGGTCAGTGAATAAACGTTTCTTCAACAAAAATCAAAGTGATTCGAGAGCAGGTCCTAATGTGAACTTATCCGAACATTTGTGTAGGAGGTACCCGAAGGAGTGGACAAATATAGTCCATATTCGAAACTGATCTATACCTGGTAGATATATTAGGATGTGTAAAGTATGGACCAAATCGCTCACTCCCTTCAAGAGTTATCGTGCGCACAATTTTTCCGAACATTTTGGAACTTTTGTGGGGGAGGTATCTGAAGTAGTGGACGGATGTGGCTTATCTACGAACTTAAACTAAGTTTGGACAAAATATCACGAAGGCCAAACGTTTAGCGGAATCGGCAGATCCGTTCGAGAGTTATATTGTGCTCTAACAACTACACACGGTGTCATAGGTGTTTTTGCAACTTTCAGGCTATTTTGTCAGGAAGTATTTACTTGCCCCTGATGAAACTTGCACCGTCATATGGGGGGCAGTGAATACAAGATGCTACAACAAAAATCAAAGCGATTCAAGAACTGGTCCTAAACTGAACTTTTCCGAAATTTTTTGTGGGAAGTACCCGAAGGAGTGCACCGATTAAGTCCATATTGGAACCCCATCTAAGCCTGGTAGAAATTTCAGGATGTGAAAAGTATAAACTTAATCGGTTACTCCCTTCAAGATATATCGAGCGCACAAATTTTCCGAATATGTTCGAACTTTTATGGGAGAGGTACCCGAAGGAGTGGACCGATGTGGCCCATCTTCGAACTTAAACGAAGCTTAGGCAAAATATTACGATACCCAAAATTTCGTTAGAATCGGTTAATCCTTTCGAGAGTTATCGTGCGCACCAGCCAGACAGACGGACGGACGGACATTGCTAAATCGACTCCTAATTGTCTGAAACGGATTTCGTCCAAACATACTTGGGGTCTAAAACCATTATTTCGATGAGTCACATTTTGCCCCTATGAAAGTGTATATACGCTCGTTAGCGTAATTGCTGAGGGTATAAACATTTTAGGTCGGAAAATATAATCGGACAAAACTAAAGCACCCCCCAATTTGACCAATTTGAGGTACAACAAAAACTATTGAAATCAATATTTCGTTGCGTATCCTCTATTCTGGATGACACAAGCTCATCTTTTAGGCATAGAGGATATTAAATTATTAATTATTGCAGTCGATATTGCTTCCCAGTCTACTTTTGCAGCTTCAAAGAAATGTTCTTTGGTTTTGCAATTCTTTTCGCTTGATTTTTGAGTTAACGATCTCCCACAAGTCCCAATCAAGAGCTATGATGGGGGGATTGGGCAAGAATGGAGAACTTCTGTTGAATTGTTTTGGAATCACTCCTTAACCACTTTCGATACATGATTTAGCTCGTTATCTTCCTGGAAGGTCCAGCTATGTGTCGTTTAACGCCACCTTATATTTTCATCATGTTTCTTTCAAAACGTGCATAAAATGTCAAAAGTGTAGTTTATGTCTGTTCGAGGATCGTTTGAAAATTTTTAACGAAAGTACTTATTGTTGTTCTATTTACAGCGATATTGTTCTTCGTGAGCATGTTCATGTTCAATCCATTTCGGTGGATTAATGCGGCCACAACCTTCAAAATACCGAAAATCGGGAGATATCGTCCTATATCAAAACATGGACCTATATAAACACTTTACGGTGGAAATGTTTCTTAGCCTCTGGAAACACAAAATACAAAGTAACAACCGATTCTGTTGTCAAATGGGACTAATACATTCAAAATATATTAAAATGACGCGTACTTTATATGGGGCGTTATATGGGGGCTGTACCAAAACGTGGACCTATATAAACCAACTTTGGTAGGAATGTTTTTTGGCCTCTGGAGACACAAAATTCCAATTTACAACCAATTCGGTGGTAATATGGGACAAATATCTTTAAAATTCCTTCATTTTGTATGGGGGCTACACGAAAGCGTGGACCTACATAGCCCGCTTTCAATACCAAAAGTCCTACGTACATATAATAGATTTTCCCAAAATGTCATCCACCTACGTCTATCCATTCGGACGCTAGAGTGATTTCCACAGACGGACGGACATGGGTATATCGATATAGAATTGCATCAGGTTGTAGCCTGCAGTCGATCTAGCCGAAGTTCAGCCCAATACGGAAACTGTGTTTGTAGGGTCAAATTTCAACGAAATGCAATTGTGAATGTTCATTGTCCGACGATTTCTGTACAAAGTAATGAGATTTTAAGGGGAATAATTTCTAAATGTGGCCAGTCCACATTAATGGCTTCTTCTTATTTTTACGTCACAGACGGAGGGTATATCTCTGGGAACAAATTAAACTGATATTGTTTTGCTTATCACAATGGGCGACATGGCTTATTGGGCGGCGCAAAATTCCTTTTGGAAATAAAAGCCCAGGTCAAGTTTCTGAGTTATGGCGTAATGAATTTTTGGATTGTAATGCTTGAGAAAACAGCAACAGGAGAGCGTACACCCCATAATACGCAAATTTGGGGTAAGTACAAAAGGTAAAAATCCTGCAACAGTTAGACATCACCGGTTATAAAAATTAAAGTTACTTAACAATAAGGACAACGCAACATAACATGTATTTGCCAGCAGGTTGTTTATGCAGCTGTAGACTTAAGTTACAAATTAGAGGTTCTGTCAAGTTAATACGTACTCTTACGTACATCTCCCACAAATGCTCGAAAATGTTCGGAATAATTGTGCGAACGATGACTCTTAAAGGTAGTAACCGATTTGGTCCATACTTTACAATCGTGACATTTCTACCATACATAAATGATATTCTAATATGGACTCTATCGGCAAACTCCATCGGGTACCTCCCACACAAAATTTCGGAAAAGTTCAGTTTAGGACCTGCTCTCGAATCGCTTTGATTTTTGTTGAAGTAAATTGTGTTCGTTGCACCCATTACGACGGTACAAGTTTTATGAGGGGCAAGTCCATACTTCCTTATAAAATAGCCCGAAAGGAGTAAAAAACCCCTATGGCACCATATGTAGTGGATGGAGCGCACAATAACTCTCTGGTCCATACTTTTCACATCATAATATCTCTACGGGACATACATAGATCAGGTTCGAATATGGACTCTATCGATCCACTCCTTTGAGTATCACCCACACAAAATTTGGGAATAGTGCAGATTAAGGCTTGTTCTCGAATCGTTTTGCTTCTTTTTGTAACAACTTGTATTCACTGCCCCTATTACGACAGTACACGTTTTTTCAGGGGCAAGTCCATAGTTCCTGAGAAAATTGTCCTAAAGCTGTCAAAAAATCCCTATGGCTGGAGCGCACGGTAACTCTCAAAAGGATCAGCCGACTCGGCCCTCGAATCCCACTTTTGTTGTAACAACCTTTATTTCGAGGCAAGTCCTTACTTCTTGAGATAATGACCCAAAAGCTCCAAAAAAGCCTGCCGGCATCAACTAAATTGGGTAGTACGTAAAATAACACTCGAAGCGGAAAATTGATTTTAATTACCCAATATGAATTTAATAGGTGTCTTTAGCAAGAGCAACAATGGAACTATGGAGTGTTTTTTGTTGTCTTTTTAAGCCGACAGCTTGTTTCTTCAGTTTCGTTTTGGTTTCAATGTGTTTTGGACAAAACCCACCGGTCTTTCCAGGGGTTTGGCTATTATCGACTATTTTTATACCCTACACCACTATGTGGGGAGGGTATTATAAGTTGGTTTTGGCAAAAAAGTTTGTAACGCATCGAAATAATGGTCGTAGACCCATACTTATATATATCAAAATGAATGTCTCGACGAGCTGAGTCGATCTGGCTATGTGTGTCCGTCCGTCAGTCCGTCCGTCCGTCCGTCTGTCCGTCTGTCCGTCTGTCCATCTAAACCTTGTAATCACGCTACAGGTCGCAATTTTGATCGGATGGTCACGAAATTTTGGGTGTTGATGGGGGTCCCGGAGGGGAAGAAGCCTATTGATTTTGGTGATGGTCGGATAATATTTAGGGGTCGGAATGGGCAAAAAACTTATGTGGATAAAAAGAAAACGTTTTTTTCCAAAGCGAATATCTCAGCTTCTATATGGGGTATACCAAAAGCAAAACCTGACAATGAAAGTAGAAAATATTGCCTTTCTAATGATGTAAAGTAGGTTATTGTAGGTGATCAAACAACGAAGATATCACAATAGTCGCAAATAAACCCCAAATTTTCATGTTTGTGATTTTAGTTATAATGACGAATATCACAGCTTTGGCTGGGGACTTTCCAAAAGCAAAGCCTGACTATGAAAGTAGAAGATTCCACCTTTACAATGATTCAACTAGGTCGGCGTAGGTGACCAAATAGCGGAGATATCACAATAGTCGGTAATTCATCCCATTTTTCCATTTTTTGGAAATCACGCTACAGGCCGCAATTTTGATGGGATCGTCACGAAATTTTGAGAGTTAATGGGGATCTCAAAGAGGAAGAAGCCTATTGATTTTGGTGAGGGTCGAAAAATATTTAGGGGTCGGAATGGGCAAAACACTTATTTGGATAAAAAGACAGCGTTTTTTTCCAAAGCTAATATCTCAGCTTCTATAATGGGTATACGATGAAAGCTGAAAATATCACCTTTCTAACGATGTAAAGTAGGTTCTCGTGGGTGATCAAACAACGAAGATATAACAATAGTCGCAAATTAAACCCAAATTATCATTTTTGCGATTTAAGTTATAATGACGAATATCACAGCTTTGGTTGGATACTTTCCAAAAGCAAAGCCATACTATGAAAGTAGAAGATCCCATCTTTACAATGGTGCAAACTAGGTCGGCGGAGGTGACCAAATAACGGAGATATTGCAATATTCGATAATACATCCCATTTTTCCATTTTTTTTGGAAATCACGCTACTGGGCGCAGTTTTGATCGGATCGTCACGAAATTTGGAGAGTTAATGAGGGTCTCACAGGGGAAGAAGCCTATTGATTTTGATGATGGTCGGATAATATTTAGGGGTCGGAATGAGCAAAAACTTTATTTGGAGAAAAAGTCAACATTTTATTCCAAAGCAAATATCTCAGCGTCTATAAGGGGTCTACAGCAAAACCTGGCAATGAAAGTATAAAATATCACCTTTACAACAATGTAACGTAGGTTGTCGTAGGTGGTCTAACAACGAAGATATCGCAATAGTCGCTAATAAAACCCAAATTCTCATTTTTGCGATTTTAATAATAATGACGGATATCACACCTTTGGTTGGGGACCTTCTAAAAGCAAAGCCTGACTAAGAAAGTAGAAAATCCGATCTTTGAAATTATGCAAAGTAGGTTGGCGTAGGTAGTCAAATAATAGAGATATCGCAATAGTCGTTAATGCATCCCTTTTTTCCACTTTTTCTGCAATCACACTACAGGTCGGAATTTTGATCGGATCATCACGATCACAGAGATAGAAGCCTATTGATGTTGGTGATGTCAAATATAAAATTAAATATTAATTATTTTGGTTCATTTCGACTTAAGTCATTTGGTATAAAAGCCAGATAGGTGAAAACTTTCGTATCTCCATAAAAGAAATGTTTTCGAGTGAAAAGATTATTCCCAGAGTTAGTGGTGTAGGGTATCACATAGTCGGCCCCGTACCGACTATAGCCTTTTCTCACTTGTTACCCATGTATTATTTTTTTGGTAACCTAATTTAGGACTTTAACACAAAAGTAATACAGAAACTAAATGTTACCAATTTTTGATTGCAAATAGTAGTTTCGAAATCTAACGCAGTTCACATCTTTCTCGAGAAAAAAAAAACTGATGGTGAAGCACAACATCAAACATAAACTACTATGTACTTATTATTTTGACCATATGTGTATATCACAGATGGAAGATAATTTAAGTACAAAACAAAAAATAATGGACCTACATAAGTGGCTACATTGAGGACTACCAGAGCCTGCAGTAATCTTTCTTGAGATTTTTTTATTGGAGGAGACCTTTTGAGAGTGATCATGCAAATAAATCCAAATCCATTATATTCAAATTGGACTAAGAAGGGTATATCGTCACCATAAATGCCCGAAGTCGTATCTCCAAAAAATTAAAAATTAGTTTTTTGATTGAATCGAATAAATTAGTTTTTTGATACATAAGACTAAAATACATGATCTTGCAAAATGTCAAGCTTCTACGTTAAAAAATAACGATACTATTCAAGAAAAGCCATTTCGGAAAATGGGATAACATTTCAGATTTTGTTGAAATTACGGATTCTAAAACCAAGCGTTTCCGCGGATTTGGTTTCATAACTTACTCCCATTCGTATATAAATGACTAGCAGGTGCCCGCTACTTCGTTAGCGGAAGTGACACAATTATAAATAAAATATCAACATTAAAACTATTGTTTTGAATAGAAATTATTTTTGTTATTTCTGACCGATTTCTGAATTTAATACCCTAATTTTGTCTTCAACAGCATCTCAAATGTTCAATAAACCAAACATTAGTGAAAGAATTTTTGTTTTAATTTGAAATTGAAAATCAAAATTTTTACAAATTCATCGTTTGTTATCATTTCTGTCTAACTGGATTTTAAAGAAAGAAAATCTTTTGTGCGACACCTGTTATGTGAAAACAAAATTATTAAAGAGACGTAAATCATTCGTAAATCAGAATGAAGTTTATGCCATTATCACCAACTGCGACATCTGTTGCAATGGATAATAACAACCTTCATTGTCTTTCCAATATATATTGGTTTACGATAAAATAAATGCGTCTAGAAGTAAACTACAAAATTTGAAATTGTTTGTGATATTTTACGGTATTAAGAAATTATAGCATTTATTTGACAAATGTGTTGCCAACTAAGTACATAAGTAAGTAATAACAGTGAATAATAAGGATTTTTGTTATTTTTATTTTTTGTGGTTCCAGGACGAATTTTGCAAAACCCGGCCTTATCTCGCACATTTGCACCAACAGTGACCTACTGGTAAAATTTCAAGCTCCTAGCTTTAGCCGTTTTAGCTGGGCGTTAATGATGAGTCAGTCAGTCAGTCACTTATCACCAAACCCAAAAATGTAATAGATAATATCCCATATACTCGCCTTCATAAGATTAATATTCCATAAAACAGTTTTCCATTTTATAACGTTTTTATTATACCCTCAGCCTTTAGGCTATGAAGGGTATATGGGCAAAACTGCCAATTATTTCATATTCCATTTCCAAAAAATTGAATTTTTTCTTTTCGCGCTACATTAACGATTTTTGGTACATAGGTTAAGAAAAAATTCCCCAGTACAAATCCGCTCGCGAGCAAATTTTTGGTTGTTGCGGACAAATGTTATCGCGGTTTTACTTCTGCTTTTAAGAAAAAAATATTATAAACACGCTAATTATTTTATTGAGCACAATTGTCACTAAAAAGTTATCACGAAGTGACGTCATTAAGTAGATTGCATAATACTTGTAAAATGTTTCTCAGCATTCGCGGAATTTACAAAAAATTGACAAAATTTTAAATGTAATCCGAATTTTTTGAAAATATAGCTCCATATACCCGTCAAAAATTACAAAAAAGTAACAGTTTTAAATAAAGACTTCACGGGGAATCAAATGAGACCAAACTTATAATCATCGGGATAGTAGTTAGGATATTATAGCCAAAATAAGCACATATTTGTGTTACAAAAACTAATTTTGGTTTGGAATAATAGTTTTCACACGCATTCTAGAGTCGAAAATATTGGAAAAATTCTATAAGAGTACTTCTTTTATTTTTCTTGAAACTCCCAAGAAAATGGGTGGATTTTGCTTTATCTACATTCACATAGAAGGTTTCCCATTGAGGAAAGTTATCGGGTTGTTGAAATAAATCATTAGACTTCTTAAACGGAAACAGAGTTCAAATAAACCGCTTTAACTTATATGCATTATTAAAATATGTGTAAATCGCGTAATTATCAAAATCGTTTTGTCCGCATGTGATTTTCATGTACAGCAAGACCATATCTTTTAATTTGTATATATTTTTCGAAATATAATTTGGGCGCTAAGATGTAGCATCGGCTGCATCTTAGCATTAAAAAACCTATAAAACATCGCTAATTTTCCCAAAGTTCATACAATTTCGTTCCGCATCCGGTTTTAGTGTCACCATGAAAATCTGCATCGATATATACCTATTTCAAGGCAATCAGTCAAGAACCGTGGATGTAGCATCACACACTATTTTTGGGATAAAATGAATGTAGTTCCCTTATCAGTGAAGTTTTTAAATCTTTGTTTCCGCAAAAAGGAAGATCCTGCACTAGTTTTTTCATAGCAGTGCAAGCTGCCGACAGAATACGCGATAAAATGCGCGATATTTTCAAAAACAATATTAGGTGATTTTCCTACCTTGGAATTTCTCGTATCTCGCGTTTTAGTAGATGGAATTTCACGAGTATTGATTTATTATATCCGCAACGTAAAAATCAAAAATTTGCAATCAAGTACGAGTAAATCGAATGCCAATTGTAAAAATTAGGCCCGAAAAATATGATTTTTAGAAATTTGTTCACACAAAATTTTCGTATTTGGATACAGATTTCTCTGAAGCTGTGTAGGCTACATTCACGACACATATATCAAATAAATCAGAATCGTGAGTTCTTCATTCCTATATATGATTTTTTGAAAAACCTGATTGCGGAACGAAATTATAAGAAAATTTCAAAAAACACTTAAAATCTGGCTTCAAAATGTCAGCATCATTTAATGGTAGACGCAGATCAAATTTTGAAAAGTAATACATTAGTGAGATGATCCTTATTTAGTTGCCTTCTACTTTTACTTTAACGGGAAAATCGTAAAAAGTGTGGTTTAATCACAAATCGAGAGAAAACAAAAAAAGACACGTTGGCTTCAACCCATTTTTACCCATTTTTTAACATAAATATAGCCACAGCTTCCACGCAAATCAACTTTGAAACCCAATATTTTTTGCCAAGTCTAAAAACATTTCATTTTATCCAAAAGCATTTAATTTGTACAATATACAACCACTATTCGCGAGTTATAAAGGGGTAAACCTTGGCTTCAACGATGTTAAATTTTCAATAATATTGCCCATATACACTTTCATACGGGCAAAATGTGCCTCATCGAAATAATGGTTTTAGACCCCAAGTATGTTTGGACGAAATGTGTTTCAGACAATTTCGAGTCGATTGAGCAATGCCCGTCCGTCTGTCTGTCTGTCTGGCTGGCTGGAGCGCACAATAACTCTCGAACGGATGAACCGATTCGGTTCAAATTTTGGCTTTCGTAATATTTTGCCCAAACTTAGTTTAAGTTCGAAGATGAGATATATCGGTCCACTCCTTCCGGTACCTCCCCCACAAAAGTTCGAAAATGTTCGGAAAATTTGTGCGCACGATAACTCTTGAAGGGAGTAACCGATATGGTCCATACTTTGCCCATCGTGGAGCGTGTACCAGACTTGGATCAGGTTTTAATATGGACTCAATTGGTCCACTCCGTCGGGTACCTCTCACACAAAAATTTGGAAAAGTTCAGTTTAGGACCATCTCTCGAATCGCTTTGATTTTTGCTTTAGCAACTTGTATTCACTGCCCAGCAACTTGTATTCACGGCAAGTCCATACTTCCTGAGAAAATAGCCTGAAAGTTGCAAAAAACCCCAATGACACCGTGTGAGGAGGTTGGAGGGCAAAATAACTCTCGAACAGGTCTGCCGATTCGGTCCAAAGTTTGGTCTTAGTAATATTTTGTCCAAACATAGTTTAAGTTCGAAGATAAGCCATATCGGTCCACTCCTTCAGGTACCTCCCCCACAAAAGTTCAAAAATGTTCGGTAAAATTGTGTGTACGTTAACTCATGAAGAGAGTGGCCGAATTGGAACATACTTTACACATCTTAATATATCTACCAGATATAGATCAGGTTCAAATATGGACTATATTTGTCCACTCCATCCGGTACATCCCACACAAAATTTCGGATACATGTTCACTTTAAGACCTGCTTTCGAATCACTTTAATTTTTGTTGAAGCAACTTGCATTCGCTGCCTCAATTGCGATGGTAAAAGTTGTTTCAGGGGCAAGTCCATACTTCTTGAGCAAACACCCCGAAG
Source organism: Musca autumnalis (assembly GCF_047663935.1). Classification (NCBI taxonomy): domain Eukaryota; kingdom Metazoa; phylum Arthropoda; class Insecta; order Diptera; family Muscidae; genus Musca; species Musca autumnalis. The sequence continues at coordinate 213,526,615 of NW_027411644.1, forward strand.
AGTGTAAAAACCTCCTATAGCACCATATGTGGTGGCTGGAGACCCACTTCAATAACTGTCAATGTCGATCCATTCCTTTTAGTATCAACTCCGCTAACCTTTTGATCTTTAATCCTAATCAACATTTTTGTCGGTTCAAACGCCCAAAATTTTTAAAACCCCCTAGATACGTACGTATTTTGGGAAAAATTGTTTCAATATACACAGGCTGAGGGTATATCTCTGTCGGCAAAGCCGACTGATACTTTTTTACTTGTTTCCCCTAAAAATTATTAATTTGTTAGTTATGGTGACGATATACACTTTGATACGACCAAAAGTGTGGCTCATCGAAATAACGGCTTTAGACCCCAAGTATGTTTGGACGAAATTAGTTTCAGACAATTTGGAGTCGATTTAGCCATGTCCGTCCGCCTGTCTGGCTGGTGCGCACGATAACTTTCGAACTGATCAACCGATTCGAACCAAATTTTGGGTATCGTAGTATTGTGACCAAACATAGTCTCGGTCTACTCCTTCGGGTAACTCCTCAACAAAAGTGTTCTGTAAAATGGTGTGAACGATGACTCTCGAAGGGAGCAACGGATTTGGTCCAAACTTTGCACATCGTATTATTTCTTCCAGATATAGAACGGGTTCGAATGTGGGCTATATCGGTCCACGGGGAGGTACTCCCACACAAAATTCGGATACAGTGAAGTTTAAAAGCTCCTCTCGGATCGTTTTGATTTTTTTCAGTAGGTTTTTTCTTGCGCAAGTCCATACTTCCTGAGATATTTGCCTAAAAGCTCCAAGAAACCCTGACGGCACCAACCAAAATGGCAAATCCGCAAGATAATTCTGGCAGGGAGTTTCTGATTGGTGCAGATTTTGAACATTTTATTATTTCATCCAGTCATGTATCTGGTCTGAATATGAACTGTATTGGTCCACTCCTTCGGGTATCTCCCGCACAAAATCCGGAAAGAGTAAAGTTTAAGAGCTCCTCTCGCATCGTTCTGATCCTTTTTCAGTAGGTTGTTCTAGCGGCCTCATTTGCAACCGTACAATTTTTTTCCGGAGTAAGTCAATACATCCTGAGATAATGGCCCAAAAGCTACAAAACCCTGCCGGCACATACTAAAATGGCTATTGTGCAAGATAACTCCAAAACATTTTCAAAAATTTCTTCCAAACTTAGTTCAACGTAATTTAATATTTCGAGTCCTTTATGAAGAAGTTTGGTTACTAAAAATGTTTGGTATATGTCAAGGATTTGGTAGAGCCCCATATACTCGTGATACAAAATCAATATATTCTATACACGGCATAATAATTGTTTGGTTTTATTGTTTTTTGGTCAGTGGCTGTGAGTATATCTCCGTCAGCACAGCTGACTGATACTTTCTTACATGCATAATTTATGTTTTCTCTGAAAGAAAATTACGTTGTATCAATGAAATTTGTCATTGATTTTGAACCAGCGTAAGACTTCATTGTATTAATGAAGAGGTTTCATTGAGTTTCATAAAATAACTTTCATTATTTTTTCATATTAATGTGAAAATTTCATAGAAATAATAGAATTGTAACTTCTAACTACTTTATTGAATTAATAAAGAATTACCATTGCTTAATTGAGGAAATTTCATTGGAATAATGAAGAAACTCAATATTCTTATTTAATGAAACTTTTCATTTATTCAATGAAACTGTACGTTGGTTCAAAATCTATGAAACATTTTTCTTTCAGTGCTTAATATACAGTCAGTCCAAAGGTAAAAATTACATTAAACATTAGAGGGTTACTTAAAAATAATTGCCTTTCGATCTTCAAATTAATTCAAATCAATAAAACTATGCTCAGTAGCAATTCCTCATTCGATTTTCTAATTTGTTACAAATAATCATCAAAAATTAATGCTCAGTTTATCTAAATCATAATCTCGATAATCCGTACACCACACGTTTCGCCGGTGTCCGTATTATCGAATTGTAGTAACAAAAACATATGATATTGTAAGCTTAAATCATTAATAAGCTACGCTTACTAGACCCTAACATGACATCTTTAGTTGTCATTTCCTGAGTATTTTTGTCGTTTAAAACTTCTCTACAATTGGTGCATATACGTATATCCACAGTTTTTTTCAATTATACAAAATGCGTAGCCCATCTAAATAATTTTTATGACTCGTGATAGAATTCCAGAATTCAAATGCACCCATCTCATTATGGTGAACATATTATTTTATCCATCTAAGTCTATTGTTTGCATAATTACGAGAATACCGGTGAATTTGATTTTCAAAGAAAGAAAATAAGAGGAACCACCAAATTGTTAAATAATTTATTGAAATGTCTATACAAGGTTTCTACTCGTTTACTTATTCAGCATTAAATTCCATTAAAAACTTAGCTATTAATCCCTCCGCTTTAAATGTTTTGAACATTTCTAGCTAAATATCCTTAGAACTAGGCTACCCAATACTAGGTTTTAAATACTGCTGCTTTCCATAGTCAGCTACAATGTTCAGATAGTCCCGGTCCACACTAGTGTGATTTCATTGAAAAAATTTCATGAAATTGTGCGTACCTAGATCGATCATGTACATTTTCCAATCCATATGTTCTAGTGTGGACCGGGACATAGTTAATTCCATATTGATTGTATGACTGAGTCAACAGTGCACTGCAGTGGCTACCCAGAATGTCGAAATTTCGACAGATTTTTTGTTATTTATCCACCAATTTCTATTACTAAGAACGAAAACGTCAATGAAATAAATGAGGATATAATGCTCCAAAAGAGGAAAAAATATTGATGTCCGGATTATCGAGGTAAGTTAAGGTAAGGTAAAATATTACAATGTAAAAAATTCTACGGTCCGTATTACCGCATTGTCCGGATTAACGAGTGTCCTGATTATCGAGACTATATTGTATATACTAAAGACCATGACATTGGTAAATACATAGGTAATTTAAAATTTTTCCTAAGACAATCTCCAGAACCTGAATTCACACAGTTGTTTTAAAAACCCAACTTATTCCAAACATAGTTTTCCACAGTAAGAACAGACATGCCGGTAGATTCTTTTGTAAAACTTGATGTGGAGGTTATGAATTTACCGTTTCCGCCGGCTAAAACTGCTTGTAAATCGATTTCATTTTTCGTTAAAAATTTGAATTTTCCTTAAAGAAAATTGAACTAAATTTTCCTTCTATTATTTTAAGTAAGTATGTTTTCCGATTGTATCTTGAAACCAGAATGGCAAGTTTTCTCTTTGCACCGTCAAATTTGGAATACATAATGGGGTTGTATTCAAATGAAACCAATGTCTATCATTTTTGCCTGCGGAGAAAGCGGGACAACAATCGTCAGATATAATATAGCTATCTCATTCCTTCAGCATCGTTCAATATGTCGTTCATTTATGTTGTTTGCTAAGAGGGTAACGTTGTGTGTTCCGTTAGTTCTCAGTAATGGTTGCCGGATATGTTTTGTCTCACTCCCTCTCTCTCTCTCTTTCATTGCTGTTTCATGTCTTTTTCTATAGCAATGCTACTCGTTACTTTGTAACTAGTTGATTTTTTGGTGAGATCTGTGGTTCCTTGTCTGATAAATGGTGAGGCAATTTGTATGTGTGTGTTTTGCTTTTTTTTTTTTGAGTAGAATTTCTTGTAGCGAGTATTCGCCTTACGTTTCTTATCAGATTCTCACAAAGAGACAAACATTTGTATGGATATGGGTGTACGTTTTGCCTTGTGGAACTCTATTATTATGCTTCTTTGTTTCTTATCTCTCGTGAGCGATAAGGCACCACTCGTCGTCGTCGTCATTGTTGTAGCATTTCCTGGGCATTGGTGTTGTTTTTTCCCTTCGCTAGAGTGCTGTATTGTGCGCCGCATTCTTACACTTTGCTCTGATTTCGTTGCCAGTATCTCTTGTTGCCCCGCGCCAAAATACTCGAAACTCACAAACGACCAACCAGTCAGTTGCCGTTGTAGTCTCTGCACAAGCATTGATGTGCCACGGTAAAAATCAAGCGTTTGTATCTCTCTTCGAAATAAAAGTCAAAGCATTTTCCCGCCGTTCTAAAGTTATACGAATCGTACATAGCTGTTTGTTATGTTCGTTGTTTTTTCTACGCCGCCTTCCTTCTCTAAAACTTCACATCAACGAGTGGATTTGTAAGGCTAGCTGGAAAGCTTTACCCTGAACACAAAACACAGAAAGAATAAAAACAAAAACACCAGGAAAAGGGGTGGCAAATACCCATAACCGCCCTCTAAATCTTCTGCTGCTGCCGCCGTCGCTGTAGATAATGGTGGTAGTTGGTACTGGATATTTATGAACATCGTTGTGCCATGTTGAGTGCGTGTGTGTGTGTGTGCGTGCTAAGTGAATATACATTTTTTTCGTATCTCCGGCGGCGCGTTTCCGTTTTCCTAGCCTGACTGCACTGTCATTCGTTTACGGTTACTCGTAAAGCAGACAACAGACAAAACAAATACCGCTCGTTTAACCTCATTACCAATCAATCCCCATCAGAATTGATACAACAATCCGTAGGCCACCACACACATTAGACGACGCTCGGAAACAGAAGTCAGTCACTCAGTTAGTTCAACATCTCCGCATTGTTGTTTAGCTCGATTTATTCATTCATTCTCTGTCTGTCTGTCTGCCCTGCAGTCGTTATTTGCCTCCGTGTAGATCAAATCGAACGAAGCTCATTCATTCTAATTACGCCCCGGCTGGATTAAATTATTAAAACAGTTAAGCCATTGTGGATTTGAACTTCAAAGCTTTTAAGTTAATAATAAAACAAAAAGCAAAACATACAAGAAGAAAAAAAGAAACAAAAAATAATAACAAAAACAAGTTTAAAAAAGAATTATAATACCGATTATGTATGCCGCCGATTAAGTGATTATAAATCACAATTCCCTCAATACAACAACAATAGTGAAAGTGTGGTGAAATAAAATACGAAAACAAAAAATTATGACAAAAAACATGAAAATAAAAAATAAAAATCACAACACAAATCAATAAATCTTTAACAAAATCCTTGTTAATACTGCAAAAAAAGCGAAGAATTTTCAATAATTTTATTTATTGAATAACTTTAAAGGCATTCGTTGGCAAAGGAAAAAATTCATAAAGAAATTTTAACGCCATTAACTTAAAATATCTCAAAGAGATTAACGAAAGCAGCATTGGGCCATAAAAATCAATCATAAAAATTAAACATTAAATATTAAAAAAAAATAGCTAAAAGAAAATCCCTGAAACGCCAAGGAAACTAAAATCGATAAATTCAAAATAACAAATTTGTGAAAAGTTCTAAAAAAGTGGATTAAAAAATAAGCAAATCCCAGAAGCTGCATCAATCAAAATTTGTCTTTGGACAAATATAAAGCAAAAATAAGGTGAGCCATTTTTTTGTAATATTTTATAGTGTTTGTTTTCAACGTGTTTGTGATAAATATCTTTCATTGCCATCAAAAGTTCAAAGTTCAATTTAGGCATTTGCTGGTTGTTGTTTTATTTGTGATTTATGATGAGTCTCCTGTTTGATTTACATTAAGTTATAAGTGAAAAGATTTATTGCGTTCAAAGAGGAGATTTGTTTAGTTAATCTAAAGCACATAACATCCTCTTGATATTTTTATGTGAATGTTCAGGAAAATGGACTTTATTTAAAACAAAATAATAAATAAATTTGTCCGACGGCAATAAATTATTGGATCGACCTTTACCAAAGTAAAAAAAATTCTCACGAACATCCATTCCCGAAGGAACATGTGATGACTTATCTCATATCTTCCGCATCCTGCTTTCATTTTTAGCCTAATAATATGGACAACAATTGCGGCCAAGTCCAAACGCAGTTGTGGCTAACTATGTAGCAAATGTAGCCAACATTACTCTCATGGGGTTAAGCTCCACGGGCTCGATCTGTAACATGCCGTATTATTATTTTGAAATATTTGAATGTCAAGGAATTTCAACATTATTTAATTTTATCAAATAAAAAAAAAATTCTAATTTAATTAATCTAGCTAAATATATGACCTAGGGAGATTACATTGAAAAATTGATATTTAGCGAAGTCGTACACACATACATATCAACCGCTATGCGACGATCGTTTCGTTAACTGGTTAGGTTAATATCCTCAGACATATTAGATGTTGTTGTTGCTAGACAATTTTCGCCATTTGAACCTCCTTTTTATACATTCAAGATTGCAAATTTGCATTTGTGAATTTCAAATTGAAACTTTTTATTTCCAAAGGCAAAACTTAAAAATAAAAAATTATCTCCGGCGGCAATTGAAAAATATGCGAATCTTGATAAATCAGAAACAACAGGTGAAAACTCCGTTGAACTATCCCTGGAGAAAAGTTACATTAAACTCAGAAGCTTTCATGCAATTGAATGTATCCCGGTACCCATGTACCGCCACCATTGAATGTTACGTGATTTATTTGTTCATGACGAATACGAATACCTAGACTTGTGGATGGTTTGAAAAATATTTCTTTCCTATGAAAAATATTTGAGTTTTAAATTTATTTATTTACATTTGCCTATACACAAGAGGAGATATCTAATATTATTATGGTACCACAAATCAACAAATTTGTTACCCATATAACCTGAGTGGAGATGAGAACATATAACATTTCCTCGGGTGGTATCCAGTCTTTAAAAGTTTGAAAACAAAATATTTCCTGAAAAGCAAATTGAATCGTATAGAAATAGTGTCTTAATTAACTGATGGTAAAGATGTTTCCAGGTTTTGTTTATATTTGTTTAAAAGACTGATTAATTTGCAGACAATTCTTAATTAGAGAATAAATTACTAAATAACCCAGACCGGCAGACAGTTTCCATGAACCATGCTGTAGAAATAATGTAGGAAATAGTTTGTAACTGTTGAGAGAAAACCTTTCCTAACGGATCTGGATTAGAAAAGCCGAGGCGTCGGCACAAAAACTATGCGTTTATTTATTCTCATAATAAAAAAATGTTGTAAAGATACGTTAATATCGGTCGATATATTTATTACTTTAATTAGTTGGCTTATATTACAACACTGAAAGTACATATAGAGACTACAAAACCCATAGTAGGGTTTTGTTTTGTTAGATCGAGTTCGGATTTTATAGTCTCAAACCGGGCTAAAACTACAGTTTTTTTGCATTTATCGGGTCTTTATCTCAGAAACGAATAGGAACTTGGCAATATTGTAGTCTTTGGCAATATTGTAGCCCTATTGTAGCCCCTTAACTAAATTTAAATGAAAGGTGCTTACACCTGGGAAGTTTTTGCGGATTCTAAAACTACAATGTTCATAGATAAGAAAAATAAAAAAAAAATCGCCGGAGGGATTTTCAAATACATCGCGGTCAAAGTTTACATTTTTATGACTTTTTTAGATTTTGCCGATTTTGCTTGAAAACTGCAAGACCTATCGAAAAATAGAGAAAATGATGTAACAGTGAAAATGTTCTACAAGATTGACCTTTATGACTTTTCCTAGGTTTTATAATTTTTGAGATATAGAAGTTCAAATTGTTACAATGCACTGACTGTATCGCCTCCTTATAAAACACTGTCATGAAGGGTGCACCTTTACTAACTTTAAATGAAAACCGCTTACACCGGGGAAGTTTTTGCAAATTTCGAATTTGAACTTTTATATTTAAAAAATGGTAAAACCTACATACCATTAGGGTCAACCTTGTAGAGAATTTTCACTGCTATATCATTTTCTCTAATCCCATTTCTATGGACTTGCAAACAAAATCTCAAAAAACCTAAAAAAGTCCTAAAAGTGTGATCATTTGGATTTATTTGAAAATCCCTCCGTCGATTTTTTGTTTGTTTTTCGATTTTTCTCATCAATGAACCTTGTAGTTTAAGAATCCGCAATAACTTCCCAGGTGCAAGCATATTTCATTTAAAGTTAGTTAAGTCGCACCGTGCCTAAACTGGTAGAACGTCTCTAGGGCATCAAAATCGATAAAATATAGAAAATTTTACATAATTGCTGAAATTCTGGTCAGTATCAACTAAAATATTGGCAGTTGAATCAAGTAACTTTTTGCACAAATCTTCCAAATAAAGTTCTCAGCAATTCTTCAGAACATTCTGAAACTCTAAAATACGTACTTCATGTTGTTTCAGCGGTATTTTGCATCATATCTTTTACAACTTGAAATACGTGAAATACACAGTTCACACCAACAGTTTATTCTCGCATTTCGGATTTCACCACATTATTGACATATCGTCGTTGAAATATATACTCAAAACAACGTGATAGAGGCATTTTACAACAATGGCATATTCTGAAGAGTTGTGTATTACATTCCAGTGAATATTTTTCCAAAAGAAAACATTATGGAAAAATTAACGGTTTTGGAGACATGGAAATAGAAATTATGGAATTTTTAGATATATTACAAAATTTGTGGCAATAAATGTAGTTTTTCGAGTTCATTTTTTCTCCAAATATGTTACTTTTGACCTTATCTACAAATTTGCTTCAGAGACCAGAAGACGATTCGCACTGGTTTCAGAGATATTGCCCCGAAATGCTTACTTACTTAGATGGCTTTTATATTAAACAGAACGTCTTGTTCCATAAGCCGAACTAAGAATTGATTTCCAAACGCACCGATCTTTTGCTTTACTTCTCCAATTTTGGATGTCATGTTTTGTGATATCTTCTTCAACTTGGTCTTTCCATCGGTGTTTTGGCCTTCCCTTGGGGCGTATACCGTCGAGTGGCCGTAGAGTACGGGTAGTATCAGTGTCTGGTAGAGTGTAAGTTTTGCTTGACAAACTAGCATCTGGTGGCCAATATTATTCTTCTTTTGATTTCAAAACTGATGTTGTTCGTTTTTTATGGCGGTGCACAGAGGGGAAACATAGGCCTAAAGTTGCTCAAAACTCAAAATATGAAAATCGTTTATTATGAAAAAAATTTTGATAAACGGCAACCAGACTCTTTTCTACATTTGCTATAACCATCCTCGACTTTGTAAGATTAACCAATTCAATGCAGCAGTCGATTGAACTCAGCCATACTGAAAACAAAATGTAAATTTTCGAAAACTAAGAAATTAGGTGAACAATAAAATGACATTATTTTCGCGAAAATTTATATTTTTCAAGTACAGTCTCCGAACAAGATTAGCATTTAAAATTTTCAGATTGATTTTACATCTTTGCTCTTTAATAATGGAGATACATATCTTCTTTTTGAACATTTTTTATGATAATTTTTAAGATTACTACAATTTCAATAGTGAAAAAGTCTATTTCCCCGTCGTTTCCCGACCATAGTTTCTTCTAATGTTTTATGCGCTTGAGTCTCAAATGTCAGATTCAATCATAAAAAATTGCGCATATTTGCGCCATTCCGAAAAAATCGAATTTTTCTCAACTAAAGTATGAAATATTTTTATATGGAATTGCAAGGTTTACTCACACTAAATTTTGTTCCGCCGTATAACCGGGACTCTTATTTATCAGACTAAACCAACACCTATCAAATATGTTTGCATTATTCAGAAACATTCACGGCTTTTCTCATGTGAATTGAGAAAAATTTAATTTAATTAAGTTTCAAAAAATAAAATTTGGAATAAAATATATGCATATGGGACTATATATAAATCTATACCGATTTGTTTGAAAATTGGCACAATGTTTTTTTAGGCTAGTTCAGGTTGCATGTGTCAAGTTTCAGTGATTTTGGTGCATTTTTATCTCACATCAGACGCGAATATATATGGAAGCTGCATCCAAATCTGGACCGATTTTCATTATTTTCTATAGGATTAATCCTTGTACAGAAGATATGCTTTGTGCAAAATTTTATATCAATACGACTATAAATGAGCTTTCTAGGGCTTTTGATCAAATTTTACACAAATTTCCCCTCTGTGCGGTGCCGAGGCAAATGAAGTCATTTACTACCTCAAAATTGTAGTTCTGAACATCAACAGTTGGTCCGAGTCTACCGGACGTCTTGCGTGTTGATACCATAAACTTTGTCTTATCGCCGTTGACTGCCCGAAATGCTTTAAAAAGTCAATATTTAACCATGTATAGATGGGGCCATAAAATCTAAGAAAAAAATCCTAAGTTCGAATTGTTTGCATACGATTACCTTAAAGATTTTACACAGTGTTATCCGTCTAGGAAGATTTGTTCATGGATATTTTTGTTTCATAAAATGTTTATTCTCGAATTGGTCCAAATTTTACCCATCATAATATACCTTTCAAATTAAGATAATGTTCCGCGATGACATCACAAAAGTTCAAATAGTTTGCGCTAACGTGAAGTTGATGCGTTGGGGTCTGATTGTTTTGATTTTTTAGTAGTCTCTATTGATGCGGATTTTCGGCTGTGGTATTTACATATGTATGGCCGACCGTCCTTTCTGGATTTCCTCTTGATTTTGTTCAAACTTCACATATCGTAATATTTCTTACAAACTTAGATAATGTTCGCTTATAACTATAAAACTAATCATTTGTGAATTTTTTTTAGTCATTATGCATTTTTATGACTTTTGCGGCTAATAATGGACTAACAGTATTGAATGTGATAAAGTTCAGTGGTAATAAAAGCCGTCGTGGAGGGTCCTCAGACTGGTAAAAAACGTATGTGACCATATTTACAATAAACAATGACGAATCGGCCCCAGACAAGTATGCAAAGAATGAATATGTATTGTCGGATAATGGACCGATTTTGACTTTGAAATACCGCTGGACAATATAGGGTAAAATAGACACTCAGTGTATTATTTTGAAAGACCTTCTGTTGTAGGTCTTTCCTCTCTCAATATTATTGGAATCACTTCATTTTTACTAAATGGATAGATATTATATTCTGCTATCATAATAAATCCCAAAAAGTGCGCCAAATCTAATAAAACCCATAAAATATGGAAACTATACACTTTCTAGAAAAGCTGGAATACCGAATTTTTGGGTACTAAATTTTTTACCAAGCAAATAAGTATGTAAAATCGGGTTCACAGACATAATAATGATTGGGAAGACATCCCCACTGAGTCCATTAGGAAATATTTAAAAGTCATTATTCCAAAAAGCTCAAACACGTTCAAATACCACCATTCCAAAGGCCAAATCATGACATATTAATCTTATTTGTGTATGTTGCTGATGTAATATAACAAAACTAAACTGAAAATACCTCGGGCCAAACTCCTGATATCAATCCTTATATTTTTTTTGGTCCAGTTTAAGAAAAAAGCTCGAAAAAAGTCCTCCAAATAAAGATCAAGATTTAATAAAAATTGGGGAACCAGTACCCTTAGAGTGTAACATACCGATCCTTAAATTATGGTTTAACTCATTACTGCTCTAATGAATGTTCAAAGTGGATAGACAACTCATTAAGGAACATAACTTTGGTAATTCTCCAAAAAACCGTCGATTTGGTAATTTTTGCAATACATTTATTGTCACCTCCAACTAGTAGTTAATTCTTATTTTTGACCGAATTTTTATAAATCGCAAATAAACTTAGCATATTTTGACGGAATATTGTTTTGGGAACCAATAGCAAGAGATTTTCACAAAAAACCGTATAGTTTTTACATAATTACATACACCACTTGTACAGAAACTTTACATGGCTCAAAAATTCTCAGGAATGTACCCCAATATTACGCTGATGGAGTTTTGCCATAGTTGAAAATTCTGCATATAATCTAGACTGGAATTCAGCATGCAAGGGCATGGTAACCACTCTGAACAATAGTCGATTTTATATAGTTTAAATACATGCTTTGCTCTAAAAAGATATGATTTCCCTAACCACATTTTGTAGAACTGACTACAGCTGTAGTATCCCATTATAGCAAGAGCCAAATGGCCACAGAGCTCTTTATCACTTATTTAAATTTTCATTTCTTCCACATGGCACATCACCTTCTATAATTTAACACTACAAGTCGGCATCTTTGTCCTATTAACATGACAATAATTTGTTTTTAATTTATTACGATTTTGTGTTATTTATTTCTTTTTTTGTTTGGTATTTCATTATTTATTTCTTTTGTGCAAAATTTTCAACATGTCAAATATTTTTCCTAAAGCTATATTGGCTACAATGGCTCTTTTGGTGGCAAAATACATATATAATTTCTGATTTTATTAAGCAAAAATAAATTATAAACAAATTTATTGACTCGTTTTGGGGTTACTGTTGTTATTAGAAGGCATTCATTTATTGACAATTTTTTTCTGTTTATGTTTCTTGTGGTCTCTACAGTTCTGCATGGTTATAATGACCATAACGACAGGATTAAATTAGAAATTTAGAAAAATAAAATCATATTGACTGACTTGCAAAACTTTAGTTGCATTGCAAATGTCTTAAGTATTCTATTTCATAACTCCGCAATACTTAACTATTGCAAGCTATGTATATTTCAAAAAGCAAAAAGCACCGAAAACCTATTTCACAATTATACTGAATCATTGGAATTCAAATTTCATTGTCTGGTTACAACAATTCTAATTAAATTCCTTAAAACCATGTTCCACTGTGATACAATATTTTATTTTGCCCCTCACCATCATTTTGTCTATAAAACAAAACATTTTGTGGTTTGCACCTTATGGTAGCCAAATATCATTAATTATTTTTTTTCTGCTCTTCATAAAAAAATAACGCTAAACAACAGCATTTTGTGCGTTATTGTTTTATTTATTTATTATTTTTTTGTCTTTTTGATATTATTTTATATTGCCATATAATAAACAATTTTCAAAATAGCGGTTTTATTATTAAGTGTTTTTTGTGCTGTTGTTCTTCTTCTATTTGCTTTGACAAAAAATATGCAAATAGTCGAGTGGCCCGGTAATGTTGGATTATTCTCAACGCGTTCGTTTCCTAACAGTATACAAAACACCAACCAGCCCTAGACCAATGAATGAAATGACGTCAATGTTTTTTTTTGCTTTTGTACAACAATCATAAATTGCTATAAATAATTATTTTTTTATTATTTGTAGTAGAGTTGTGTTAGAAGAAGAACACAAAAAAAACACAAACTACTATTGGCCATAAACATATAGCATGGTTATGGCAAGGACCAAATTTGAAATGGATGGCTGGGTGGCTAGCAGACGTCATTTGTCACCTTTTGTGGTTGTTATATTTGAATATCGAGATATGGAAAGAAATAGATATTCATGTGGTGATAAAAGTTCAACAAATGTAATTTATCATTGAAGATGAAGATTTATGAGAGGTGTGTTATTATTAGGGGTAATGTTGGACCCGATCTTTAGTTGTTATATATCCATAAATATTTGTATTGCTATTTTATTGCTTTAATTATTGACTAAGAAGGTAACCGACATTAGACTTGTGTAGTTCCGAACGAACTAGTTCCAAGAAACTATTCCGGAAAATGAACTATTGGAACTATATCCAGGTTTTAGGTCCATGTTGTACCTTTCATTCATTTAGCTCACCTTCTTCCTTTTATTCCACCCCGATCGTTTTCGTTCTGTTCGATCTGCTCATTGAATCCTGCACTCGAAGTTTGCTGATTTAGTTAATTATTGCCTAAGAAGGTAATCGAGATTAGAGCTGTGTAGTTTCGAACGAACTAGTTCCAAGAAACTATTCTGGAAAATGAACTATTGGAACTATATCCAGGTTTTAAGTTCATGTAGTTCCTTTCATTCATATAGCTCACCTTCTTCCTTTAATTCCACCCCGATCTTTTTCATTCAGTTCGTTTTTCAGATGTGCCACATTGCGCAATAAATGTCAAATGAACGTCACATTGCTGCAATTTATTTATTTTTATGTCAATTCATCAACCAAACGATAAAAACAAAAAGAACGATGAAAGAAACAGATTCATTGAACTATTTCCGTCTCGGAACAATGGAACTAGGTATATCAAGGAACTAATTCCTTTTGGGAAAAGGAACTAGTAAGATCGATCAGCTCTGGGAACTAGGTTGCCCTAGGTTGCAAGAGTTATCTTCTACGGACTGGCAGTACAGTAGAGGAATTTTTCACACCTTCCAAGCTATCGCCTCAAAAGTTTGGAAGTATTTAGAGAGAGAGAGAGAGAGATCGAATGTAGTATTTAGAGTGTTAAAAGAACTCATTACCTCGCCCTGGCAACATCATAACAGGCAACATATTTTTTTCAGCGGCGGCAAACAACTCTCAGTTTCATGTAGGAGAACATTTCATGAGTGTTTTAACCATGTAAAATTGTTCTACAAATGGTGCGGTTAGACACTCAATTCAGGCTTGACGATAAAAAAGAGGACTCCAATGGAATCGGGATGCACTCATTGTTATGAGAGAAGACTTCCTAGTCTTCAAGCTATTGAGAGCTTTTGAGCTACAGGTAGTTCTTTAAAATCTTCAGCGCTGAAAAATTGATAACTAACCCAATTATCTGCCTACGTGCAAGAAATGAATGAACAGATTTTAGACAACTTGTTCCGGTTTTTCAGGCATAGGGTGAAGCTGAAATGGCACGAAAGTTCCATCGTGCATACCGGATGATTGGGATCTGCTTAAACTTTAGTGACGGAAGAGAAACTTCATGTAGTCTCTGCATCCACCAGTTTCATTAAAAGTTCAGTTTTATCATGGAAGAAGGCCGATTTTAATTGAGTACTCAAAGTTTCGTGCTTTTGTCGACGACCCATGCAGCACGTCTTCCATGAGAACGTGATTAAGGACATGGTACTGGCAACCGATAATCTTGAGTGTTGGATGACCTTTCTCTTTGAATATTAACTGCAATCGAAATACAACACCTGTATATTTGCCGTTTGTTGTTGTTGTAGCAGCGTAGGTTTGATGCTGAGTTAGCAGACGCTGGCCAAAACGCTTTTTGAAGGTGTGCCTGTTAGGGCGAAGATCACTTAATATTAATTTTTATCAATTTATCGTTGGTGTTGAGCTGAATGATCGAAGATTTTTTGCATATGAAAAAGGAAAGCCACACAACCACCAAATTATGCTTTTGGTTTCGAGTCAACCCGGTACAAAGAACCAGCTGCAGTGTCGGTATTCCCGCTTGTTGTAGAAAGCGTACTTACCAAGTCAGTACTTCGTTACAGGAATAGCTTCCGTGTAGAAATCCTTGTGGATTCCTAACTAACATATGGTTGGAATTTCAATGCCCTCAACGGCAATATTGTGACACACTGTTGCTGCTTCGAGGTACAGCAGATTTGAGCTTATATCAACGTGTCTTGCAAACCTGATGGGTTATGCTTCGTTTTGCTCGTAATGTTGCATTGTCATCCTATTTGTACTGCTGTCGAATGAATCCTTGCTACTCTTGGGAACTATCAGGTATCGCTGTGCTGTTGAGCGTGGACGCAGTCGCTTCCATTGTCGTCTTTCTCTTGAATGGGTGGATGGTTTGGCATCAGAAGGTTTGTCGCTGGAGAAACCAATGCGGGATTTTCTCTCAATATGCAGTTTGTAAAGGTCATTTGTATACCCTCAGACTTTAGGCTAAAGAGGTTTAGAAATAATGGTTAGGATCCCAAGTATGTTTTGACGAAATCCGTTTTAGAAAATTTGGAGTCGATTTGATTCTGTCCGTCCGTCTGGCTGGATGCAGAGCACGATAACTCTTGAACGGATCAACTGATTCGGTCCAAAATTTGGCCTTTATAATATTTTGTCCTAAATTTGATCAAGTTCGAAGATAGGCCATATCGGTCCACTCCTTCGGGTACCACCTCCCACACAAAAGTTTAAATTTTTGGCTAAAATAGTGCGCACGGTAACTATTGAAGGGAGTAATCGATGTGGTCCGGCACATGGTAATATTTTTAACAGACATAATTTAAGTTAGTATAACATATTATGGACTATATCGGTCCAATACTTCGGGTACCTCCCACACAAAATTTTAGAAAAGTTCAGTTTAAGACCTGCTCGTGAACTGCTTTGATTTTTGTTGCAACAATTTTTATTCGCTGCCGCCATTACGACGGTACAAGTTTTTTCATGACTAAGTACATACTTCCTGAGATAATAGTCCGAAAGCTGTAAAAAACTCTATGACACCATGTGAAGTGATTGGAACACATGATAACACTCGAGCGGATCAGGCGATTTGGTACAAAATTCGTAATGTTTTGTCCAAACGTGGTTTAAGTTCCAAGATGGGTCATATTGGTCAACAGTATTTGGGGGGGAAAAGTGCAGTTTAAGACCTACTCTCTAACCGCTTTGATTTTTGTTACCAACAACTTTTATTCCCTGACCCCACTAAGACGGTACAAGTTTTTTCTGGGGTGTGTCCATACTTCCTGAGAAAATGGCCCGAAAGCTGTAAAATGCCCTACGGAACCATGTACAGAGGCTGGGGCGCACGATAACTCTCGAACGGATCAGCCGATTCGGTCCAAAATTCATCTTCGTAATATTTTATCCAAAGTTAGTTCGAAGCTGGGCTATATCGGTCCACTTCTTCCGAATCAGCTGATTCGGTCCAAATGTAGTTCAAAAATGGGCAATACCTGTGCACTCCTTGCCCCAAAGGTTAAAAAATTCACTAAAACGGTCAACTCGATATCACTATAACGGAGAAATCGATTTTTTCCAAACTTTGGATCTCCTAATAGTTTGTCCAACTTTAATTTAACATCGGAAATCCTTTGAAAATGTATACCGATGCTAGTCATTGAGATCCTGTATACAGCGATAAAAGGTGCAAAAGTGCATTTTCACGAAAATCTCTAAAGGCCGCAATTGTTGTTTCTAAAAGACGATTTCTTCAAAAATATGATGCTCAGTTAACGATAAACCATTTTCCTGACCGAACTTTATTTCCATAGTATTTTGTATGGGGCCACTGTTAAATGTTCAGAAAATCGACCTGCAGGCCACAATTATTTTTCAATGACGAGTTCATTGTTGTGGCTAAAAAACGAATTCTACAAAATTTTGTTAAAATCTGGCCAGATTTTGATACTAGGCATATTATGGGGCACAAATTATCTGTAATTAGCCAAATATGCACATCTGGCCCGACATTCATAAATTTATGTAGAATTCGTTTTTAGCCACAACAGAAATATATGAAAGTTTCCATCCACACAGGCTGATGGGTATATCTCTCCGAATGATACATTTTTACTAGTTTTCTTTTATTTTTATATTCTCTTCACTTTTCACCCTAAATCTTTCCTCTGCTCGGAGCATACTAAATTGCCTATATTTGATTTCCGAAGCAAAATAAAAAATGTACTGCCTTTGGAACAATAGCCTACAAACTTTTCATCATAGTCTGCAAACATTATATAATTCTGGTCCCGGAAAAGTATTTTCTCAAGCAAATCGGAACAATAATATTTTGAGGGCTTTTTATGAAGCCATTGCATTACTTTGCAATAATTTCCTTCTCATTTTCCTTTCCTTCCAAAGTGATTTCTTAAAAATGTAACCACCTTCCTAATGGCGCCCAATAGTTGGCAACATTTGCTGTCTACTTGTTGTAGGTGGTTTCTCCATACTCATATTTGTTACAAACCAAATAATTTGTCATCCAAATGTACACATAATAACCCTTGCCCTGCCCCCCTTTTCCATCTTAGAAGTGCAACACTTCATTCACATACAAATATATCACACCTAATACATTTCATTATAATGTCAACTAAAATTTTATCACTGTCACTACTGACAGTGAACTATTATTCTTTCTTTTCGGTTTTTTATTATTTGCTTCTTTACAAAACACTTTACAAACACTTAATATTTCGCATACATTTTGTAATCCCCAAAAAATACAATTTAATCCCATCTGGGATCAAAAAGAGATCAACTTTATTAGATTAAGATTTGTTGATTTTACCAAGTGAGAGAGGAGAGCAAATTATTATTATTAACAGCAACAACAACAACAAAACTAATAATAATAAAAACAACACTTTCTTCCCAAATCAACAACAATAAATGTTTTGTTTACAGAATGGAAACAAAACAACAGCCACAAAGAACTGCCAGAGTTATGGCTTATCAGATAATCACTGAAATTGCCTGACTGTTCGTTCTACTGTTTATTGTCGTAAACGAATGCAAAAATGAAAGCGAAAGCCTGCAATTCTAACTTGACAAAGACATTGTTGTTGTTGGTAGGTTGGATGGTTGGTTGTTTGGTTTCATGATGCAAATGCAATAATTAGATGCTAATGCAAATATTTGAAGGTGTTGCTTGGTGGCAGCCACCGATCAAATGCTTAACTGGCTGTCTGCTTAGTTGGTTGAATGATGATACTATAGCTAAATATTTACACACATTTATGGCTAACATGCAGCTACTGCTGCAACTACTGCTGTGCGTAATGTTGCATTTTTGCGTATCTGAATATTTGAATGAAAGTCCGTGCATGGGACGTTACTGTGTGTGTGTTGTGTTTTTTTTGTGTCCTGATTGCGTTAATGACTATCATAAATAGTTGTTTGTGTTCGTTCCTTTAGTGGAAGTATTTATTTTTTATTGAATTTTTCCATTGTTAGTTCAACCAACCAACCATTTTTATTGCCTATTTATTTAAGATGTTTATCACAACGTACGAACAAACGAAGGAACCAAATAAACTACCATAACCACAACCAACGAACGCAACCACTACCGGCAAATGACACCATTCGCTATTTATGATCAGCTCGGCGGAAAATTGTTTATTCTTGTTGTTGTTATTGTTGTCATTTTGTGCTAATTTTTTTGCGTTCAATTTATGATTGCTGTCAAGGTTTTGCTTTCTTTATTGATTATTGTAAAAAAAAAATGTGTGTGTTATAATTTTTTGTTGTTGTAATATTTATTACGCTAGGGAGATACCAAAAGAAATTAGGTCTGTTCGATAACTCAAAAATGTGTACAAGAAAAATTACAAAATGCTGTTCGAAGGAAACTTAGAAGTACTGGCAAGAACTTGCAAGGACTTTTTACATGCGAAGTTATGGAACAGAACTATTGTTATGCTACTCGGAAAGAATTTTTTTAGGAGCTTTCTGCAACAAAACCGAAAATTACAAGCGAAAGTATATTTTAATAACACCGAGTATCCTTTTTACCGAAGACAATCTATTTTATTCATCTAGTCTACGATGATTGAATCTTCGTGATACATACCTCGCAAGCACCTATAAATTTCCCCTAAAAGCTCCCAAAACATCTGTTGTCAATTACGAAAATTCTATAAAAACCCGTCTAAATCGCAGACTTTTATGGTTCACATAGCCGAACATACACTGTTGTGCGAAATAATAGAGCCACAGTCATCACAATGCATGAAACGTTTCTAAACCCCTTCCGCGCGGTGTGTTATGGCGTATTTTGCATTTTTATAATAAAATAGTATCCCATAAATAAAATTCATTCAACATTTGTCCAATTTGGGGTTGTATTGGGCAGGCCAATGATACGATTGGGCCTTTAAGGAGGTGTGAAAACAATGGAGCCAACCTAAGTTAACAAGAAAATTTCTTAGGAAAATTGCAATTTGACCATTAAAATCTTAGAAGAAAAGTTAGTTATCCTTCCTGGCATTATTTTCCAGGATAAATTCCGCACTGCTTATTACAATGTAGAGCCCGGGAAGGGCTAAAACCCCATGTGCCCTTGAGATGAAGACAATAGTAAGATATGTCCTGGACTTCGCCATATTGCTGTTGATCGGAACCTTTACTAGCTACCTTCCATATCCCACAGAATTTTTCTTCCTGCTACTCCACGAAGTTGAAGTAAAGAACAAAAGAATCGTGCTAGTTGTCCCCTATCTTCCTCTTGATCGATTCTAAAACATCTATAAAAATCGGCCTCATAAGATTCCCGTGATAACTAGGCGATAATCGTTCAAGACCTTTACACCAACATCGTTACAACTCACGGATGATACTCACCTATCATGTATGTACCTATGTTTATGCCATTGTAATTGTCTAATTACTATTAATAGCCCAAGTGTTCTTGAAACAATAATAGTTCTTAAAGCAATAAAAGACCTGAGGAACAAGAAAGTTATTCACATTAATGTAAATATGTATACATGTATGTATGTTTTTTACTTGTTTTTGGTTTTCTTTATGAATGTCCCTACATTCATAAATGTGAACAGCAACAACAACAACTAAGCAAACATACAATTGTATGTTGCATGTTTATTTGTCTTTTATTATTTGTTTGTATGTAACAATATGAAATTAAACATACATTCATAAATACTACGACCGAAGAATACAAAATGCAGAGATAACGCCTGACCATAAAATTATGGCATGCGACCAAGGCTAAGTGAGTTTAACTTACTGTGGAGTAATCATCAGTTGTGAGAAGGGTGTTAATTGTGAAGAATTTTCTATAAACTTCATATCGAAATTATATAAGCCATGGGTCTGCTGGATTGCTTAACCGTCGGCAAAATGTCGCGTCACGGCTTAGCCTGAGGTATCTGAGTCTGACTATATTTTTAAAAGAATTTTAATCACGAAAGAGAAGTTCTTCTGTCTTAAGAATATTTATTGCAGGTCTTCTGTCCTAAAAAGACCTATAAAAGGTATTCTGTTTATAGAAGACAGGCGTATATAAGACCTGTACACGATCTTAAGTTTTTAGAAGGCCAGAAGAAAGTCTTCTGTCTATAGAAGACCTGTGAAGTTTCAGTTTAGAGAAAGTCCGTAAAAAGTTCTCTTTCTAAAAATTACTTTCATAAGGCTTTCAGTCCTCTAAAAGGAATTTATCTACAGGACATCTGTAAGAGGTCTTCTGTCTTCTGAAGGTTTTCTGTCTGTAGAAGAAAGTCCGTACAATGTTCGCTTTCAAAAAGTGACTTTAAGAAGGCTTTTAGTAGAAGCCCATCTTCTACAGGATATCTGTAGGAGGTCTTTTTTCTGTAGAAGAGAGTCCGTACGAAGTTCGCTTTCAAAAAATGATTTTAGAATGCTTTGAGTCCTCTTGAAAGCCTTTTTCTACAGGACACGTGTAGAAGGTCGTTTGTCTATAGATGACCTTCTGAACCTCGTCTGTCTGATATTGGCCTGTAGAAGGTGTTCTATTTATAAAAGATATATAGAAGATCATCCGTCGACACAACAACTGTAGACTACTTGTAGGGTGTCATCCGTCTTTAGAATACCTGTATTAGGTCGTCTATCTATATAAAACCTGTTTATAGAAGACCTGTACAACGTGTTCTGTGTATTGAAGAACCTCCATAGATGTGTTTGTCTATATGGGACCCGTAGAAAGTCTTGGGTCTACATAAGGCCTATAGCAAGTAATCTGTGTATAAAAGACACGTAGAAGGTCTTCCGCCTGTAGAAGAACTGTAGAAGTTCATCAGTCGATGGAAGAAATATAGAATGTCTTTTATCTATAGAAGACCTGTAAAAGGTCTTCTGTGAATAGAGTGTCCGTATGTCTTTTGTCAATTGAAAAAACTCCGTAGAGGTCGTTTGTCTATAGAGGACCAGCAGAAAGTCTTCTCTCTACAGAAGGCCTATTGATAGGTTTTCAACATATGGAAGACCTGTAGATAGTCTTCCGTCTACAGAAGAACTGTGGAAGTTCTTCAGGTGATGGAAGACATGAAGATCTGTCTATAGAAGATATGTAGAATTTATTCTATCTGTGTCTACATAAGACCTGTAAATTTTTTTTTGTCTATAGAACCCCTTTAGAAACTTTTTTGTCTATAGAAGACCTATACCAGGTCTTCTGCCTATATAATACCTGTAGTCTATGAACGACCTGCAGTGGGTTTTCTGTCTATACAAAACTTGTAGAAAGTCTTCTGTCTATAGACAGGGTCTTGGTTCTTTAGAAGACCTGTAGTGGGTCTTTGATCTATAGACGATCTGTAGTTCTTCGGTTTATAGAAGACATGTTGAATGCTTTTTGTCTATAGAAGGGCTAAATAAGGTTTTCAGCATACCGAACATCTGTTGAAGGTCTTTTATCGAAATAAGACTAGTAGGAGATTTTCTATCCTCAGAAGACCTGTTAAAGGTCTTATAACTATAGAAGACCTGTAGTAGGTCTTTTGTCTACAGAAGATCTGTAGAGTTGTGTAGTTCCGGGATGCACTAGTCCAAGAAACTATTCCGGACAAGGAACTATTGGAACTATATCCAGCTCTTGCGTGTATATAGTTCCTTTAGTTCATATAGTTCCTTCAATTTAAAGCCTACGTCTATATTTCGAAAAGAACGATGAAAGAGAAAGATTCGTTGAACTATATCGGTCTCGGAACTATTTTGAACTATGGAACTATATTAAGGAACTAGTTCCTTTTGGAAAAAGGAACTAGAAAGATCGATCCGCTTCGGAAACTAGATTGCCAAACTCTAAAGATCTGTATAAGTTCTTCGGTTTATAGAAGACCTGTAGTAGGTCTTCTGTCTAGAGTAACTGTGGAAGATCTTCGGTCTATAGAAGGCACGTTGAATTTTTTTGTGGAAGTTATTCTATCTGTAGAAGACCTGCAGAAGGTCTTATGTCTATTGAAGACCTGTAGTAGGTCTTCTGATTATAGATGACATGTTGAAGTTCTTCGGCCTATATAAGACCTGTAGAATGTGTTCGGTCTATAGAATACCTGTATTGAGTCTTCAGTCTATATAATTCCTGGAGAAGGTCGTCTGTCCATAGAATACCTTTGGAAAGTCTTCTGCCTATAAAATACCTGTATTGAGTCTTCTGCCTATGGAAGACCTGTAGTAGGCATTTAGTCTACAGAAGACTTGTAGACGGTGTTCGGTCTATAGAAGACATGTAGAATGCTTTTTGTCTATAGAAGACCTATAGACGTTTTTCAGCATACAGAGAACCTGTAGAAGGTCTTTTGTCTAAAGAAGATCAGTGGGAGATTTTTTATTTTCAGAAGACCTGTAGAAGGTCTTTTGTCTAAGGAAGGCAAAAAGGTATTATGTCTTTAGAAGGCCTATAGAAAGTCTACTTTTAATAGAAGACCTGCATTTGTCCTTCTGTCTATAGAAGACATGTATACGGTTTTTAGTCTGTATAAGGTCTTGTATCTATAGATTACCTGTAGAAGGTATTTTGCCTATAGAAGACCATTAATAGATTTTCTATGCTTAGAAGGTCTTAGGGCAATAGTCATTTTGTCTACTGAAAATCTGTAGAAAGCCTTCTGTCTAATGAAGATTTCTTGGGGGTCTTCTGTCTATGGAGGACCTATTAAAGGGCTATTCTCTATTGAAGATTTTATCCTTATATAACACATATAGAAAGTCTTCTGTCTATAGAAGACCTATAGAAGATCTTTTGTTTACCGAAGCCCTGCAGAAGATCTGCTGTCTATAGAAGAACTGAAAGTCTTCTGTCTATTCAAGGCTTATAATAGGGTTTCCGAAGAACTATAGAAGTTGTTCAGGCTTTAAAATACCTGTAGACTGTTATCTGCCTGTCTCCCGTCTATTAAAGACCTGTAAGAGAGTTTCTGTCTATAGAAGACTTGTAATAGATCTGAAGGTCTGAAGAAGGTATACTGTATATAGAAGACCTTCTGTATATAGAACCCCTGTATAAATGATTTTGTCTAAAGATAATCTGTAGAAAGTCTTCTGTCTATAGCAGATCTGTTGGAGGTCTTTGGTCTATAAAAGACCTTCTGAAGGGCTATTCTCTATGAAACCCCTGTTGAAGTTTTGCCGTCTATAGAAGACTCTAAGAAGGTGGTTTTAGACCACGATTCCCGATTCCCAATTCCCAATGAACTTTTTTTTCCAAAGAGTATCTTGATCTCAGCACCACTGTGCCTTTTCCTTAAAATAAAACTTTTATTGCCTCTTCATTAAATTTGTAGCATTGCTAAATATGTTATTAAAAAAACAATGTACAACTGAGAAAACAATTTAGTTATCTTCTTCATTATTTCGAGAAGAACACCAAGAATTACGGCATGAAGCTAAGAAGAGAAGGTCGGTCGGTCGCCTGGCATATGAAAGTAAGGTGAAAATGATTTTCAAGATTATCACTTGCATTGTGGTATCTTCGGGAAGAACTTTAAAGCGAACACACATTCACAGCATCACAAATATTTATTGTTGTGCGAGGCAACAATAAACACAGTAACAGAATAAAAAAATAAAATTTCCATTGTGGTGGCTGCAAACCACGACAAGTGTTAAGTTAGGCTGTCTTCAGAGTGTTGGAGGTTAAGCGGCTAATGTTTGTGAAATCTCACAATCTTCACGTTAAACAAAAACAAACACTTCTTTATCTTTTTCTTCAAAAAATACATGTATGACTTTTAAAAATTAATGCTAATCATTCTTGTTTATCTTTATTTTTTCTCTTCTCTCTTTTTCTTGTTTTTAGCATTTTGAACTTATATTTTGTTGGTGGGTTTTGAAACGGCTTGAAAATTGTAAACTTTACCCCAGTGTACGATACCGGCCTCACCACGACGACTACATTTTTGCAACACTTTAAGGACGTCGTCACGACGAAGTTCTCGGGCAGAGATCATCATCTGCCACCGCTACATCCGCATCACCAACAAAGCACCCTGCACGGCCATCATCAGCCACACCAAGCTGTGGCTCAAGGCTTCTCCACCATTTTTCCCACATATTTAGGTATGGATCGCGCCAGTGGCGGTAATGCCGCTGGCGGCGGTCATGGTGTTTCATCGGCCCAACTAGGAATTGGTGGTGGTGGTGGTGTTGGTATCGGAGGTGGTGCCCTAAATGGCCTCGAAGCAATGTCAGCCGAATCGACTGGGCTATGTCTACAAGATTTGGTTAGTGCTGGCACCGCTGCTGGGGCTGGGTCGGCGGGTTCAGCTGAAAGTGCAACCACAACAAGTACAGCAATGAGCAGTGGCAGTACTACAGGAAGTTCAACTGTAAATAGTAATGCCTCCATTGGTGGGGGCAGTGATCATTTGCATAATCATCATAGTATGCATGATTCCAGTTCATCGGTTAGCATTTCACCTGCCATCTCAAGTCTAATGCCAATTGGCAGTTTGAGTCATTTACATCATGGCGGCCAGGATTTGGTTAGTGGATATACGCAACATCCACATCATAGTGTGGTGCCGCCGCATACACCGAAACATGAACCTTTGGAAAAGCTCCGAAGTAAGTACTAATGATAGAAGCGATGTAATAAGAGTATATAAGTATATTGTATAGTATTTGTATAGCATAGGTAGCGTAAGGTATGACCTTAGATATACAATTTGTGAATGTTTGTGCTTCAAGAAAATTACAAGTCAAAATAATATTTTTATTCTTTTTTTATAATACCAATTGACCAATATCACCTTTTATTGCTGTCTATTTTTTTGTATTATTTCAAATCATTTTTATTGTTCTAGGAAAAAAGTTGTACAATCCAAATTATAACAACTTGTTTGATATTAAATAGTTTGCTTAGAACATTTCGAATTTTTTGTCTGGCAATCGTTTTTGATTTTTCTTCTTTTTTTCTAATTTTGACAAACAATTTCGTTGCTATTTTGTGACATTTAACAAATTAACAGCAAATTAATGAGGTTATAATTCACCACACAATGAACAGAAGAATATGTCAGCCATTTGGGGCAGAATGAACAACCAATTGCCCCCGACAGAAACACGCAAACACACACACACGTAATTATCAGAAACATCAAGTTGTCGATGAGTAGCGTGTATGATGACGATCGTGTAGGTTAATATGGTAGTAAATGTACAACGGCTGGTAGTTAAGGAAGGGAAGGGGATTTAGGTGAATGGTAAAATTTATGGACCCAAATCTGGAGAGAGGGAGTTAGTAGTTTGAAATTTTAAAGAAAGATAATAATTTGTTTGATCTCCATGCCTAATAAGTCTAAAGAGTTGCTTAGCCGTCGGCAAAGCACCGTGTGAATTGTTTTCACTGAATCAAATCATCAAAATAATCATTTAGCTGAACACCAATGAGAAGATATTTTGCGTTAAATGGACCTTTAGAAGGTTTACTGTCTAGAATATCTTCTGCCTATAAAAGACCTGTAGAAGGCGCCTGCAGAGAAGAGCTTTTGTAGGAGCATATTCTAAGAACAAAATAGTGGATTTTAAAAATCTGAAAATATGTATTGTTGTTTCAACCATATATTTTGTGCCAGACACCATAATGACACAAAATATATTGTTGTATCAACAATATATATTTTCCGATTTTTACAATACACTATTTTGTTCTTAGAATATGATTGCTCCTAAAATATCTCACTTTTGCGTGTGTTGATTGTCTCTTGTCTATAGCACACCTGAAGAATGTTTTCTGTCTATAGAAGACCTGTCTATGGTCTTCGGCCTATAAAATACCTGTAGAAGGTCTTCCGTCCATAACAGGCCAGTAGAAGGTCTACAGCAGAACTGTAGAGGCTCATCTCTATGTAGAAGACCTGTAGAAGGTTTTCTATATACAGAAGATTTTCTACAGGTTTTCTGATACAGACCGAATACCCACAGAAGTTATTCTGTCTATAGAAGATCTATTTAAGGTCTTCTGTCTATACAAGACCTGTGGGAGGTATTTTGTTTAGTTGACATATAGAAGAATTTCTGTCTTTAGAAGACCTGTAGAAGATGATGTGTATATAGAAAACCTATAGATGGTCTTCTAACTATATAAGGACTTTAACAGGTCTTTTGTTATAAAGTAGAAGGTCTGCTTTTAGAAGATCTGCTGTCTACAGAAGACCTGTAGAAGGTCAGCTGTCTATGGAGGACATGTACAAGTTCTTCTGACTATAGAAGACTTCTTCTGTATATAGAAGATCTGTACATATTTGGTGTTCGGTCTATAGAAGACCTGACATATTAGGTCTTCGGTCTATAGAAGACCCGTAGAAGGTCTTCTGGCTATAGAAGACCCTTAGAAGAACTTTTTGCTATAAAAGACATTAAGAAGTTCTTCTGTCTATAGAAGACATGTCTTCAGTCTATAGAAGACCCGTAGAAGCTATTCTCTTTATAGAAGACCTTAAGTAAAAGAGCTATGGAAGAAGTTCTGTCTATAGGAGACCTGCGAAAGGTTTTCTGTCAACAGAAGATGTATGAAAGGTCTCTATAAAAGATCTGTAATAAATCGTCAGTCTGTAGAAGATCTGCAGTCTGTGGTAGGTATGCTGTCTATAGAACACCGGTATGGGTTATCTGTCTGTAGAAGACATTATGACTTTAGAAGACTTGTAGAAGGTCTTCTGTCTATAGATAACCTGTGGAAGGTCTTCTGCCTATAGAAAACCAGTAGAGGGTCTTCTTTCTATAGAAGACCTGTAGAGGGTCTTCTATTTTTGGATGACCTGTAGAATGTCTTCTGTCTATAAAAGATCTGTACATATTAGGTATTGGGTCTATAGAAGGCCTGTACATATTAGGTCTTCGATCTATAGAAGACCTTTAGAAGGACTTTTGTCTATAGAAGACCATTAGAAGTTCTTCTGTCTGTAATCAGCCTATCGCAAACCTGTAGAAGGTCTTCTGTCTATAGAAGATCTTTTGCGTATAGATAACCTGTAAAAATTCATCTGTCTATAGAAGACTTGTAGAAGGTCCTGTTATAGAATACCTTTAGTAGGTCTTCTGTCTAAAGAATGCCTGTAAATGTTCTTCAATCCGCAGGTGACCTGTAAGAAGTATTCTTCTTGACTTGTAGAAGAATTGATTTATTTTCAAATTAACTTTAAATGCAAATATGTCAAGGTTGCCAAACTATGGTTACATAATTTAGTTATATTTTCGCATATTAGGTTAATTTCTCTCATGCCTATTTTTCTTCATCCATATTTTTCATATTTACAAAAAAATATTTATTTTCACTTTTGTTTAAACACTTAATCACTGTTTGCCGCAAATGATCTGCTCTCAAAGATTGCTTCTAAGTAGCTGTCAAAATTCACAGTTTGTCGCAAATGATCTGGATTGGATTTACATTCGAAATAAAAGACCTGCTGTTCTTCTTTTGTCTACAGAAGTCCAGTAGAGGGATGTCTCTCTGAAAAGATGGGTATAAGAGCTTCTGTCTTTAGAAGACCAAAAATTCTTCAGTCCTTATACCATTAGAAGGGCTTCTATCTAAAGAATGCCTGTAGAAGTTCTACAGTCCGTAGGAAACTTGTAAGAAGAATTCTGCCTATAGAAGACCTGAGGATTATTTTCTATCTTCTGTCCATGGAGGACCTGTAGAAGGTCTTCTGTCCATAGAAAACTTGTAGCAGGTCCTCTGTCTATTCAGTTAGAACGTCTTTTGTCAGTAGAATGCCACTAGTCTATAGATGACCTGTAGAAAGAAATTTTCCTTTTTACTCCATATGTCTTCTAAAAATCCCATTTTCTTTCTACCCTCGTTATTTGAATGTTTTTGTCACGCGGAAAAAACGAATGTGTTGAAATGACAAGATAGCAGCAGCAAGCAACAGGCTACAAATCGCTGACAAATATGCACACACATCGTAGCAGCGGTATCTCTGTATACAAACTTGTGGGGGCTTTTTGGGGGAGACGCATGCATTCCAAATGGGCGATAATTAGTCAACACCAATAACGGCGTATTAGATGGTCCAGAGAAGTCTTGTATGCATAAATGATGGGGAATTTGCTTGGACAGAATGTGGGTGTTTAGCGTTAAATTTAGTTTCTTTTTTTAATTATTATTATCGAAAACTATTCAAATATATCAAGACAACTGAAGTGACTTGGCACATGCTGCTACATCTAACCAACCAACCATAAGGAAATAATTCCGAAAACCCATCAATGACAATTCATTGCTTCACAAGATTGACAGCCAAGTGATCAAAATCCCATAAAATTGTTAACATAATTATGACAATAATCTTTCAAAATGATTTGAATTGAATTCTCATTCTTATGAAGATAAATGATTAGAATGATTACAAGTGGTTGAGGGAAGAGGACAAGTGAAGGAGTGGCAGGAGTATGTTTGTTGAAGTATTTCCTTCCGTTGCCTGTCAAATCATGGAATTACTATATTTGTTTTGGCTGCGCTCGCGAGAGCACAAGTGCATGAATAAGTAAGTGCTGGCTGGATGGCTGGCTGGCAGGACCCCTTTGTGAGTTGGAAATTACACCCAAAACGTCACTTCAATTCCCAAAACAATTTGTTACAAAAGCAAGAATGCCAAAGGCTTCAGCAACCAAAACACTTTGCTAGGCCAAGTGCCACATGCACTTGACGTTTATTTGGTGGAAATTGTTGCTGTTGTTGTTGTTGTTGAACTCAAGAGCATATCAAATTTCCAAAAAAAAAGAACACGGAACACAAACCAAAAGGGAAAACTTCCTCGTTGCACTTTCACACTCTCATAATTGAAGTGTCAAACAGCGAAATTACAAAAGCCGCTTAGACAGACATAAAGGCATCATCGCCACCACCACCACCATCAGCAGCAACTTCATCATCATCATCATTGCGGCATTGTAGCTGCTGCTGCCCTTGCCACCACGGCCATTTGAGAATCAGCCATACAATATTCCATTGTTGAGTTTCCTGGTGATGATGTTCATCATAATGTTGTTTCAATTTGCTTGCGCTCTCTCATCCATTCATTCATTGTTCATGCGAGAGGGGTGCTCAATTAGCCGTAACATTTTCTTCCACTTCGCACACGAACCCACAGCACAACAAAAATATACCCAATTTTTGTTTTGTTGTATGTATTACAAATGATTACACAATGATTAGCTTGGAATTCCAAGGGAGTTTTTTGTTTGGTTGGATGTTCCTTGTCATTGTTTTTGTTGTTGTGCCTTTGACATTATAGCAATATGATGCGTGAAAATTTATCATAACATCTCAGCAGCTTTATTAGAGAGATAATTTTTTCGGAAATTATGAACACAGTGGAAGGAAATTTGTTTTGAGAGGGGTTTAGAAGAAATTAGGATGTGGGTAAATAATCGGAATCATAGCTCTGCTACTTTTCTAAAGAAATTAATATTTGCTCGATGTCTGCTGCGATATGTAAAAATTTGGACAACTTTCTTCATTTTTCAAACGATTTTTTTACGTCATTTACCAGAAAAGGGATAGTGCTGACACAAAATATATGGTTCGTCCAGCAATATATATTTTGCATATGTACAATACCCTATGTGTATATTCATATCAATTTCATATCAGCTTGTCTGTAGTGCGATTCTCTAACTCATTTTTTGAGTTACCGACAATTGTCGGTAAAATTAAAATGCTTATAATTTCGGTAATTACCGATGTTTTTCGGTAAGTTAGCGACGAATAAAAAGCGGTCTTAAATTTCTACCAATAGCAAGAGTGTTGTCAACTTTCATTTGAAATTTTCATTCATAATTTTGCGTTTTAATTTTACCGATTTTTGTCGGTAACTGCAAAAAAGTGTTAGAGAATCGCACTACTGAAACTTCGTTTGACATTGGAACGCTGGGAGAGGTTATTTTTCATTTTTTATGGGGTTTTATAGTTTATAGCTTTTACTAGGTTTGGAATATCACATCCAGATTTCACATGGAACATATTTAAAAGTCTTCTGGCATTTAAGTCGATAAATAAGCGGTAGGTGTAGATTTGTTTGTCCTGGTTCTTTGGGAGAATTTGGAAGCATTCGAGCGGCTATAGGCCCTTAAGACAGCACGCTCGATAATAATAAAAATAAACTGTTACTCAGCAAAATGTTTGAGCTTCAATCCTGTACATCTCAATTTGAATTGCACTCTTTTTCTATTTCGATCATTTCAGATAAGTCTTTTAATATCTTTGTATGTGTAGCGATGTTGAAAGCAGGTTTGTAGTCTACTAAAACATTTCCAGTCCATTTTTTGAGTCATTCACCCTATATACGGAATACGATTCTATAACCGTCGTATGCTCCCGAAATTAGTACCTTAACATGCTATCTATACTTGTTGAAATATTAGATCTCCCGGTGACCGGTTCAGATCACACCAAATCCACGTGTTCCAGGTTTCTCTTTCTGATAACATTTTCGCACTTCTTTTTGACTTATAACTTCGTTTTTCCAGTGATCTTTTTTACGGAAATCGTTTTTACTTCCTCCTTTCGTCCCGATGCCTTTCGGATTGTAACTTTTGTTGAACATTTTTTGGATGGATGCTTCGGCCTTCGTTCCGCCACTGTCTGCAGTCTGCTGTCTCGCATCAAAGGCACGGCTTTCTGACGCTCACAGAGACATCAGATTCAGATTGATATTTCTTATGTATCAATAATTTCGACCAGAAGATCCTCTGGAACCTTTATCCAACCAACCATTCCTATTTGTATACCCTCATCATCCACATATGTTTGGACGAAATCCGCCTTAGACAGTTTGGAGTCGATTTAGCCCTGTCCGTCTGGCTGGCCGGACGTCGATTTTGTCCATTATTTCGTCGTAATAATATCTCTAAACTTAAATCAAGTTCGAAGTTTCGCAAACATGGTGCGCATGACAATTTTTGGACGAGTCAACCCATTTGGTACAGTATATCGCACCACTCATTCAGCTACCTTTCACACAAAATTCTAACATTATCACAGAAGAAGGACATGCCTCGGATAGTTTTGAAAAATTTTGCAGTCAGGTGGTACCCTCCCTGATGTCATTTGTGGAAGGCTGACCTCCTATTTCACCGACCTTACCACCTTTTTCCACGCGAGAAATATGCAAATATCCACCACTTAATCTACAGCCACTCTGTTCATCACATGGAAACTACCACAAAACTCTAGCGGTCCTCCCATGTCACAGTTATCTGCGACAAGCTTAGATGTAAGAACAAGTTCCTAAAGTCTCTAGCCGGCATTACTTGGAGTGCAGACAAAGAAACCTTATTGACGACATAGAATGCGATAGGTCGGTCTGTGGTAAGCTATGTGGCTCCAGTATAGTCCGCAAATATAAGTGCAACGCGATGGAAAAACATGCAAACCTGCCAGAATGCAGCCCTGA
The DNA here is from genome assembly GCF_047663935.1 of Musca autumnalis. Lineage (NCBI taxonomy): Eukaryota > Metazoa > Arthropoda > Insecta > Diptera > Muscidae > Musca > Musca autumnalis. The sequence continues at coordinate 213,558,619 of NW_027411644.1, forward strand.
GAACTGCGTAAAGGTGCCTCCTCATGTCTTCAGTGGACCTTCTACATGAGCAGATACATATTCTTCCGGTACAGCAACACAGTTACATGCTTTCGTTGCAGTACTTGCTCGGGTGCCACCGTGAGAGCCATCCCAATCACCATATGGTGGATAGAACCCCCCACCCAAGCATGTCAGGAGGGATCTTCATGATGTAGAAAAAGAAGTCCAACGTTAGAAGAGAGAACCCCTAGATTAACAAGCCTATCAAGCAGGTTTAAATTGCATTCATACAGATGCAGATGCCATAAGCAACTATCGTGTGAATGCGGTCTTCAGAGAACATCCCCATCTATCATAACTGAGGAGCGTTAACTGCCACGAAAAACCAGTTTATTTTTGGCGCCACTAAGCGCGGGATGGTGCGGTCATCGGAATTCCTATAGGGCAAGAATCGATGACACCGTGCACAACATCTTTACAGCCTGCGGTACAGTCCCGCACGACACACTGCTCCTTTTCAATTGTCCTGCCAAATGAGTAGCTAAGTCCAGAAGATCTGTGTTCGAAGATCTTCGATCGAAGCAGCCACATTTCTAGAACTGGAGATAGACCCAGAGCCAGATTAAACAGAAAACGAAAATACAAACACAAAATAAAACACCGCTAGAAAAACAACAATTGATGAGCAACTTGCCCGAAACTCGTTAAATTTCTTCCAACAACAACATATTTGAGTACCTCCCTCTCAAAAGTTAAACATTTTGACCTAAGTGCAGTTTAAAGGTTGTTTGTGGTTCTGTTTTCATGAATGCTGTCCATGGTAATCGAAAGTGACTGACATTGGTCCAACCTTTGTAATAATAGTTTCCACAAACCTCTCAGGATGAACAAGAATGACTTCTCTCATATGAACGAAAGTAGCCTGATTTATATTAGCTCAATGATCTAGGACCTAATGTTTATCGATGAGTCCGAACGGCGTGTCTTAAGAAGCGATTTGTAGAGAAGTTGCACATGGCTGAAATTTTCAGGAAATTTCGCCAACATTACACTGAGGGGTATTTTGGTACCGTTCAACATTTAATGTTGCCTGACTGGGAATCGAACCGAGGATTTAGCTTGCACGGTTTGTTTACATACCATTGCACCACGATGGCATACAAGACTAATGTCGTAAATTCTCAAAAAAAAAAATTATAAATTTTCAAAATATCCCCCACTGTTCCATACCCAACCACTAACTGGAAACAGCATCACTCTTTACTTCTTTCTTCCGATAATTTTGGAGTACCAAAAAATGATATTTATTTATAACAAGTGTGGCACATATAATTGCTGTAAAATATCCCAGGCTGTGTAAAGCAAGTGGAGTGATTCTCGGTAAAAGTGGCTGGCTGGCTGCTTTTGTAACGCATATGTTTTGAATATGAAATTCCGATTTGCCTTTGTCATCCACTTTTGTGTGAGTGTTTGTTTCACATACCATGGCTAATTTTTTGTTAGTTTTGGCAAAAGAAATGATGATGAGATGGAAATCGATGATGCTACCGTAAATGATTTGTTTGTTGTTTCTTTTTTATTTTTTGCTGTTGTGTTGTCATTGCGTGACTGACTCTATTTGGATGTGTGGGCCAGGCCAGTCAGTGTTTTCCTATTCATGGGAAATTGTGACAGCTGTTGATGACATATTTTCCAATTTTATGGTTGACATTTAAATATCACTGTGTCGATGTTGTTGTTCTACTTGTTTTTGTTTGTTTTGTTATTTTTGTAAGGAAGGGTACTTGACTCGCAAAATTATGGTTGTTTTGTCTGTACGATATGTGGACTTTTTGCGGTCTTAAATGTTTATTGTTATTTGTTATGGTGTTTAATGTTTTGTTTTACGGGCCTAAAAGAGGCAATTGAGACTAGACCAATAACACACTTGTTGGCCAACAACTATACATACATATTTAGAAATTTAGAAAATTTTTTCGAAATAGATCATCATGTGACTAATATTTGGTAAAGGCAGACATTATAAAATTTTCCTTTCAATATTTTTTTTTAAATTAAAAACAACCCGTAAATTTAGAAAATTTACCTAGTTTGTCTTTAAACCTTAAAAATGATCTCTTCATAACCTCTAAACTAGAAGTCCCCAAAAAAAACCTCTAACAAATCCTGTCCAAAAAAAGGACAAAGTTTAAAGGTATTTCAATTAGCCAAAACCCCATTCTCCACACATGTATATGAAATTACACAAACATGCAACAGACGACAGACCCGTCTGATACTGAAACCCAGACGAGACAATGCAACAAATTGCATTAATATCAATGGAAACAGCAAACAAACAAACGCAAAACTTCAACAAATAAAATATAAGTAAGCAAATACCCGAAAAACGTTTTGTAAACTGGCTCGCAAAGTACCTGTATATCTGCTGCTAGAGGGGATGCATGAACATCATCGTTCTTGCGGATGATTTGCATGTGTGGCGACTACTAGCAACAAATCCTTTTGCAAAGGACCTGTATTTGTGAATTCATGCAATATTTACATTTGTCGTTGTCGCATTGTAATACGGGAGTGCTGATGCTGGATAAATGTGTTTCGCCAAAGGCTAGATGTGCAGTAGTAGCAAGTTGTAATACACACACAAATTTGGAGGTGACATTTATTAGGGGTAAACATTTTGAACACGGAAGTGTTTTCAGAAAATATTCAAAATATTTACAAATACAAAATGTTTACTCTGAAATTGCTTCAAAAATTATTCTTAAAAATTTTCAGGCGCATTCACCGCTTGTGCTTCGTAACAAGTATTCATCCGCGATTTTTCAATACCCCCAATATTTTGGTTGACTCCACATGATATTATCATCATGAACTCTTTCCCCTTTTCCTCTACTCCAGTTCCATTCTATACAATGCAAGGGAGCTTGTATCCTCCGATGCTTGTTATCCAACAATGTTGGTGATATTTTAATGTCATTGCTTATGTTGTTAGTTTGTTGTTACCGGTAGTGTTTTTTTCGTTTAAACCTGGTATCCATTGCCGCTAGTCCAATACTACTATTGCTCTTTGTTGTTTGTGTATTTGGTGTTGAAATAATGGTTTTGCAACGTGTTCAACATGTGTGCATTTTGGATTTCAATTATTGGTTATTTAAAAATGGTAAATATGTATGTATCTTACCTTGTCGAGAGGATTGCAAATGTTCCACGGAGAGAGAGGTAAAATACAGAATTTATTGGTTAAACTGCAACAAAAAACAACAACAATAATATTTATTATTAAAATTATACATTTATGAATTTTAATAGCTTTGAAACGTGTGTTATTTTAATGTTTTTTTTTGACAAAATAAAACTTTTTCCTCTTATTTTTATAAACCTTAAATTTATTGATTTTTTTCATTTCATTTCCTCTTTTTCAAGTTCATAGTTTTTTTCTCTCCCAACAACACACAAAAAAAATATTTTTAGACTTTTGGAAAAAAATTACTATTTAATCCTTTTTGATGAGTTGCCTTTTGGCTAACATACAGACAAACGAAAGAACGAACACACGCACCTACAACTCATCTCATGTCTGTTGCTGTTTTTTTTATGATTTGTTTTGTCTCATGTTTAAATACGCTTTTAATACCATCAAACGAATATGTCTAGAGCAGAATGAAGGCGCACACACAACAAATTGTCATAAAATAATACCAAAAATACCCTTTAATAATATCTCCATGAAATTGTCTCTTTTCTTTTTTGTGATTTTCTGTGGACATGGAAATGTTGGGCTTTGCGTAAAAAAGTGGGAACGGGGTTTTTTATGTTTTTAGTTTTTTTGGAATGGCAGCAATTTCTTGGTGAATTATGTTGTCAACAGCTGTATCGGTGCGTGTAGTTTTAGTTTAATTTTTGTTGTTTTGGAGTATGGTGGCGGACTCACCGATGCAATATGTGGTCATTAGCCTAACCATTTGTCGGAAGCATAACTCTGGGCATGGATAAGGGGGTTACAGAAAAAATAGTAGTGGTCTACAGAAGACCAATGGAAAACCCTATATTTATAGAGGACCTTCTATCCACATTTGTGGATAATAGTATCAACGTTTGTAAATATTTTTATCAACTAGTATGGATAATTTATTACCTTTTTTGGATAATTTTATCCACACTGGTAGATAATTTTATCCACTTTTATGGATAATTTATCCACTTTTGTTAATAATTTTATCCACATTTGTGAATAACTTTATTTACATTTGTGGATTATTTTATCCATCTTTGAGGATTATTTTATCCACATTGTCTATAATTTTATTTAATTTTTTTGGATAATTTTATCTACCTTTGTGGATATTTTTTTCCGCATTTGTGGATAATTTTATCCATATTTGTGGATAATTTTATCGATATTTGTGGATAATTTTATCCATATTTGTGGATAATTTTATACATATTTGTGGATAATTTTTATTCACTTTGTAGATAGTTTTGTCCATACTGGTGGATAATTTTATCCACTGTTGTGAACAATTTATCAACTTTTGTAAATAATTTTATCCACATTTGTAGTTATTTTTGTCTACTTTTTTGGATTATTTTATCCACACTGGTAGATATTTTTATCCACTATTGTGGATAATTTATCCAGTTTTGTACATAATTTATCCACATTTGTGGATAATTTTATCTACATTTGTGTATTATTTTATCCATATTTGAGCATTATTTTACCCACATTGTCTATAATTTTATCTAAATTTTTTGGATAATTTTATCTAGCTTTGTGGATAATTTTTTTTCGCATTTGTGGATAATGTTGTCCACATTTGTGTATAATTTTATTTGTGGATAATTTTATCCTTATTTGTGGATTATTTATCCACTTTGTAGATAGTTTTGTCCATACTGGTGGATAATTTTATCCACTATTGTGGAAAATTTATAAACTTTTGTAAATAATTTTATACACATTCGTAGATAATTTTATCTACATTTGTGGATTATTTTATCTACATTTGTGGATTATTTTATCTACATTTGTGGATTATTTTATCCATATTTGAGGATTATTTTGTGCCATTGTGGATAATTTTATCTAAATTTTTTGGATAATTTTATATACCTTTGTTTTATCCACTTTGTAGATAGTTTTGTCCATACTGGTGGATAATTTTATCCACTATTGTGCGTAATTTATCAACATTTGTAAATAATTTTATCCACATTTGTAGATAATTTTATCTACATTTGTGGATAATTTTATCCATATTTGTGGAAATTTTTTTACATAGTGGTGGATAATTTTATCTACTATTGTGGATAATTTACGAAATTTTTGTAAATAATTTTATACACATTTGTAGATAATTTTATCTACATTTTTGGATTATTTTATCCATATTTGAGGATTATTTTATCCACATTGTGAATAATTTTATCTAAATTTTTTGGACAATTTTATCCACCGTTGTGAATAATTTTATCCACATTTGTGGATAATTTTATCCACATTTGTGGATAATTTTATCCATAGTGGTGGATAATTTTATCCACCATTGTGCATAATTTTATCTACATTTGTGGATAATGTTATCCACATTTGTGCATAATGTTATCTACATTTGTAGATAATTTTATCCATAGTGGTGAATAAAATTATCCACAATAGTGGTATCCACATGTAAGAATAATTTCTTTTTTCAAATTTTTGCATAGTTTAAATTTTCAAATTATTCTGCTACAATTTATTGAAATGTTTTGCATATGTTGCAGACATTTAGTCTGTATTGCATTCTCATTTTTTGCTTCATAATTCTTCAATGCGAAGATTATCATTTTTATTATGACACACATATTTCTTGTCTGTATTTTGATGTGCAGTTATATTGTTGGAGCATTTTGAATTTTCATTTCATTTGTGGAATCTCCCCTTTTCTATCAGCAGCAGCACATATTTTTTCCCATCTAACAAAAATTATATTTGAAATGTATTATTAAAGGATTAATTTATTGTATATGAAGAATAACAATAAAATAAAAAAAAAAAATAACAGAATGGATTTCAACACAAATCATATTAGGCGTGCTTATGGCATTTCTTTTCAATATTTTAATTTCTTAAATGGCTTAAATCTAATCTCTCAGGGGATTATGAGTAGACTAAGGCAAATGAGTAATGGAATTAAAAGAAAATTCTTTTTTTTTTGCAAATTTGAATTATGATTTGTCAAAATGACCGTGTGGTATTTGTGCAAGTCATGGCTAGTGATGTTTTAGGATGATTTTTTTTTTCAAAAATATTTTTTGTGGAATAAAAAAGTTTTTAAATATTTGTGAAATTTGTAATGAAAGGGAGATGTTAGAAGGTGCTTCAGAATGAAACTTCTTCATTTTTCCTCACAGAAATTCTGAATTTTCTGTTTCCCTCAATCTACAGCGTAAAATTTTTAACAATTCTAAACATATGTTACAATAGATAAACATTTGTCAGCATCTTTAATGTGACAACAAATCACAAGTTCTTTCCCAATACAACAACCAAATTTATCCAATAATTGCCTAATTTCTTTACACTTCAATGAAGCCATAAATTTTCCATTGAGATTTAACCACAAAAATTCATGATAAACAACAGACCATAGAGAAGTCAAGTACACACAAGAGCACAGGACATCCACCCTTAGATCAAAACAGTTAAGGAGTATTCAATGCGAATTAGCCTCTACAGAAACTCAATCTAGAGTTCAGACATTCGTTGCCAATGAAAACTAAGCGTAAACTTGAGGACAAATGAGTTTTTGTTCACAAATGACAGGCAAGCCATATATCAATCTTGACGATTTTCCTTGCTATACCCTTCTGGTGAACTAAGGACTGAGGGACACTAAGGATAAAATAAAAGGACTACCAAATACGGATAAAATAAATTATAATGACATTATGTGGACAACCAAAATGATATGGTTTTGTAAGTAGGAGCAATGTTTCTTTCTCGTTTGGTTGTCTTTTGGTTATTCTCGAACGGTCTCATTAGAAGAGTGCAGAGTTTAGTTGAAAATAATTTTCCAGCAAATGTCGTTTCATGGCAATTGCCAAACAGATAATCTTAACAATATTTTTGCCTGTTTTTCGATTATTGGCAGTTAGTTATCAGAATAGTAGCAGTAAATGTAGTGGAAACATCGGCAAAGCAAATGCTTAAAATGGAGTGGACATGGAATTGATGGAAAATAAGACACTTAGATAAAGCTTCTAAAGAAGAAATTACGACTTTCTTTAATTAGAATATTTAGAAAACCTTCTATAAGTTTTCTACATAAAGAAACCCGTCTTAAAGTCTTCTAGACACTATGATTTCTTTTAGAGGACTTTCATACACCGGATAACTTCTGAAGTTTTCTATACCTCGATGACCTTCTAAAGGTCTTTTATACACAGGAGACTTTCAGTATGTCTACTATACGTTCAACACCTTCTAAAAGCCTCTGAACCCAGAAAGCCTTCTATAAGTCCTCAATACACAGAAGACTTTCTATAGGTCTTTTATGCAAAGAAGAATATTTAAATGTCTTCTATACACAGACGACCTTACAAAGGTCTCACATTAAAGTCTTTTATTCACAAAATACCTTATAGGGTTCTTTTGTACTCAGAATACCTTAAAGGTCTACAATATACAGAAGACAATTTAAATGTCTTCTGTACAAAGAAGACTTTCTAAAGTTCTTCTATACAAAAAAAAAGACTTTCAAACGGTCTTCTACATACAGAAGACCCTCTAAAGAAAACCATCAGAAGATCTTTTAAAGGAGTTCTATACACAAAACAACTTCTTGAGTTATTCTATGCACAGTAGACCTTCTATAGGCCTCCTCTAGGAAGAACACCTTCTGTAAGTCTTTCATACAAAGAAGGCCTTCTATACAAAGATCACCTCCTTTAGGTCTTCTATACAAAGAAGATCTTCCAAAGGTCTTCTATGCACATAAAACCTTCGTAAGATCTTCTATATGAAAAATACCCTCTATAGGTCTTCTATACGCAGAAGACCTTCTAAAGGTCTTCCATACACAGAAGAAAGTCTTCTATACAGGAAGAAGACATTCTATAGGTCTTCCAAGCAACGAAAATCTTGAACATGTCTTCTAGACATAGGTCCACTAGACACAGAACACCTTCCTTATATAGGTCTTCTATACGCAGAAGACCATTTAAAGAACAATTATAAAGTTCTTCTTTGATCCGAAAGCCTTTTATGGGTTCACCAGTTCCTAATGTTTTACGCAAACAGATAAAATGATCTACAAACATGGATAAAATTATCCAAAAACATACATAAAATTATCAACAAATGTGGATAAAATTATCTACCAAAGTGGATTTACTTATCCCCAAAAGTGGATAAAATTATACAAAAAATTTAGAAATTATCCACCATTGTAGATAAAAGTATCCACAAAAGTGGATAAAAATATCCACAAAAGTTGATAAAAAACTTGGATAAAATTATTGAAAAAAGTGGATAAAATTATCCAAAAATGTAGATAAAATCAATCAGAAATGTGGAAAAAATTATCCTAAAATATGGATAAAATTGTCCATAAAATTATCCTCAAATATGAATAAAGTTATCCATAAATGTGGATTAAATTATCTACAAAAATGGATAAAATTATACACCAGTGTTGACAAAACTATCTACAAAGTGAACAAAATTATCCACAAATGTAGATAACATTATCCACAAATGTGGATAAAATTATCCACAATAGCGGATGAAATTATCCAAAAATGTAGATGAAATTATCCACAATTGTGTATGAAATAATCCACAATGTGGATAAAGTTATTCTCAAATATGGATAAAATAATCCAAAAAATTATATAAAATTATCCATAAATGTGGATAAAATATCCAAAAATGTAGATAAAATTATCCAAAAATGTAGATAAAATCATTATACATTTTCTACAAATGTGAATAAAATTATCCAAAAATTTGGATAAAATTATCCGATAAATGTGAATCAAATTAACCACAAATGTGGATCAAATTTTCAAAAAATTGGGTAAAATTATCCGTAAATGTTGACAAATGTATATATAAACATCGTTACAATTATCCACAAATGTGGAGAACATTATCTACAAATTTAGATAAAAATATACACAAATGTGAATAAAATTATGCAAAATTAGGATTTCGGAAACGGATAAATTATTCACAAATGTCAGTAAAATTATCCGTATTTATCCAAAATGTTGGACAAAATTATCCACAAATGCAGATAACATTATCAAACACTTGAATAAAATTATACGCTAATGTAGATAAAATTATTTACAAATCTGGATACTATTATTCACAAAAATGGATAAATTATCCGCACAAATGGATAAATTTATTTACAAAAGTGGAAATAATAATATCCAAAAATCCACATTTTTATATATATATTTTATATATATTATCCACAAATGTGGATAGACTTATTTAAAATTTTGGATAAAGTTATTCACTTCTCCACTTATAAACTTCTCCACAAATTTGGATAAAATTATCCACAAATATGACTAAAATATTCTACAAACGTGGATATAATTATCCACAAAAATGTATAAATTATCCACACAAGTGGATAAAATTATTTACAAAAGTGGATAATATTATTCGAAAATGTTGATATAAATTTCCACAAGTATGGATAAAATTATCCAAAAATTTGCATAAAATTATCCACAAACGTGTATAGATTTAGCTATATATGTGAGAAAAATAATCTAAAAAAGTGGATACAATTATCCACAAAAATGGATAAATGAATCACACAAGTGGATAACATTATTTACAAAAGTGGATAAAATTATCCGCATGGACAAAATATTGTACATTAATTGATAGAATGATCCACAAATGTGGATATAAATTGTCCATAAATGTTGACAAAATTATCTATAAACATGACCAAAATTAACAAAACTTTTGAATAAAATTATACACAAATTTGGATAAAATTATCCGAAAATGTGGATAAAGTTATATGTTGTTAAGAACATTAACATAAATTGTCCACCACAGTGGATACAATTATTCACAAAATTGTATAATATTATCCCCAAATGTGGATATAAATTATCCAAAAATGTGGATAAACTTATCCACGTGTATAAAATTTGGGTGAAACTATCAATCGAAATTATTATCGACAATGTGTATAAAATAATTCAAAAAAATGGATAAAATTATCTAAAAAAGTGGATAAATCATCTGCATAAGTGTATAATATTATCCACAAATGTTGTTATAAATTATAAGCAAATGTGGATAAAATTATACAGAATTTTTGATAAAATTTGCCACAAATCTGTATAAAATAAAATAAAAAAACAAATGTGGATAAAATAATTCACAAATGTGGATAAAATTATCCGCAAACGTGGACATAAATGATCAAAAACGGAGCACATAAATTATCCACAAATCCAAAAATATGGATAAAATTATTTTCAAACTTGGATAAATTTGTTCACAATAGAGGATAAAATTATCCCCTAAATAAATAATATTATCCAGAAATGTGGATAAAATTATCTACAAAGATAACAGAAATGTGTATAAAATTATCCACAAATATGGATAAAATTAGCCACAAATGTGGATAAAATTAACCAAAAATGTGGATAAAATAAACCACAAAATAACGCGAATGTAAATTATTCATAAGTGTGGAGAAAATTATGCACAAATGTTGATAAAATTAAATTACCCACAAATGTTAAGAAAATTATTCAAAATCCTGGATACAAATTATCCACAAATGTGGATAAATGGTTTAGGAACGTAAATAAGTCATTCAAAGTGGATAAACGTTATCGGCCATTGTGTCTTAACATGATTAAAATTATCCTGTAATTTCTCTATTTGTTTTCTTCCTCCCATTCCAATTGATATTTCTTCTAGTTTAAAGATTTCTATTCCCCACTTCCCACCATCTCTGGTGTGTGTGTGTGTAAAACCCCAATCCAACTGTGTATAGCAGGAATCTATCTTATCACAGCAGTATCACACTAAAATTAATGAGTTTTTCTTGGACATTTTCTTTTGAGCTTCATTTCGGTAATACATCCATTCAGTCACTACCTCTTACATACATACATATGTACATTGGTATGTTTTCAAGTTTTTTTTCTAGCTGCTCCCTTTTGACTTTTTGTGATCCTTGTAGTTTTCTGTGTACTTACTATACTATTACTGTTCATTATTGCAGTGATTTTTTCTACAAGTTTATGTGACCATGACCATATCCTCAAATCATTGCAATTGTCTCCATTTTCCCCCCGGCTGGCTCTACTTTTTTGACGACCAAAGCATATGGGGTAAATGTTTGTCTCATTATATTGTCATATCATTTAGTGATATGTTCCTTTTTGTTTGCTCTCCGTGTGTTATTGTGAAAGTGTAAGAGAGAATGATAGAAATGTTATAGAAAATGAGTGGGTGGTTTTTGGGGGAAACCAAAAATCCTTGGTGTGGGGTTAACAAGTGTGGTTGAAGGTTTTTGTTTGTCTACTAACAATTATTAGAGGGGTTGTTTTTTGGTAGCTCCTTCCTCCATTATTGCTTGTGTTGTTGGTGTTTTATTTTGTCATTTCTGTTATCTTTATCTCAATTTCTCTCTCCATGTAATGGCCGTTGTCTTCTTAAGGGCTGTTATTGTTGGCATAAAGGATTAACTTGACCGTCTGCTTATATTTTCTACTTGAGGTTTCTTTACTTTTGGAACGTGTTGGATGGGAATGCTTGCCTATGTTGACTTTGATTGAGAAATGAAATCAATGAAGGGTTACAAAAATAATGGGTAATTTTAATTACAATATTAATCACTTAAATCATATAACCTCTTAATCGCATAGAAGCAGAGCCGAATATATTTATAATGTAACTATTGAGGACCAAGGATTCCCAAATTATAGAGAAAATTCTTTATAAACAGATTATTTTTGGGAATTTATATTTTCGTTATATAAATAGATTCATGGCGAGGGAATTATTTGTTGTAGAGCTGCTTTTTAAATAAATTCATAATTTTAATTCCAATATTTTAAAGGTGAAGAAAATTAAGAGTTGCTATGTTTCTCTTTAAAGTTTATTTTTGTTATAAAATTTTTAGCTTTAAGTCACAAGAACCGGCCATGCCAATTCCCAAAAACCTTATAAAAAATGTTTGTTGTTGTTGTTTCGTTTTTGTGTAACCGAAATCGATATTTTTTGTTACACATTTAGAATTCATAATCACTGCCTAAATGCCTGCCAACATTTCTTCCCATCCCCCTCAATATACCCTTAAAGTTGATACATAGAAAAATTGTATATTTACCTATTTTCTAATACACCCACACTTGTATCTTGTGTATTTTTCTATGCTCCATGTAATATTAAAGTGCCCAGAAAGAAAGCAGCACCAGAAGAAGGAAGAAAAAGATATTTGAACATTGTTGAGACATGGGAGTTTTTCATATTCCCGTGTCGTCTGCCACGCACTGAATGTCGCATAAGATAAATGGGAAAAAGAAGACATCATTTGTTGTTGTTTTTCCTTGCTCCTCTTTGTTGCTGTCTTTTCAGTTAAATAAATGAAATCGCTTGTCGCTTTGCAAGAGAAGTGGGGCGGGGGGACATATTTAAGACAACATTTATCCTCATTTTCCGCTTGCTTTACTTTGCCGGAACTCTGAACGGTGGTAAAGGAAAAAAAAACACTTGTTTTGTGTGTGTGTGTGTTTTTTTAAAGTTGTTATGGGAAAATTTGGAAACAAAACGAAAAATTTGACGATATTGTATAAATATTAAAGATTTCCTGAACAAATTATTATAGTTATGTTAAGGATATTTCCCAGAAGGTTTTCAAGCGGTTGCTGAACTCTAAAAACAATTTCGTCCTATATCAAATATAAAACAAATTTATGGTCCACTCGTTCGTTTAAATGCAGAGTTAAACCTGTTCGAGGATCGTTTTGAAACTGTTACAGAAATCCAATTTTCTATAGGTTTGATGACCCTGCTTACAACGATAGAATTATACAAGTTTATACTTCCTGTCAAGAGCTCTAAAAATCCTACGGTGGCCATCTGAAATGGACGGTGGACATCAAACCTATCGAAATTTGTTCTTGCCTTTTTTCATCGTAATACTTTTCTCAAAGATAAATCAAGTTCGAAGATGGAATATATGGGACAATTCCTTAGAATATTTCCACCTCAAAAGTTAAAAATATTCAGTAAATTGCAGTTTAAAAGCTGTTCAAATATCGCTGTGAAACTTTTTTCCGAAGGTCGTCGTTGTGGTTCTGTGTAAAATGGTATAATGTTTTGTTGGACGCAAGTACATATTTTCTGAGTGTTTGAGCGGCTGCATCGTCCACATCATATTTGGGCTACTTGGTCTCTGAATACGGCGACTTGAGGACCTGTGTGTGGAGGTTCATTGAACACAAATAGGGAATATTTTTACAGCTAACATATTCTGAGAGCAAAACATATTCTAAGAGAGAACTTTTGTGGGGGAGGTACCGGAAGGAGTGGACCTATAAGCACCACCTTCGATTTTCATCTAATATTCGAAGAAATATTACAATGTTCAAAGTGTGGACGAACGCAGTACTCGGTTCGAGCTCTCCAGCCGCTGCCATAGGGGTTTTTACAACTTACGGGCTGTTTTCTCAAGAAGTATGGACTTACATCTGAAAAAACGTTTACTGTCCAAATTGAGGCAGTGAATCCAAATTGCTTCAACAAAAATCAAAGTGATTCGAGAGCAGGTCTTAAAGTGAATTTATTCAAAATTTTGTGTGGGACTTACCCGAAGGAATGGATAAATATAGTCCATATTCGGCTGTTCCATTCAAGAGTTATCTTGAGCTCCAACCACTACACACGGGGCCATAGGCATTTTTTCAACTTTCAGGCTATTTTCTCAAGAAGTATGGACTTGCCCCTGATGAAACTTGTACCGTCGTATGGGGGGCAGTGAATACAAGTTGGCACAACAAAAATCAAAGCGATTCGAGAGCAGTCCCTAAACTGAACTTTTCCGAAATTTTGTGTGGGAGGTACCCGAAGGAGTGGACCGATTGAGTCCCTACTGGAACCTCATCTAAGTCTGGTGAGCTGAACTTTTCCGAAATTTTGTGTGGGAGGTACCCGAAGGAGTGGACAGATTGAGTCCCTATTGGAACCTCATCTAAGTCTGGTAGGAATTCCACGATGTGCAAAGCATGGGCTAAATCCGTTACTCCCTTTAAGAGTTATCGTGCGCACAAATTTTCCGAAATTTTATGGGGGATGTATCGAAAGGAGTGGACCGATATAACCCATCTTTCGAACTTGAACTAAGTTTGGAAAAAATATTACGAAAGCCAAATTTTGGACCGAATCGGTTGATCCGTTCGAGAGTTATGGTGCGCTCCAGCCAGCCAGACAGACAGACGGACGGACATTGCTAAACCAACTCCAAATTGTCTGAAACACATTTAGTCCAAACATACTTGGGGTCTAAAACCATTATTTCGATGAGGCACATTTTGCCCGTATGAAAGGGAAATCGGCTGTTTGATTCGGGTATCATTGCATGGCTTGACTTCAGTAGCTGGACCACCCTGTCAACTTTACAGACTTCTGGGTGGACAACGAAAAATTGAGGGCACTTGTCAAACACTTAACTCTGTGCTCATGAAGTTGCTTAAGCATTAACACTGAGATTCCCTGTTGATCCAAAGCTTTGGATGATTTTGCATCATTGCTTATAGTAAACTGTGCTTCTACCTCCTCGACTGAGAGGCCTGTTATGCGGCGTAGGACATTCCTCGCCATATCACTCTCGGGGTGCGCTATAAATAACAAGCTTGCCTCTTCGGATCTGTCACAGTGCAGAAATTGGAAGTAAAAGCCTCGGATGAGAGGGCACTGATATGGTGTACCAAACTCCTCTTCGCCCTATTACTCTCGAGGTGCCCGCTCTACTTTTCAGATCTAACACCCTAAACCGTCCTATCGTCCTTCTTTCCCGGATTCGAGAGTAATTTACCACTTTTTTAACTCGAGCTTCATTTTCCGCTTATGCTCGTCTACTAGTTTGTTGATTTAGAGTTAATTCCCTAACTCTTGGATCTTCAGGGTTCATACGACGAAGCCCATCACGCTCAATTGTTAGGCGCCCGTCGCCTCTGCTAGAAATTTTTGTCTAATTTCGACCAGTTGGTATGTAGCGAGCGGCTAAATACAGCTTTAATGATGTCTCGGAAATTTCTCTCAGCTACTCGAGGACTTGAAGAAATAGGTAGCTATCTGAAGAGGGGAAGTACGAAGGTGAGAGGTAATTAAGTCGGGTGGTCGGTCTGTTAACAGTGACGATGATAGGAAGGTGGTCTGAGCCAAGGGAAATTACGGAATTCAAGGACACGTCACTTTTGAGACCATACGCCACAATGGTGATGTCTGGCGAGCTGTGACAACTTAACGAAATCGGAACAAAATTCGTACCATACCACAGTGGAACCACTTGTATGGAGAATGTGGCCAAAAATATTTAGAGAGTAAAAATCAAGCCAATACGCCGGTTACAGCTTTGTGCTGCTACGAAGAGTGTTTTAAGGAACCACGAGCGTAACATTCTCCCCGCTTTCCCCTCTGGAGGGGGTATAAGGTAAGAATTGTTTAATGATGCTTATACAAAATTACATGTACAAAGGTCCCGATTATCTTATGATGCAAAAATAGGCTTGGGGAAACAAAACAATCTCCAAAACAACATAAAATCCAACCAATTTAGCGGATTAAAAAAATAAAAATTTTTGTCTGAAAATTGGTAAAATTTTTAATATAGATCTTATAGCGCTCTCCCTGGAAGGCACGTACCGCCAACGAAGACAAATTTGGAAGAAGATTTCTTCATCTAGCCACTGATGACAATTATGTTAATGTACGTGGTCAGATAACAGAGTTATACGCTAATATATCCATAGAAACCCTCTTCTAGGGCAGCTTTAGTCAGCGACCCACCATTTATAGTCTGGCACTAGATGGCAGCTGATTTTAATACTGAATAATCTTAAACCCATGACCTACTTTGGAAAATTATTCCCAAGGTGGGCACTGGTGGGCATCATGACTAAAACCTTAGGTCAAATTTAAGTATATGATCGAATTAGCATTACAAAATATACTAAGAAAAGATGCAGCTAACTAGAATTCCACAACACGCTAAAGCACTATTTTTTAATGAAAAGTAAGCTATTACCTCCTCCTTCAAAATCCACTATAATATTTGTCTATACGTATTAGTTTCGCGGTATTTTGAATATATTTACTTGCACTTAAAATATAGGTTGTACTCACAACAAAAAATATTAGTCAAATGATCCGACTTTTGAAGCTATTCTTAAGAAGATCGCGTTCGAATGAAACAAAAACTAATATATTTTTAAAAAGGTCAATGTCATAGCTATTAGAGTTGCCAGATGTTGTACCAAAATTTTGACATTCATTTTTTTTATTTTTGGCCAATGGGTGGATCCACTGTGCATACGTGCGATGTCTGATCCGAAATCGTAATGATATCTTAACGAAAGTTGTATGAAGTGCTTGACATAATTTCGGAACGAAATGTCGGAGTGACATCGTATCGATTTCGATCCGATTTCGTAACGAAATCTAAAGAAAATCCTTGGGAAATTCGGAAAGGAAATTTTTTTCCGACATTCGTTCCGAAATCGGTATAAAATCTGAACTATTTCCGCTCCGAAAAATCGTTTAGAAATCGGAACGAAATCTGAACGACGTTGCTTCCGAAATTGTTCAGACGTGTCGGACATCCGACGTTTGGTTTGCTGGGAATTTCTTCTTATCTTTGTGGTAGCGTCTTCGTTCACCGTACAAAATGTAGAGCTACCAATTTCCTCAACCAGCGCTGTATCCCTCTGAGTATTGACTTCCGAAAGCGAACTAATATCAGGTATATAAGGCAGAGAACAACTATTCTTCGGCGGAATATACACGTCAACTAGACAGACTGGTTTATAAGGAGGACTGGCCTCCTCCTCCTCCGCTTCTTGCTCGATCACCGTAAAACGTTTTAAACATCACTGGAGTTGAAGGTGACCATGATGTCTTTCCGGCTCATAAATTCTACAATTTCGCTGATTTTATTGCGGAGACCCGTTGCAATTGAGTTTCAGGATCCGGGAGCCCTGGCCCTTTTTATAGATTTTTGCTTTCCTGTTTTTACTTATAAATAATTATATAATTCCAAAAGTACCACACAATTGTTTCAGTAGCGAAACGAATTTCATTATACTCCAAGGTATGGCCAAAATTACTGGAAATTTAAAATATCTTTAAAATATCTGTTGTACATTGAGGCCCAGCCAAAAAAACTCATTAAAAATCTCCTTTCCAACCCATTATTTTTGGTTACTAAAAGCTGAAAATCTGTGACTACTAAAGGTTGTAACTACTTATTCAACTATTTATTCGTCAAGTTTTAGTTACTGCATATTTCTGGTGACAGACGTCCCTTGTTAAAAGAAAACTGTACAACAAAATTGAACTTTTTTTAAAATTACAAGAAACACCGCACAGATTATGAAAGTGGACCGAAAAAAAGAAGACAGGTGTATCGGCGTTTTGAAAGTTTACGTCGGGAAGTAACCTAAATAGGCGTGGCAAATAACGCCCATTTCTACAGGTTTTGAAATAGTCGAATCAGATTCCTTGGAATCCTTGCATTTTAGGTATAAAGTGTATTTGGCAATATTACTGACAACAATGCGGGGCATCTCTTCATGGAAACAATTAACCCTCATGCGAGTAACTAGAGGGGTCTTTTTGGTCCCTTTTTTCAAAAAAGTTTAAAAACTACTTTAAAATGAGATCGTATCAAATCAAAATATTCCACAAATTTATTTGTCATAAAATTTTACTATAGGTCCCCGAATACACCAAAACTCTAAATCGTACCTAAACGCCAGGAATCTGCCAAAAGTAAAATCACGTTTTAGGGTTAATGTTGTACTTTATCTGAGTTTATTAAGTTTTGTCCCACAAAACTTCATTCTAGATAGAAGACGTCAAAGACAAGAATATTCTCCATCATATTTCAGTATAAGTCGCCGAATAAATGAAATATATATTTGCAATATATACCAAAAAAATATATACATCAAGTTTGCCAACAAAACACCCAAATATTTTTTTAATAAATTTGTTTTGTTCTTTTTTCGAGTTGATGCATGAAAGTAACATGAAATTTAGTTTTAGACGAAAGATGTTAAAGGAAGAAATATTCTACACAAATTTCCACTGTAAGTCCAAGAACAAACTAGATATCTAAGTAAAACACTTTGTTAAGAAAATGACGTTACAAAATTAGATATTATAGGTAGATGTTACTTGTTAAAATTTTAGACTCTTAATTACAGTTTATTCCATACTGAGTCAAAATCTCCTAAAATACTTCACTTTTTGGGGATTGTGTCAAAAGAAGAAATGTTCCAAATCAAATTTCATTATGAGTCTCTGAACAAAAGAAATTTGTAGTTATAATATTTAACATCTCCAGAAGCTATCGCTTTTTATATATAATTTAGGACCATATTCTACCGTTTTTACTCACATTTTCGTTATCTGCGGTCACAAAATATATTTTATTGATGTTTTTTTCATAATAAATTCTTTCAGAAGATTATGCGTGCTCGGTCCTAACCGTTTTTGGAATATCTATAGTTAATATATATATGGAAAATATTGATAACCCAGATCGGACTTTGTAAAATTACGTATTTTAGTAATATAAACTAAAATAACGTCATCAGGATAAGTCATAGGTTCCTGATGTTGTATGTGGAAATGCGGGAATAGTCTACGGTTATCCATGATTTTGGCATGGTCCAAAATACTATAATAATGACAGCTACTCCTGCTCTGATAAACTTGTCGGAATTAACCCGAATAGTAAAGAGATTTGTAATGAGTTTTTCTGCTGGGGGTGATTTGTAACTATCGAAATAAAAATTTTAATTTGTCTCTGTTCTCCTTTCATGCCTCCTCCTCTTGGTGTATATTCTATTGCCAGAGATGCTTTTATTTCGCTTTAAATTAATAATTTTTTCCACATTAAAACGAAGATACAAAAAAAAACACATTTTTAATGTACATATTTACAAACACTTGTCTACATTGTATATATAAATTACCATTTGTAGTATTTACACTTCTAAGTGAAAGGTTCAGAGAAAAAAGAACAACAACAACAACAACACAGACAATTTGTTGTTTTTCTCATTCATAGATAACAAATTGCTTTTATCTTTCGGTGAATTTTGTTTATCTTGAGTTGAGAGTAAACGAATTTAGAGTGTAGATATGTATGTAAATACAAATGTATGCAGATAGGTATGTTAGAAATTTATTCATAAAATGTGTTAAAGGTACATGACCTGCCAGAGTGATATTACGAGAAAATCGGAGCTAGAAAAAACAAGTAAAACAGTATCACTCGGCTTTGCCGGCAGAGATATACCCTCAGCCTGTGTGAGGGTACTCTAAAGAGGAGATCGATATGGACCATTTTGGAAGTTAAACTACATTTCTATAAAATATTAGGAGATCTTTGAATCCCCTTGGACCAAATCGGCATGCCCGTTTTAGAGATATATTGCGTACCATTTTAGTGACATTTTTTAAACTTTTGTGGGGAGGTACCCGAAAGAGTGGGCCGATATGGCTCACCTTCGAACTTAAACCAAGTTTGGACAAAATATTACGAAGGCCAAACTTTGGACCCAATCGGCTGATTCGTTCGAAACTTACCGTCCGCTCCAGCTACTGATGTCGTAGGGGTTTTACAGCTTTCGGGTCATTTTCTCAGGAACTATAGACTTGCCCCTGAAAAAACTTGTTACGTCGTAGTGGGAACAACGAATACAACATGCTACAATAGAAATCAAAGGGATTCGAGAGCAGTTCTTAAACTGCACTTTCCGGAAATTTTGTGTGGGAGGTACCCGAAGGAGTTGACATACATATATAGTCCATATTCGAAACTAATCTATGTCTCGTAAAAATATTACGATGTGCACAGTATGGACTAACTCGGTTACTACCTTCGAGAGTTACCGTGCACACAATTTTAACGAAATTTTGTGAGCGAGGTACCAGAAGGAGTGGACCGATTTTCTCAGGAAGTATGGACTTGCCCCTTATGAAATACGTACCGTCGTATAGGGGACAGTGAATACAAGTTTTTAAAACTAAAATCAAAGCGATTAGAGAGTAGGCCCTAAACTGAACTTTTCCGAAATTTTGTGTGGGAGGTTCCTGAAGGAGTGGACCGATTGAGTCCATATTGGAACCTCATTTAAGTCTGGTAGAAGTTTCACGATGTGCAAAGTATATACCAAATCGGTTACTTCCTTCAAGAGTTATCGTGCGCACAAATTTTCCGAACAATTTCGAGCTTTTGTGGGGGAAGTACCGGAAGGAGTGGACTGATATGACCAAGTTTGGACAAAATATTACGAAAACCAAATTGTGGACCGAATCGGTTGATCCGTTCGAGAGTTATCTTGCGCTCCAGCGGACATGGCTAAATCAACTCCAAATTGTCTGAAACACATGTCGTCCAAACATACTTGGGGTCTAAAACCATTATTTCCATGAGGCACATTTTGCCCGTGTGAAAGTGTATATACCCTCGTTAGCATAAATGCTGAGGGAATAAAAAAAGCTGAAGTATCTAAATCGAATGGGGTCATTATATTTTTAGGATCTTTAAAATTTGTCAAAACGATTGGTACACTTTTTGCTATAATTCTCTGAGGTTGGTACACTTTCACCTATAATTCCGTGAACATAGATTTTTGCTGAAAAGTTGCAGTAATGGGGATTAAATTACACTAATGTGTATTTTTTGGTATTTACGAAAACCACTTTTTATATCTTGGCCCACGTTCACCCATGGGGACCATCCGTTTCTCATCGAAAAAAAAAACATTTTATTCCCTTTCTGTTAAGATTTTCATTTAAGTTACTCTTGTTATGAGTTAATCTAAACCTCCATCCTTCCTTCAAGAGCCAGGAGAGATACCAATCATATTTTGTCTTCTCGTTAACTCAACACCTGTTAAAATCCAATTTTTTGCACATCATTTATTTTATGAAAACAAATGGTGTGTGAAATTAAAACTCATTGACTCAAAAGAATAAAAGGAACAAAAAGGATGAACCCTTTTAGCAAACAAAAGAAACAAACAACAACAAAGAACTGACAATCCTTTGGCAAAAATTGGTTTGCCATTTGCCAAAGCGAGAGCAAATCGCAAAACAAATCATTTGTTATCGAAATGAAAATGACAGTTTATTTCTCGATATGTCAAAATAGTTATTGATATGGTGGTAAAAATAGATATGGCAGGATAACAGCAGAATGCATGGTTTTAGGGATTGTACAGGAGGGGGAAAGGCACAAATGGCAGAAATAAAAATAAATTAGAAAATATAGAGACAGAGATTTTTGTTGGCAGTGTTTGCCAAGTCATCATTAGTTGGTTACTTTTTTGTTTCATGTTGCCTTTTGGTCTTACAAATGTCCTTTAGCCATGAATAGTAGCAGATCCTATGAAATCATATAATTTTCTGTTATTAAACTCCAGGAAAAAAGGTGAATGCTTACATTTTTTGAGCGTCAAGGTCTGATGATTCAGTAGCAGCCACCATCAGTGCTGAGTGCATTGCGGTGGGTCCGGTCCTTCTTATTATTTATTTAGTAACCATGTTTGTTGTGGCTGTGGTTTGCATCGTCGTTCAAATGTCGTGTGTCATTTTATTTGTTTTTCCTCATAAAAATCTAAACAACTGCTGGTCACAACAATTCCAAACCATTGTAGATTCATTCATTCATTAATTTATTGTCTACCAGGCTGGACAATTGTACAGCAGCATTCAAACCTTAATGCGAATAAGTGGCATTGTGGTTTTTCCAGGCCAATAACTATCCACATCCTATTTAAGGATTATTTGTAGGCACACAAACACACTGCGCATTATTTGTTTTGGGCATTACAAACAAACAACAATGCATTTGAAATTTATATTGTATTTAATTTTTCAGGAAATTTCATTCATTTCATTTTCGGAATTAAGGATCTCCCCCAATTCTTTGCTTCTTTTTTTTGTTCATTTAAGTTTTTATTGCCAAGTTATAAAGTCAATTGTGGCAAGTTAAGGCAATATGTAGTGTTGGGCTAGTGAACTACTACCCTTAGCTGGAAGCAGAGAAAAAATGATTAATAGTGTTGTGGCCACATTTACCTTTCATCCCCTAAATGAAACTGTTCCCTCTGCTCCGCAAGCAAACGTTTAGAATTCATTTATTGCCTTAAATGTTGACAGCAACAGTATGAATGATTTTGTTACTTCTTTCTCGTATTTTTTTGGGAAATGTTTAATTTTCTGAGATTTACCAAACCATGCACACGCTCACGCTCACAATGGGAGGTTTGATTCCGAATACTACCAAAAAAAGGGAATCGACGTGAATTTCAATTCTATTGTGTTTATGAATGAAAGTAAGTGAGGTGGTCCTTTTTTTCTGCCTAAAAGGAGGCGTTATGTGCTACTGTCAATTTTGAATGTTGGTAAAAGCAGGCAGGCAGTCTGTAGGTCTGCGTTCTAACTGACAGTTGCCTGACAGCTATTAGCTAATGCCTTTTAATGCTTTTGTAATCCGCTACTTTGACAATTATAATTATAATTTTTGACAGTAGGCGGTAACGTTCGTCAGATAAAAAAATTGAAAAAGATTTATGAAACTCAAAATTAAAAAAATGCAAATTAAAAAATAAGTTAACACAAAAGTTAAAAAAAATAGATTTTGAAAACCTAAAAATTTAACTGGGAGGAAATTGAATTGGAAATTTAGTAACTCTTGTGCCACACATTGAAAATATAACATGCACATTTTTTAACTTTTAATAGAGAGAGGACGTGAAGGAGCTCCCTTTCTCCCTTCTTACCCATAAACTCAAAACATTTTCATGAAAATTCTCATAGTCTGGCACAAGACATACTTTGGAAATAGGTAGCTAGCTCTCTTCCCTAAAAGTAGGAGGGATTATGCCAGTGTAATAAAAAAGAGATGACAAATCCTTTAATGATACAATAGTATATCCACAATACTTTGAAGTATTTTTCAATCGAAATCTAATATAATAAAATACCTATAAATATTTACCCAGCGTTTCAAACATCGTTACGGAATCAGTAAAAATTTCGGATGATACTTGCGATTTCAAATTGAAAAAAGAACGAAAGTTGTATGGTGTGGTTGACATGATTACGGAACGGATTTCCGGAGAGAAATCGTACCAATTTCGTTCTGAATTAGTTTCGATATCAGAAGAAAAACATAGGGATAATCGAAGGTACATTTATTTCCGATATTTCGCTGCGAATTCGTATCGAAATGGCAAAAAAAAAATTCTAACGAAAATCGAATAGAAATCGGCCCGAAAAATTGTTTCTAAAAATTAACGCAATTGGCTTTGAATGCCTCTTGAAAAATATTTTTAAAAATTCACGAATTTGGCTTTCAATGCCACTTGAAAAATATTTTTAAAAATCCACGAATTTGGCTTTGAATGCTTCTCGAAAAATATTTTTAAAAATTCACGAATTTGGCTTTGATAGTCACTGAAAAATTGTTTCTAAAAATCGAAGCCTTTCGCTTTGATCGCCCCTCCAAAAATTGTTTCTAAAAATCGAAGCCTTTCGCTTTGATCGCCCCTCCAAAAATTGTTTCTAAAAATCCACGCCTGTGGCTTTGATAGCCCCTCAAAAAATTGTTTCTAACAATCTACGCCTTGGGCTTTCAATGTCTCTCAAAAATATATTTCTAAAAATCCATGCCTTTGGCTTTGAATGTCTCTCAAAAATCTAATAGAAATCGGACCAAAGAATTGTTTCTAAAAATCCACGTCTGTGGCTTTGATAGCCCCTCAAAAAATATTTCTAAAAATCCACGACTTTGTCTTTAATATCCCCTTAAAAAAATTGTTTCTAAAAATCCACGAAAGCTTTGATAGCCACTTAAAAAATTCTTTCAAAAAATCCAAGCCTTTGGCATTGATAGCCCCTCAACAATTTGTTTTTAAAAATCCACGCCAGCTTTGATAGCCCCTCAAAAAATTGTTTCTAAAAATCCAAGCCTTTGGCATTGGTAGCCCCTCAAAAAATTGTTTCTAAAAATCCAAGCCTTTGGCATTGGTAGCCCCTCAAAAAATTGTTTTTAGAAATCCACGCCTTTGGCTTTGAAAGTCCCTCAAAAATGGTTTCTAAAAATCCACGCCT
This sequence comes from Musca autumnalis, assembly GCF_047663935.1. Classification (NCBI taxonomy): domain Eukaryota; kingdom Metazoa; phylum Arthropoda; class Insecta; order Diptera; family Muscidae; genus Musca; species Musca autumnalis. The sequence goes on from NW_027411644.1 coordinate 213,582,995, forward strand.
GTGGCTTTGAATGTCTCTCGAAAAATATTTCTAAAAATCCACGCCTTTGGCTTTGAATGTCTCTAAAAAAATGTTTAAAAATATCCACGTCTTGTATTTAAATGTCTATCGAAAATCAGTTCTAAAAATCCACGCCTTTGGCGAAATCGAATAGAAATCGGACCGAAAAATTGTTTCTAAAAATCCACGCCTGTGGCTTTGATAGCCCCTCAAAAAATATTTCTAAAAATCCACGGTTTTGGCTTTGATAGACCCTCAAAAATTGTTTCTAAAAATCCAAGCTCGTGGCTTTCATAGCACCTCAAAAAATTGTTTCTAAAAACCCACGCCTGTGGCTTTGAATGTCTATCAAAACATATTTATAAATATCCACGCCTTTGGCTTTGATATCCTCTCAAAAAATTGTTTCTTAAAATCCACGCCTTTGGCTTTGATAGCACCTCCAAAAATTGTTTCTAAAAACCCACGCCTGTGGCTTTAAATGTCTATCAAAACATATTTCTTAATATCCACGCCTTTGGCTTTGAATGTCTATCAAAACATATTTATAAATATCCACGCCTTTGGCTTTGATAGCCCCTCAAAAAATTGTTTCTACAAATCCAAACCTTTGGCTTTGTTAGCCCCTCAAAAAATTGTTTCTAAAAATCCACGCCTTTGGCTTTGTTAGCCCCTCAAAAAATTGTATCTAGAAATCCACGCCTTTGGCTTTGTTAGCCCCTCAAAAAATTGTTTCTAAAAATCCACGCCTTTGACTTTGTTAGCCCCTCAAAAAATTGTTTCTAAAAATCCACGCCTTTGGCTTTGTTAGCCCCTCAAAAAATTGTATCTAGAAATCCACGCCTTTGGCTTTGTTAGTCCCTCAAAAAATTGTTTCTAAAAATCCACGCCTTTGGCTTTGTTAGCCCCTCAAAAAATTGTTTCTAAAAATCCACGCCTTTGGCTTTGATAGCCTCTCAAACAATTGTTTCTAAAAGCCCCTCAAAAAATATTTCTAAAAATCAACGCTTTTGGCTTTGAATATCTCTTGAAAATCGAATAGAAATCGGACCGAAAAATTGTTTTTAAAAATCCACGCCTTTGGGTTTGAATGCCTCTTGAAAATCGAATAGAAATCGGACCGAAAAATTGTTTTTAAAAATCCACGCCTTTGGGTTTGAATGTCTCTTGAAAATCGAATAGAAATCGGACCGAAAAATTGTTTTTAAAAATCCAAGCCTTTGGGTTTGAATGTCTCTTGAAAATCGAATAGAAATCGGACCGAAAAATTGTTTTTAAAAATCCACGCCTTTGGGTTTGAATGTCTCTTGAAAATCGAATAGAAATCGGACCGAACAATTGTTTTTAAAAATCCACGCCTTTGGCTTTGAAAGCCCCTCAAAAAATATTTCTAAAAATCCACGCCTTTGGCTTTGAAAGCCCCTCAAAAAATATTTCTAAAAATCCACGCCTTTGGCATTGAATGTCTCTCGAAAATCGAATTGAAATCGGACCGAAAAATTGTTTCTAAAAATCCACGCTTTTGGCTATGATAGCCCCTCAAAAAATTGTTTCTAAAAATTTACGCCTTTGGCTTTAATAGCCACTCCAAAAATATTTCTAAAAATCCACGCCTTTGGCTTTGATAGCCCCTCAAAAAATATTTCTAAAAATCCACGCCTTTGGCTTTGATAGCCCCTCAAAAAATATTTCTAAATATCCACGCCTTTGGCTTTGATAGCCCCTCAAAAAATATTTCTAAAAATCCACGCCTTTGGCTTTGATAGCCCCTCAAAAAATATTTCTAAAAATCCACGCCTTTGGCTTTGATAGCCCCTCAAAAAATATTTCTAAAAATCCACGCTTTTGGCTTTAATAGCCCCTCGAAATTTTTTTTCAAAAATTCACACCGTTACCTTCGAATGTCCATAAAAACATTCATAAAGGTTTCTCTTACATAGAAGACCTTTAAATGTTTTCTATCAGTAGAAGACCCTCAAAATAAGAAGATCGCAAAAAAAGGGTCCCCATATGTGGAATAATAAAAAATATGTGGAATAATAAATCTTTAGGAGACAACTTACAAATTTACTGTCTATAGAAGATCCTATTGCATATATCTTTACTTAAAAATATAGTATGATTTATATGAGAAACACAACCTGGAAGACTTCTCAATAAAGTCATTTTGTTATAACTTTTCCTCCAGTTTGTAGAATATTTGCTGCAGGTTGTTCTAACAAAACAACAAAAAAATAGTTTCCCTCACAAAAAAACAACACACTAATCTTTTCCCAAAGAACATGTTTTTGTACGTGACTTTTTTAACATTTTCCAAACAAGCTGTTGTTGTTGTCTTCTTTAAAAAAATATTTCACGTGGCTCTTAAAATAAATATTTTTATAGTTAACAGATGCTGTATTCAATAAAAAAATTGTAATCGACCATGAAATGCAACAATTCAAAAAATCGTAGGGCGGCTAAAAATTGTTGACAACTATTCATAAAAAAAATCTATTTCGTTTCGCATCATTTTATGTCACATACAATGATTGCAAAATTTGTTTAAATATTTAATGGTGAAATTTCGAAATTTTATGTTGTTTAAAAACATGCAAACAACAGTTTCATGTCAAAATAAGAAAGGAGAAATCTAAAATTTTATGATTATAGGCGATAATAGTTTAGATAATAAAAAACATTGAGGAAATAGCCTTCCTCTAAATATTCAATTCTTTATTAGATTTTAAACTGATAAGAGTTCATAACTTACCTAAAGATAAATCTTACTTGGTGGTAACAGATTCCTCTGACACTTTCAATTGCAGTATTGCGAAATAAATAAAAGTGAAATAAATCAAATTTTCTCTCAAAAACCAATTCATAACATAATTATAATGGCACTAAGTACCATTCTTAACAACAATGTTATAAATCAAAATAACTCAGTGGTCTTTTTGGCCATAAAATGAGGCTCTTAATTAAATATTAATGAAGGCCAGTGGTTAAAGAGAGATAGGACATTTATCTTGTAATTTTATTTTATAATTTTTCTGGAAAAAATATTGTAAATTAAAACCAGCTCTTAAAAATTGCCCGGTCAACAAATGTAAACATTTGCCATGGCAAGAGCAAATGACTTCTAAAGTGGCTCTCATTTACATTTTCTTCTTTGGAGAGAGCTAATAATTCATTTGACACTGACATTTTTATGTGACATTATTCCCTGAAGAATTGTTCGTTCATTGAATTTTTATTGATTTCCAATAGCGACCAACGAGGGGAATATTTTAAACATTTGGCTTCCCCCGAAATTTTAGTTTGAAGTAATTTGTGGTGACATGTCACACTATGTACGAAGAACTTGCATACTTGACACTCCACAGGTTGTTTATGTCATAATTAATGTCATCACCACCATCACCTCCACAACTCGAACAACAGCAACTGTGGCATGTGTTGCGGCCACCAAGAAAACAAAATTAATTGTTAAATTTTCAAGTGTTTCTGAGGGGAAAAAGATACTGGAAATGTATTTGGGTGGCTTGTTGAAAGTAGAATTGGTGGCATGTAGGTTCCTTGAGGGCCAATCCAGTTTAAGAATGAAAAGAAAAGTGGTGTAGTAGTCTATTGGACTTATAATTTTGTAGAAAGAAATTCTTCGCAAATTAAAAAAAAAAGATTTTTAGAAATAATTTTTAAGGGACATTCAAGAAAGCCAAAGTCGTGGATTTTTAGAAATAATTTTTTGAGTGGCATTCAAAGCCATGAAAGTGGATTTTTAGAAATAAGTTTTTCAAAGCCAAAGGCGCGTATGTTTAGTAATATTTGTTGGGGCCAACCAAAGCCGGCGTGGATTTTAAGAAATAATTTTTTGGGGGCCAATTAAAGCCAAAGGCGTGAATTTTTAGAGATAATTTTTGGGGGCAAATCAAAACCAAAAGCGATGATTTTTAGAAACATTTTTTTGGGGGACATTCAAAGCCAAAGACAGGGATTTTTCGAAATAATATTTGAGGGGCATTCATTGACAGAGTTATTGATTTTTAAAAATAATTTTTTAAGGGACGTTCAAAGCCGAATGCGTGGATTTTTAGAAATATTTTGTTGAGTGGCATTCAAGGCCAAGGGAGTGGATTTTTAGAAATAATTGTTTGAGGGAAATAATAATTGGAAATAATTTTTTGAGGGACATTCAAAGCCAAAGGCGTGTATTTTTAGAAATATATATTTTTTAAAGCCAGTCAGAACCAATGGCGCGAATTTTTAGAAATATTTTTGTTTTAAGCCAATCAAAGCCAAAGGCTTATATTTTTAGAAATAATTTTTGGGGGCCAATCAAAGCCCAAGGCGTGAAATTTTAGAAATAATTTTTGGGGGCCAATCAAAGCCCAAGGCGTGAAATTTTAGAAATAATTTTTTGAATGGCTATCAAAGCAAAGGGCGTAGATTTTTAGAAACAATTTTTTAAGGGAATATCAAAGCCAAAGGCGTGGATTTTTAGAAACAATTTTTTGAGGGGCTATCAAAGCCAAAACCGTGGATTTTTAGAAACAATTTTTTGAGGGGTATCAAAGCCAAAACCGTGGATTTTTAGAAACATTTTTTTGGGGGCCAATCAAAGCCCAAGGTGTGAATTTTTAGAAATAATTTTTTGAGGGATTATCAAAGCCAAAGGCGTGGATTTTTAAAAACAATTTTTTGAGGGGCTATCAAAGCCAAAGGCGTGGATTTTTAGAAACAATTTTTGAGGGGCTATCAAAGCCATAGGTGTGGATTTTTAGAAATATTTTTTGAGGGCCAAAGGCGTGGATTTTTAGAAACAATTTTTGAGGGGCTATCAAAGCCATAGGTGTGGATTTTTAGAAATATTTTTTGAGGGCCTAAGGCGTGGATTTTTAGAAACAATTTTTGAGGGGCTATCAAAGCCATAGGTGTGGATTTTTAGAAATATTTTTTGAGGGCCTAAGGCGTGGATTTTTAGAAATATTTTTGTGAGGGCCAAAGGCGTGGTCTTTAGAAATACTTTTTGAGGGCCAAAGGCGTGGTTTATGGAAATATTTTTTTTGAGGGCCAAAGGCGTGGTTTATGGAAATATTTTTTGAGGGCCAAAGGCGTGGTTTATAGAAATACTTTTTGAGGGCCAAAGACGTGGTTTATGGAAATATTTTTTTGAGGGCCAAAGGCGTGGTTTATGGAAATATATTTTTTTGAGGGCCAAAGGCGTGGTTTATGGAAATATTTTTTGAGGGCCAAAGGCGTGGTTTATAGAAATACTTTTTGAGGGCCAAAGACGTGGTTTATGGAAATATTTTTTTGAGGGCCAAAGACGTGGTTTATGGAAATATTTTTTTGAGGGCCAAAGGCGTGGTTTATGGAAATATTTTTTGAGGGCCAAAGGCGAGGTTTATGGAAATATTTTTTGAGGGCCAAATGCGTGGTTTATGGAAATAATTTTTTGAAGGCCAAAGACGTGATTTTTTTTGAAACATTTTTTTGAGGGCCAAAGGCATGGGTTTATGGAAATAATGTTTTGAGGGCAAAAGGCGTGGGGTTTTGAAATAATTTTTTTAAGGGTCAAAGACGAAAGCCGTAGATTTTTAGATACTATTTTTGGTAACCATCGAAATCAAAATTATTTCTAAACACCCAAGGTATCAAAATATTTCTAAAAATCTACGCCAAAGAGAAATATATTTCTAAAAATCTACTACAAAGAAATTTTTTTAAAAATCCACTGCAAAAAATTAATTCTAAAAATCGACGCCAGAATTTTTATTTCTGAAAATGCCCAACAAAAGTAATTTTAAAATTCCACACAAAAAGTTTGTTTTTCTAAAAATTTACAACAAAAACAGTTTTTGAAATCCACGGCAAAAATTTTTTTTTCTAGAAATGTACGCCAATTTTTTCCACGACTTGTAGCTGTCTGTAGTGCTTAAAAATATTTTTAAATAATATATTAAATAATTTCTGAAAATGCCCAACAAAAGTAATTTTAAAATTCCACACAAAAAGTTTGTTTTTCTAAAAATTTACAACAAAAACAGTTTTTGAAATCCACGGCAAAAATTTTTTTTTCTAGAAATGTACGCCAATTTTTTCCACGACTTGTAGCTGTCTGTAGTGCTTAAAAATATTTTTAAATAATCTAACCTAGGGAGCTAGGTTTATAAAATATGTTCAAAAAATTTACATTTTATAGTCCTCCGGGTCAAAAATATTCTATAAACCATTTACGATTCATATCTTAGGATTGAAGAAAAGAAAATTGAAAAATATTTTTAAAAATCCACGGCAAAAATCAATTCTAAAAATCGACGCCAAAAATTTTTTTCTAAAAATTCACAACAAAAATAGTTTTAAAAATCAACGAAATAAATTTTTCTAGAAGTGCTCGCCAATTTTTCCAAAAATCCACGCCTTGTAACTCCCTGGCGTGCTTAAAAATATTTTTAAATAATCTACGCTTGTAGCGCCTAAGATTTCTAAAAAAATATGTTCAAAAAAATCTACATTTTATAGTCCGCCGTGTTGGCCAAAAATATTCTTTAAAGCAGTTACGATTCATATCTTAGGATTTTAGAAAAAAAAATATTTTTTTTAAATTTTTACACTTTTGTAGACCTCAGGATTACTGAAAAAATTATAGAAATCCAGGTTTTATAGACCTCAATATTACTGAAAAAAAATATAAAATCCACGTTTTATAGACCTCAATATTGCTGAAAAAATATAAAAATCCACGTTTTGTAGACCTCAGGATTACTGAAAAAATTATAGAAATACAGGTTTTATAGACTTTAATATTACTGAAAAAAATTATAAAATCCACGTTTATAGACCTCAGGATTAGTTCAAAAAAATTTAAAAATCCACGTTAATAGACCTGAGGATTACTAAAAAATCTACGTTTATAGACCCCAGGATTGCAGAAAAAAATTATAAAAATCCACGTTTATAGTCCTCAGGATTACAGAAAAAATTAAAAAAAATCTACGTTTATAGACCTCAGGATTGCTGAAAAGTATTTTTAAAAAATCAACGTTTTATAGACCTCAGGATTGCTCAAAAATATTCTTAAAAAATCCAATTTTATAGATCTCGGGATTGCTAAAAAATTATTTTCTGTGCCAACCCTTACGTCCTAAGAGGTGCTTCTTTCCTACAGTTTTTTTCAGACTATTTTTAGATATTCTTTGTAAAACAACTTCTCCTATAGATAAATGCATTGCTACCACGTTCTCAATCCTAATTTCGTTATTTTTTCTTGTTTTTTTTTTTTTTTTTGCACTACAACCACCACTACAAAAAGAAAAACGGCCGCAGACAAGTAAAGTATCTTAAATGTCCATTATTGAAATTGCATCCAGACAAGAGGCAACAACTTGTGGCCTTATCCTTTTTGCTTTAAGAAACAAAATCGAAAAAAACAACAACGACAAGAATAACAATACACCATCTTAGGCTCCAATGGGCCCATTAGATTGCAAAAAAAAAAACGAATGCCAGACCAACTCGCCGCATAAATGGCCATAAATCCTTTTATGAGCCATTTAATAGCATTTTAAGTAGCTGCTGCTTATTTTCTTTTAAAGATGAGCCTCATCTACTTGAACAGTTTGTTCTTCATACAAAGATTTATGGGGGAAAGAATTTCTAGTAGGGGGTTTCTCCTTTTTTAAGTTTTTTCTTTGGTAAAGTTAGAAGATTTTAAGATATCAGATAATCTATATTTAATATATTAAATTCTATATATATTTGTTGTTGTTTTATATATAATTTTTTCTTTGTCCTTTGTCTATTCTGGTTTATTCTTTTCAGTTTGGGCTGAGACTGGTGATTTTCGTGATAGTCATAGTTCTATGGCCGCTGTAGCAAATGGTTTAGAACCCTCACATTTAAATAATTTCCAAAATTCATCGTCCACATCATCGACGTTGGGCAATCGGAGTAGAGATCGCAAGGATGGTAAGTAAAGAATAAAATTTAAAAAAAAAATGAAAAATAAAAGTTTAAAAGGCTTTAATTTTTTTGGAGGATACTAAATGTTTGCAACAACAAATAGTAATAAGCTATCTCTTCCTGTGATTTTTGACGCAAAACATAAAGTTCTATAAAATTCGGTTATCGACCACCGAAAAAAAACTACTAACATTCAGATAATATCGATAATTTATGATCACCAAAAATACACAAAGCAATGCGTAAGCACAGTAGCAGTCACAATTGCTGGTCAACTCACACCTTTGATATGAACGTGTGGTTTCCCCTTGATAAATCCAGTCGGGGTATTCTCATGACCGTGATTGTTTGTCGTCCCCGCTGAGGGGGAGGAAGTTGGTTGTAAAATATAGAGAGGTATGGGGGAAAAATTAACTTGAGCTTTCTATCGATAAAGCAATTTCCTTTGTCGGCAAATTTTCTAACCAACATTTGATTATGATTATGGCGATTGTGGTGATTTCATGTACCCAAGTACTTAAGAATGTACTGCTGCTGGCTGATATACATGTGTGTTTGGTGGCCAGGCTATGCTGAATTCCATGGCAAATGATTGATCGATATTTTTGTTGAAAGTTATTGTCGCGATAGTTGTTATTTTTTTTTTCGTTTATTCTTTTTGAAGCTCTATAAATCTGTTTATATAGAAATATAAATTTAGGCTAACTAATCAAATGATAGACTACCATGGGGGCGGCATAGCAAAAATATTTTCTTTGATCTGAAGTTTTATTATAAATTTCAATTGAGTAATAGGTTAGTATAGTATTGTATTGAAGAAGAGGAACATAGTACAATTTTGTAATATATGTTGTGGTGGAAGGTTGAAGAGTAGAGGTGTAGAGAGAGAGCTATATGAACATGGTGCTGTGTTATTAATAAATGAGTTTTCGGTAATTAATTTGTCAACATAAGTGCCCAGGTTTTCTTCGCTGTTGTTGGGTATATGTTTTCCCTTAGCGTTAGCCTGTTAGGGAGCCCTTTTGGTTTAGTCGTTGCCCTCCTGATAAGTGTAATAAAACTTTTGTCAACATGTTAATATGCCAACAATAAATGTCGTCGCCTGATGAATGGTAGCTTATCTTTTGCTTACTACACCGGTGTATTATATTCTTCTAATCAAAATGATCGGCTCATGTTGTGTTAATTTGTTGCTTATACGTTTTTAATGGTTATTGATAAACACTATAAATTTAAAAGAGTAATGCTGGCGCCTCAGAAATTGCTTCCAAAAGTCCACGCCTTCGACATTAATTGGCCCTCAAAAAATAGTTTATAAAAATCCACGCCAATGGCTTTAATAGGAACTCAAAAAATTATTCAAAAAAACTCCACGCTATTGACTTTGGTTGACACTCAAAAAATTATTTGTAAAAATCCTCGTTTTTAACTTTGGTTGGCCCTCAAAAAAACTTTTCTAAAAATCCACGTCTTTGGCTCTTGTTGCCGCCCAAAATTTTTTTCTAAAAATATATGCCTTTTGCTTTGATTGGCCCTCAAAAGATTGCTTCTAAAAATACAGGACCTTGGCTTTGGACCACTCAAAAATTTTATTCTAAAAGTTCACGTCTTTGATTTTAAAACCCACCAAAAAAAAAAAAAAAAATAAAAAAATCACGCATAAAACTCTCCGTGCTCCTTGAAAATAGTTGTAAAAAACCACTCCTAAAGTTTGAACTATTGTTCTAAACTCACGCTTAAAGACCGGCAGGCGTGAGTTTAATGCTCTACGTAAAAATCTACTCTCAAAGCTTTCCAGGCTTTTCAAACAAATTTTAAAATCACGCATAAGGCTCTACAGGTTTCTCAAAAAAAAAAAAAAATTGAAAATCCCGCTTAGAGCTTTCTAGGCTTCTCGGAAGTGGTTTAAAAAATCCAATTAAAAAAATAGTAAAAATACAAACTTAAAATGTTTTTAAAAATTCAAGTTTTTTGCCCAATGTTTTTAAAAATAGAGAGTAATGATCGAGTTTAGCGTGATTTTTTTAATATTTTTAAAAACGATTGCATAAGTCGGGATTATTCCCCCATTTGAAAACTCCCGATTTAAGCAATCGTTTTTGGAAACATTTTAAAAAATCTACGCTTTGTGAAAATGTTTTAAGCATTTTTTTAAAAAATAATGTTTTTAATTATTTTTAAAAAATCCACCATTTTCGAAAATTCTTTAAAACAACATTAAAAAAAATTAAGTTTTTCGAAAATATATATATAAAAATATATATATATATATATAAAAAATAAAAAATTTACGCTTCTTTAAGAAATCCATTTTTTTTATATTTAAAAAAATTATTTTTTTATATTTAAAAAAATCCACGGCCTCAAAAATATTTTTGTTTTATATTTTTAAAAAAATACAAGGTTTTCGAAAATATTTTTTTTAGTATTTAAAAAAGGCTCTGTTCTCAAAAATATTTTTTTAAACATTAAGACAAAATCAAAGGTATTTTTTAATTTTAAAAAAAAAAATTAACGCTTCTCAGAAATATTTTTGAAAAATATTTAACAAAATTCACGTTTCTCGAAAATGTCTTTAAAAGATATTTTAAAAAAAATATACGCTTCTCGAAAATATTTCTTACAAATATTTAAAAATACAAGCTTCTCAAAAAATTTTTTTTTTTAAATTTTTTAAAAAAAATCCAAGCTTCTTAAAAATTATTTTAAAAAATATGTTAACAAAATCCTGGCTTCTCAAAAATGTTTTTTAAAAAATCCACTCTTCTCTAAAATATTTTTTACAAAATCCACGCTTCTCTAAAATATTTTTTTTTAAATCCACACTTCTCTAAAAATGTTTTAAAAAGATATTTTAAAAAATCGACGCTTCTCGAAAATGTTTTTAAAATATATTAAAAAAATATACGCTTCTCGAAAATATTTTTTTAAAAATATTTAAAAACACACGCTTCTAAATTTTTTTTTTTAAATGTTTAAAAAAATCCAAGCTTCTCAAAAATTATTTTAAAAATATTTAAAAAAATTCCAAGCTTCTCAAAATTTTTTTTAAAAAATATTCTAAAAAATCCAAGCTTCTCAAAAATTATTTTAAAAAATATTTTAACAAATCCAGGCTTGTCAAAAATGTCTTTTAAAAATATTTAAAAAAAATCCACGCTTCTCTAAATTATTTTTCTTAAAAATCCACGCTTCTCTAAAATATTTTTTCTTAAAAATCCACGCTTCTCTAAAATATTTTTCTTAAAAATCCACGCTTCTCTAAACTATTTTTCTTAAAAATCCACTCTTCTCTAAAATATTTTTCTTAGAAATCCACGCTTCTCTAAAATATTTTTCTTAAAAATCCACGCTTCTCTAAAATATTTTTCCTAAAAATCCACGCTTCTCTAAAAAATTTTTCTTAAAAATCCACGCTTCTCTAAAATATTTTTCTTAAAAATCCAAGCTTCTCTAAAATATTTTTCATAAAAATCCACGCTTCTCTAAATTATTTTTCATAAAAATCCACGCTTCTCTAAATTATTTTTCATAAAAATCCACGATTCTCTTAATAATTTTTTTTTTAAATCCACGCTTCTCTAAAATTTTTTTTAAAAAATCCACGCTTCTCTAATATATTTTTCTTAATAATCCACGCTTTCCTAAAATATTTTTCTTAAAAATCCAAGCTTCTCTAAAATATTTTTCTTAAAAATCCACGCTTCTCTAAATTATTTTTCTCAAAAATCCACGCTTCTCTAAAATATTTTTCCTAAAAATCCACGCTTCTCTAAAATATTTTTCTTAAAAATCCAAGCTTCTTTAAAATATTTTTCTTAAAAATCCACGCTTCTCTAAATTATTTTTCTTAAAAATCCACGCTTCTCTAAATTATTTTTCATAAAAATCCACGATTCTCTTAATAATTTTTTTTTTAAAAATCCACACTTCTCTAAAATATTTTTTTAAAAAATCCACGCTTCTCTAATATATTTTTTAAAAATCCACGCTTCTCCAAAATATTTTTTAAAAATCCACGCTTCTCAAAAATATTTTTTTTTTAAAAATCCACGCTTCTCCAAAAAAAAAAATTTAAAAACTCCACGCTTCTCAAAAATATTTTTTTAAAAAATCCACGATTCTCGAAAATATTTTTTTTTTTAAAAATCCACGCTTCTCCAAAAAAAAAAATTTAAAAACTCCACGATTTTCAAAAATATTTTTTTAAAAAATCTACACTGCTCTAAAATATTTTTTAAAAAATTATCGCTTCTCTAAAATATTTTCTAAAAAATCCACGCTTTTCTAAAATATTTTTTTTAAAATCCACGCTTTTATAATATTTTTTTTTTAAAAAATCCACGCTTTTATAATTTTTTTTTTTAAATCCACGCTTTTCTAAAATATTTTTTTTTTTCAATAATTTTTCTAAAATATTTTTTTAAAAAATCCACGCTTTTCTAAAATATTTTTTAAAAAACTCACGCTTTTCTAAAATATCTTTTCAAAAATCCACGCTTCTCAAAAAAAATGTTTTTTTTTGTTGAAAAAAATCAGCACTTCTCAAATATATTTTTTGAAAAATCCACGATTTTCGAAAATATTTTTTTAAAAAATGCCAGGCTCCTCTAAAATATTTTATGTACAAATCCACGGAAATATTTTTTTTAAAATAAATTCACGCTTATCAAAAACAATTTTGCTGGATAGCAAAAAAATCTTTAAAAAATTCACGCTCTCTGAACATCAAAAAAATCTTATAAAATACCCACTCTCTGAATAGGTAAAAAAACTAACGCACACGGTATAGCTCAAAAAATTCTTGAAAAGTAATCAAAGCTCTCGAGATAGCTTAAAAAGAATAAAAAGAAATCCACGTTCTCGGGATAGCTCAACAATTCTTAAAAATGAATCTACGCTCTCGGGATAGCTCAAAAAATCCTTAAAAAAAATCCACGCTCTCGGGATAGCTCAAAAATCCTTAAAAAGAAATCCACGTTCTAGGGATAGCTCAAAAAAATCTTTAAAAAGTCCACGCTCTCGGGATAGATAAAAAACTAAAAAAATCCACGCTCTTGGGATAGCTCAAAAAATATTTTAAAAAAATCCACGCTCTTGGGATAGCTCAAAAAATATTTTAAAAATCCACGCTCTCTGTATAGCTCAAAATAAATCTTTAAAAAAAATCACATTCTAGGGATAGCTCAAAAAACCTTTATAAAAATCCACGCTTAAAAACTTCGTTTATATTTAATTTAAATTATTTGTCTTTTCTTTCCAGGCAATAATCGTTCCCTCAATGAGACAACAATTAAAACGGAAAACATATCAAATTCCGGCCATGATGAGCCAATGACAACGACCACCGATGAACCCAAAAACGATAAGAAAAACAAACGTCAACGACGTCAGCGAACCCATTTTACATCACAACAATTACAGGAGCTGGAGCATACCTTTAGTCGTAATCGTTATCCGGATATGTCGACACGTGAAGAAATTGCCATGTGGACAAATTTAACTGAGGCCCGTGTTAGGGTAAGTGTTGTTGTTTTTTACTTTTTAGATAAAATTATTATTTAACTAAACAAAAAACAAGACAAGACAAGAAATTTGTTTTAGACAAGAAGTGAGACACTTTTATGGTGATTGATTAATCAATGCCAGGGAGAAATTAGTTTCAACGAAAAAATATCATATTGGAACAAAACTGGGTTGGGAGGCCAACATTTTTGCCAACATAACCTCAAACTGTTGTGTTTTTGTCTAAAGTAAAATTTATGGCTTTCAAAAACAAAATGTTTCCATACAATTTTGTTGAATCGTAAATTTCATTGAGGTTATGTTGTTTCGTTTGTTTTGCGCCATTGCTGCAAAAAAAAAACACACACGCTCAGCCTCAATACATTAAATGCTTTAAAACACAGATTAAGTTTCGTTCTCCATGGGAGGATGATGATGGTCAGTGAGGTGGGGCTGCATGGTAAAACTGCCGCAATGGAGCCATTGTAATTTCGGTTGTTGTTCTTGTTTATTTGTGGTTGCTGTGAAACATTTTTGCATCAAAACAAACAAAAAAACGAATCTGTGGAAAATAAAAACAATATTTACACCACATTGGAGCGTTACCATTGTTGTTGTTCAGCTGTTATTTGACTGCCTGGTTGTGTGTTGCAATGTAAATATTATCATTCCCTGGTGAACTGCAATGTGAATACCGTGTTGTTGTGCGGTATGGTGTTAAACCTCCTACCAAAAACGATAGCACGTACAAAATCCCGCCGCAAACACAGAGTATGTGAACACAAAGCTGTATATTTTCGCGCAATGCAGTTCAAAAAAAAAACATAGCAACAAAAACAACAGCAAAATTTCCACAACAACCAAGGCACCACTCACTACTGTTGCACCATTTTGTAAAGTTGCCATAAATTTCAACACCATGTTTGCAGTGGTTTTACTAACAGTGGCATCAGCGGTTTTTACCATCATCATCAGCAGCAGTAACCATGGTAAGAGAAGTCGTCGCCATGGCCATTCCTTTGTGCCTTAAACCTGCCTGCCATCAGCAATATCACACCGTGCTTGGCTTATTTCCCTGGTAGGTGTGAATGGAGGAGGGGGGTTTGGTCAGAACAATTGGATAGGTTTTTTTTTTTAAATGCCCACCATGGAGTTTAGGGCCATTCATATTTTAACTTAACTTTATGTCTACAAGCTAAAGTTGCCATTTTTATGAGTCTATGGATGATGGCGTTTTATTGCAAATTTAAACAAAATAAAACTTAATTGAGAGGGGAATATGAAGTGGCATAGATAAATAAGATATAGGTTTAAGACCAGCTGATCATGAGGGATAAAAGGAACTAAAGAGAAACAAGACTTATTTCGAAAAATTTTTTTCCAGATTTCTTCAAAACAAAAGATCGCAAAGAAAATGTTCCTAGTTTCGGTCATGGATATCTTTGTAGTTGACTTTGGGTTGGAGGAATAAATTTAAAAAGAATTTTTAATTGATTTATTACAAAATAAAGATCATCAAATCGGTATTTAAAAAATAATGTTACGACGCCCCACATTGGGCGCCATCTGTAACAAATCCCGCCACCGCTAGCAGTTGGAAGTTCTCCTCTAGCGCCGTCTAACAGAAAGTCGTAATGGATGTGGGTTTTTAAATAAAATTTACAAATATTGTGGACATGGTTTCCAAGGTTCGGAAGGCTGAATGAAGGAGTAAGACATCATTGCTTTCTTATCAGGGCAGATTGTTTGTGTTTTGTGAAGAGTTAGAGTTCAATTTCATGTTCACCGAATGGGCTAGATATGTGGACTTTTAAAGAGATCATGATGTGTCTTCCAGACGACTTTGAGCTGGGGAAATCGAAAATCTATTTTTTCGGATTTCTTTAAAAGTAAAGATCACAAAGAAACTGTTCCTAATTACAAATCCCATTTTCGTTGACTTTGTGTTGCAAACATAAATTCAAAAGCGATTTAAATTGATTTATTAAAAAATATCGCAACATTTATTTTTGAATAAAATAATGTTACGATGCCCCACGTTGGGCGCCAACTGTTACGAATCCCACCACCGCTCTAGACACGCCTAACAGGGAGTCGTAACAGTAAATAAAATTTACATATTATGGCCATATGTCCATAAGCCATGGTTCAGAATACAGAATGAGAGAGTAAAACGTCCTTGCTTCCCTATCAGGACAGATTGTTTAATGTTTTGTGAAGAGTTAGGGTTCAATTTCGTGTTCACCGAATGGGCTAGATATGTGGACTAGTTGAAAACTATAGTTCCGGGCCACAAGCAGCCGGAAAATCAACGCCTACAGTTGTTTTTTCTTTATATATTCCTCTTGGGAACATTGGGTATCTACAAGTTCATTCCATTTTATTTTGTCATGACAAATAGTTTTAAATTCATTAAATGACACGTTTATTTTTGCTATGTCTGTTGTCGGTGTTCTTCGCCATGTGTTCTTCGTACGTCCACGTCTTCTTTTGCTTTCCATGCTTTCCATTCCAAAGCATACCTTGCAATGCTCTCGGGGGTTTTCCGAAGAGTGTGGCCCACCCAACTCCACGTTCTTTTCATAAGTTGTTTGTCAATGGGTTGTTCGTTTGACTTCCTCCAGAGTTCGATATTTGATATTGTGTTAGGCCAGAAGATCCGCCAAATTATTCGTAGGAATTTATTTAGCTGTTTTTGCAGTTTCCGAATTATTGGGTTTGGCGTCATCCATGTTTCGCTGCCGTACAATGATGTTTTTTTGATGCAGGCATTGAATATACGTAGCTTGGTTTGGATGGATATTTTTGGGGATCTCCATATTTTAGTCCATCGTCCAAAGGTCGTTCTTCGGCCAGTTTAAAATTCACATCGTCCTCAACTCCTCCCCGGGCTGACATAATACATCCTAGATAACAAAATTGTTCCACGAACTCAATCTCTACATTGAATTTTCGGGTGATGTTGATGTTTATTTGCATGGCTTCATTATTTTTGCATGGGGATGTTGACTTCACGGCCGATGCGTTTGCAGTGGGCTGTTAAGTCATTGATTTTGCTTTGCATGTCACTATGTTTGTGGGATATTAGTCATTTATCGTCTGCAAAGTCCAAGTCTTCAAGATGACGCTGAAATCCCCATGCAAATCTTCTATTTCTCTTGAAGACTTCGACCATAGTGGGATAGAGGGCAACCTGTGATGTGTCGAACTCGGAGTGATACATTCTCATACATTGCTTTTATTATGTGAATTATTTTTTGTTGAACTCCATTATTTCGCAAAGCGTTCCATATTGCGCTACGCTTTACCGAATTCGTCAAGCCAGCTGACTCTCTGCAAACATAAAATGTCTAGGTAAATGTTGTGCTATATTCCCACACCTATGCAAATCTTGTGATCTCTTAGCAAATCCCTCTAAATCCCCAAGTAAATTGAAAATCAACTGACTACTACTTCTAAAAACGAAACTTAAAACATCTGTGAAGGTGTTACAAGGTCTGTAAACAAATAAAAAAATTCTATGTCAATAACACCATCAACTCCTCTTTCTTTTCCCCCAAAAAGACGGAAAATAGTTATGAAAAACAACACGCACAAATGTCAATAAACCCCCCTTTATAAGTATGAAATCAATGATGAGACGACACTTATAATTATGATTTGTAAATATACCGAAGAATAGATGGCGCCTAGCGGCAAACATTAAAAAGAGCATAGACAATGAATAAACCCACTTCAGGACAAGCAGCAACAAATAATGTAATTTTTCTTTCCTTTACCACCAATATGATTGCTGTGTGACGAACAAATGTCAATAGAATATGTACCCACTTTCGAAGAACAAGAAAATACGTATTTGGTAATGATCGATTGACAGTAATCAGACAGATAGAATGGACAAATAGATCGACCAAACAAATTCGGGAGTGTGTCGTTTGTTCGTCTCGGTCGGTCTGTTTGTCTGTCTGTCTGCTTGTTAGACAAGACATATTTTCGAACAATTGTAATTAAGGTGATATTATTTGATAATGTTATCTAAAAACAAAAAACGCAGTGTTAAAGGGTGTTTGTTTTTGGTTGCAATCAAGATTTGTTGTGGCTACTTTCTTTGGTTGTTGTACGATGTGGGATTATAAAGGTATTTTCCGGATTATGGCACATTAATACAAGTGGCGCCCGCAGAGATTAGTTGGTCTTTTCGTCATGTGGGAAAGTGTTTTTCCTTTGCCTTTAAAATCAATCACGGTGGAATATGTGAATTGAGATTAGTACAAACTAGTTCAAAGAAACGATTCAGTGAAATAAACGAACGGAACCATATCCGGCTCATTCGTTCATTTAGTTCCTCTTTTTCCCTTTCGCATTTTCATAAGACAAGAATCAATCGATCAGCTTAATGAACGAGGTTGTTCACAACATTATTTGAGATCTTTGAGAATCCCTTGTCCAAAGTGTTTGCAACGTGAAACCTTTGACAACTAGGCTATCACCCTTGTAACACTGACCGAAAATGAGCCAACGAACGAAATGAACTACCTGCTTCATATCGGTGAACGAAATGAAGAAGATCAATCGGCTTCACTAACAAGATTGCCCAACACTATTTGAGATTGTTGAGAAACTCTTGTCCAATTTGATTACAACGTGGAAACTTAGACAACTAGGCTATATTGAACGAAAATGAGCCAATGAACGAAATGAACGACCTGGTGTCTATTGGTGAACGAAATGAAAAGTATCAATTCACTCCATAAACGCGATTGCCCAACACTTTTTAAGATTTTTAAGAAATTTTTGTCCAATTTGAACGCAAAGTGAGCCAACGAACGAAACGAACAACCTGGTTCCTATTGGTGAACGAAATGAAGAAGATCAATCGGCTTCATTAACAAGATTGCCCAACACTATTTGAGATTGCTGAGAAACTCTTGTCCAATTTGATTGCAACGTGGAAACTTAGAATATATTGAACGAAAATGAGTCAACAAACGAAATGAACGACCTGGTTTCTATTGGTGAACGAAATAAAAAGGATATATTCACTCCATGAAAGAGATTGCCCAAAACTATTTAAGAAGTTTTTGTCCAATTTGATTGCAACTTGAAAATGAGCCAACGAACGAAATGAAAGACCTGGTTCCTTTTGGTGAACGGAATGAAAAATATCGCTCAGCTCAATGAACGATATTGTCCAACACTATTTGAAATTTTTGAGAAACTCCTGTTCGACTTGACGACAACTAGGATGTACCGCTTGTAATATTGAAAGAAAATGAACCAATGAACGACTTGGCTCCAATTAGCGAAACGTAATGAAGAAGATCGACCAATGCTCATTGAGAGAGATAGTCCAACACAATTTGAGATTGTTGGAAAACTATTTTCCAATTTTCTTTTAGCTTATCTTAACTAGGCTATCACTCTTATCAGGCCATATATGACTTATTTGTTTCTGCTAATTAGGGCAAAGGAAGAAATTCTGAGGCACCTATTTATTTACAGATTAAGCTATTTATTTATTTACAGCTTAAGCTTACAGCTTAAGCAACTCGCCTAGCTAACACACTTTTCGTTCCGTGTTAAGGTCTTCATTAGACAAGAAAACCTCCTGAGGTCTTCAGTAGGCAACAATAGACCTCTTGAGGTCCTCAGTAGGCAACAGAAAACCTCTTGAGGTGTTCAGTAGACAACAGAAGGCCGATTGCGGTCTTCTATATACAACAGAAGACCTACTGAGGTCCTTTATAGAGAATAGAAGACCTGTTGAAATATCCTATTGACAACAGAAGACACCGGAAGGGCTTCTATACACAACAAAGGACTTCTGTAGACATCAGAAGACCTATTGAGATCTTCTATAGACAACAAAAGACTTCTTGAGGCCTTCAATAGATAACGGAAGATCCCTTGAGACGACAAAGGTCTGCAATAAACAAAGACGACCTTTTGAGGTCTGCCACAGGCAACAGAAGCTCTGTTGAAATATCCCTTTGACAAGAGAAGACACTGGGAGAGCTTCTGTAGACAATAATAACTTCTCGAATTCTTCTGTAGACATCAGAAGACCTATTGAGGTCTTCAGTAGACAACAGAAGACCTCCTGAGGTCTTCAACAAGCAACAGGAGATATATTGAGGTGTTCAATAGACGGCAGAGGACTCCTTGAGGTCTTCAATAAACAAAGCAGACCTTTTGAGGTCTTCCATAGCCAACATAAGACCTCTTTAGGTCTTCCACAGACAACAGAAGACCGGGAAAGCTTCTATAGACAACAAATGACTTCTGTAGACATCAGAAGACCTCTTGAGGTCTTCTATAGGCAACAAAAGACTTCTTGAGGCCTTCAGTAGATAACGGAAGATATCTTGAGGTGTTCAATCGACTACTAAGGGTATCAATATTTTATTTTAGGATCTTCAATAGACATAAGAAGGCCTGTTGAAATATCATAATGACAACGGATCACTTACGACCAGTTGACAAAGTATCTATGGAAGGACAACGGGTAAATTACATCCAAAATGAGTTATCATTTTCCGACAATGACCAATAGGCTAACGAGAGTAAAGTTCAAAATTATTCGCTTAAATGTTGCACACGAAAATTTTCGAAGAGAGTGACAAATTTGGTCCAAACATTGCACATATTTGCATTAATTCCAGACGTAGATCAGTTTCAAAGACTTTTATATAAGTCCACGCGTTCGGGAATATTCGGTACAAAATTTCAAAATTTTTGCGCAGAAGTGCAGTTAAAGGACATGCATCAGCTACTTCGTTTAGATAAACTTTTGTTGGTACGCGTTACACTTAAGTCTGATACTTCTGAAATGGTATTTGAAATTTGCCAAACAGCTGTTTTCATTTCACACTTTTGATTAGCCTAAAAGTATGCAGGAGATTTTAGTCGCTGATCTTATAACTGACGCGTTAACTCCAATTGGTACTCTATCCAATTGGTACTCACTCTATCAGTCCGAATTTTTTCAAGAGGGAGAGAGAACGAGTGTTTTTAATACTAAGGATATTGTGTTAGTCTGAAGTCTACTTGTGAACGGAAATTTAGGATTGAAAGGGGAATTGTGTATTTTCAATGCTAAGTTCTGATCAAGGCTTACACAAGGCCGGTCAGTTAGACTACTTTTGACAATAATACTGTCAATTCCATTGCTTAAACGTCAAATGAAATGCAATGGATTTCAGATGAGTTTTCATTTGACGTATACGCAAAGAAATGGACAGTTGAAATCGAGTGGATTTCGTAAATGTAAACTACGTATAAGTATAATAGATTTCACATTATTGTGATTTGAGTTTTTTTTTTGTATTTCAACAACAAACTAAATAGTCAGCTGGGCTTACTATCAGACCTTGGTTCTGACCATAAATAGACTTCAGACACCCACAATGTCCACACTCTGTATTGGCGCTTGAAAAGCATGTGAATTGATCATAAAATACCAATTAGGGTTAAAGCGACCAAAAATTAACACCAGCAACTAAAACCTGCTGCATACTATTAGGCAAAGAACGAAATGAAAACAGCTGTTTGCCAAATAACAATTACCATACTCACTCACACCACTCACAATAATAATGCAATAGAAATGGCAATAAAAGAAAACTTTTACCACAACTACAAAACGAAACTGAAATTTCTATGTTGACACTGATGATGATGACAAATTTGTTTTGTTTGTTTCCTTCTCTCATTGTAATGGCAATTTCATGGATTTTTAATGCAAATTTCCCAGCAATTTGTATCATTTGAACATGTGTTCACATTTTCTTCTTCTATACGATTCTTCGTATTCTATCGCAGTATCATGAAAATGCAAAACTTTGAACATAAACATGCAGAAATGGTTTATACAAAGTTTTCTCATCCGCTCAAGAGTTGTCTGTGATAAGGGATGACTTAAACCAGGGCGAAATAAAACACCGGGAAACCACCAGAGTTTATGTAATTCTAATAATCATTGGCATAATTGCCATTATAATGATCCTTTGGTCACCAACACCACCGCCGCCATCACCTTACCTCTGACTCTTGTCATAAAACAAGTGTCTATGTCCTTTGTTTGGGTTTTGACTGTTGCACCACTCAGTTTCACTATGGAATTTTTATGATGCGAAATTATGTCAATTTTAACATGTGTTGCGAGCGATGTTGAAACCCCACCGCCATGGCCCGGCAAGATGATTTCCAAACAAATGCAAAACCAACAAAAGCATATTTTACACCTAATGATACCCATATTGTTGTAATTTATATACAACGCTTCAGTTAGCTTCTCTCCCCTTTTTCACTTCACTAGCTGGCTGGCTGAATGCCTTTTTCCTGCCATCCACAATGTAATACTTTATATGAGGCATTTTATTGCCCTTCTCCGGGTGACAGTGCTTGATTCGACAGCAAGCAGCAGCTTCATAAAATTGATGGGTTTTTGCCAAAAGTAATAGAATCAAATCTAAATGTTAAACAATGCTTTTATAATTTGTCATCAACATTGAATTTGCGTTTAGCACCACATCAGAGAAGGGGGGACATTTAAGAAATGGGTTAAAGGGTATATCAATGTTATTATTGTTGTTGCTGTTGGTGGTGGTGGTTGTGGAAATTATTCCCTTTAGAGTTGCTTAGATTTTGAAATGAATGCCAAAACCACATGGAAATTAATGATGTTAGAGCGAGCATGCAACCCTCCTGCAAAGTCATAATATACTGCTGTTCCGTTTTCTTTCTTTATACCATTTCCCTTGTTGCAACAAACGCTCACAAAAAAAGGTAATAAAATTTAACACAATTTATAAAAAAGGGATTATCCTGTGCAAACACAAGTTTTTTTTCGTACTCTTTTGTTATACTCTTTTGTATTCCATTTAAAGAATGACAATATTAGTTTTTGTTTGTTGTTGTTTGCCATTTCACAGAAGAAGGATGAAATACTGGAAAGAGAACAATAGTTTTTGTTTGACTTTAAGTTAATCGCATAATAAAGGGACAATGGTAATAAAGTGTTTAAAAATAGAACAATTTCAGTATAGATTTTGAATTTTATAGCAAAATGCCACAGACAGATTTTTATATAGAAAATATGGTTTTCAGGATATTTGTTATTGACATTCAATTACTGACTGTCAACTACCAATTTAAGGAGGTATTAATTTTGAGGGGCTAATGAAGAGAATGCCTTCTTTTGGAAGCAGAATCTGCGAAAATGTGTGACAATTTTTAATTTTGGGGCGATGGTGCAATTTCGGGTCTGGGGATTCACCGCTAACCACTTCAGTACAATGGCACCCGGAATATAAATACAAATATTTCCACATTCTAACTAGAGTAAGTTCACAGTTTTGAAGCACCGATGACCAGAATTTGTCTTCAAATACCTATCACAATAATTTTCTTCTTCTGATCACATTCCATTTCCATAGCATTTTTATACCCTACACCACCTTGTGGTAAGGGGTCTTTGTGCATTAGTTTGTAACATGCAAAAGGAAACGAGATATGCTCATAGTTCCTTTTAGGGATATACATAGAATAACTTTCTGAGTCGATTTACGCATGTCAGTCTGTCTCTCCGTCTGTCCATGTATTTTTGTAAACAAAGTACAGGTCGCATTTATTGTCCGATTCGCATGAAAACTGGGGAAGATAGTTTTTTTTTGCCAAAGGACGAACGCTATTTATTTTCCTAAAAATCGGTTCAGATTTGGATATATCCCACATATATATCTTCGCCCGATTTAAGGCATTTGGTGCACGAAACACGCTATATATATCCGATTTACATGAAATTTGGAATGTGCGACGGAATTAAGCCTAGAAATAAGTGTGCCAAATTACATAGAAATCGGTTCAAATTTGGATATGGCTCCCATATAGATTCTCGGCCGCTTTTAGGTATTTGATGCACGAAAAGTGCTATAAAAGTGCGATTTCAATAAAATTGGGATGTGTGCCGGGATTCTGTCTAGAAATAAGTGTGCCAAATTATATAGAAATCGGTTTAGATTTGGATATAGCTCCCATATATATTTTCGCCCGATGTAAGGCATTTGGCGCACGAAACACGCTATATATGACCGATTTCAATGAAATTTAAGCCTAGAAATGAGTGTGTCAAACGAATTAACCGGTCAGCATATATTATTGTGGGATCATTAAGAACCTAATAATCTTGTCCTTAAGCGAAACGCAATTAAAAAATATTCCTTAAAAAATGTTAACTGTCTAAATTAAAATTTCGATTTTAAAGACAATGTGGGTAATTTTTCACCATAAATCCGTCAAAAATTTGTTAAAAAGCGGGGATATTCTGAGACACAATTGACCTCTCACTTCACGCCTCATGCATTTTGGTCACCCCATTTACGCTCATTTTTCGAGTATTTTATGGACGGACAAGGGTATACTCTTAATTTAAAATACCCTTATGAATCTTAGTGCCATGGAATTCGCAAAAAATAGGAGTAAATAAGGTGAAAACATGTTTGAGACGTGAAGTGAGAGGTCAATTGTGTCTCGCTTAAAGAAAATGTTCTGATCGGGTGATGGTCGGATCATCCGTTTTCGAGCAACAGTGGGCATTAGACCGGGGCGATTTGAAAACCTTAATGAGCCCTTCGCGTTTCTGATTCCTGGGATTGAACTGAGCAAAAAAGTCCACTAGACCATAGGTCTACCGCGAATATCCAGCCTCCCGATTTTGAGTTTAAGTTTTTTATCCACGTTTTTGAACATTTTAGCATATAACGGCCATACCATTGAGATTTTCGATCCAATACAAATACAAAAATTGTAGCCAAGGCAGTGATTAAGAACTCTCTTCAGGCAGTTTTGGCCTTGAGAAAGTGCAATCTTTTCGAAAAATGTCGATAAATGGCACTGTGCTACAAAAGTTGACCAGAAAAGTATTCAAGCGTTTATTATATCGTGTTGGGATCCATGGACAACGACAATGCCTTTAGTTCGATTGGGTCACTTCGTTTTATTTTTTTATAACTGTAAAAGTAGTGAAAATCTGGGTTTCTTACATTTTCAAATTTAAACGGGCATATCTTCTTTTTTTAAAAACGGATTTCTATTGATCCTTCTTCCTTTTAAAGGGATGAATAGTATCTTTCGAACAAGTTATTATTTTTTTAAATCGGTTAATAAATGGCTAAGTTATAGTGGTTTAAGTCTGAAACCCCCCACAAAAAACTATAACTGAATTTCTCATAATTTTCAAAAATATAACGTTTTTTTGTTTTGTTCAATATTTATTTTAAAAATTGTGAGAAATTCAGTTATAGTTTTTTGTGGGGTTTTCAGACATAAACCACTATAACTTAGCCATTTGTGAACCGATTAAAAAATAATAACTTGTTCGGTATATTATATACTTCACCCCTATAAAAGGAAGAAGGATCAATAGAAATCCTTTGTGAAAATAAGAAGATATGCCCGTTTAAATTTGAAAATGTAAGAATCCCAGATTTTCACTACTTTTGCCGTTATAAAAAAAATAAAACGAAGTGACCCAAACGAACTAAAGGCATTTTCGGTGTCCATGGATCCCAACACGATAGAATTTTGCATCAGAACGCTTGAATATTTTTCTGATTAAATTTTGTAGCACAGTGCCATATCGACATTTTTTGAAAAGTTGCACTTTCTCAAGGCCAAAACTGCCTGAAGGAGTGTTCCAATGCTTTTGCGATGTATTAGAGAGTTCTTAATCACTGCCTTGGCTACAATTCTTGTCTTCGTATTGGATCGAAAATCTCAATGGTTTGGCCGTTATATGCTAAAATGCCCACAAAACGTGGATAAAAAACTTAAAGTCAAAATCGGGAGGAATCAGAAACGCGAAGGCCCATTAAGGTTTTTTCCTTCCATACAAATCGCCCCGCCCTAGTGGGCATACCTACAAAACACAATGAATTTTTTTCCTTCCAACGCTCATATTTCAGTTAATTTTGTTCCGATCGACTTGAACCACATACTCGATGCTAGTGTTACTTCGAAAAAAGTTAATAAAAAATTTAGATTTTTTTAAGTGCAGTTTAGGGCTGTTCATGGTTCCTTTGGATATTTTTAGCGAAGCTACTCCTTGTAGTCTTGTTTACAGCTGTATTATGTTTTCGTGGGCAAGTCCATGATAATGGTCCAAAAGTCCTATATTATACGGTGTCCACCTGAAATGACTGGTGGGCGTGATAAATGTCGAAAGTAATAACCTCCAAACAAGATCAACTTCCAAAATGTCCCATGTCGGTCCATCCATGGGGAAAAGTATTTTGGCTGTGTAGCCGGTATTTGATCTTTCCATAGATGAAAGTTTCAATTCACTTAGGCAGCGTTCTTCATTGAATTTTTTTGAATTTTTTCTAACAATTAATATTT
Source organism: Musca autumnalis (assembly GCF_047663935.1). NCBI lineage: Eukaryota > Metazoa > Arthropoda > Insecta > Diptera > Muscidae > Musca > Musca autumnalis. The sequence continues at coordinate 213,608,840 of NW_027411644.1, forward strand.
ATAAAAATCCTTCATTTAAGCACAAACGTATACTCTTATTTAAAGGAATCTGTTAGGGTTATGACTTGTAACCTTTTTTTTCTCGAAAATGAATACTTGTAGGGGGAATAAATGAGCATTTGTTTATTAATGACTAAAATAGGTAACACTTTAAAATTAGGTAACACTTTAAAATTTATTTTGAAAAAATTCTATGAAATTAAATTTTTTATTTTGGAAAAATATTTCCTGTTGCTCTTATGAATGGATCTTTTTCTTATTATTGACTATAATAACTTTTATTCCATTTAAATTTTGAAAAAGGTCCCGCACAAACAACTTTTAATTGATATGATATATGAAATAAAATCATATATGATATAAAATGATATTTATGTATGTAATGATACGATAATAAATTTAGTGAGAAACAAAAGTTTATGTCATTTTGGTTATATCGTATGGCTCCAAAGCTTATTTTCAGTAATATATAAAAGTTTAATAAAAAAGTTCATATAGAAAATTTTTCAAATGACTTTGTGCGTCTGCTTTTTTAACGAATCATTTTATATTCAAAATTTTATCTGATCTTAAGTAAAAAATCATCACAATTTGATACAGGCATAAGAGGTTGTAAAAGGTCATAACCTTAGTATCTATACTTCATAGGAGTTTACATTAACATAAGAGTTACATTCGCAATCATGCGGCCAGTAGCTTCTATTGAAAATAACTCCGATTCCACACGCAAGTATTGTCATAATCTTAACATATTGGCTTCTTGTTGATATGGCGAAATTTACTAAGCCTATCCCCATCTTCATTTGTTAAACTTGTTATATGTTCCCCTCTAATACTTTTCACACAAAATGTTTGCTAAAATTTTCAATACGACACTAAATCAATTTCCACAACATAAAATTTCAAAACAAAAAAAAAACACCTATAAAAACAAAATATTCAAACATTTGTTTGTGTGGATTTCAATGGTATTTTTATGGACCACAAATATCTAACCACCTTTAATCTCATCACAGTTTTTTTAACATTTATATTCTAGACTAGGCAGGATGGCTGGCTGGGTGACTGGCTTACCTTTGATGGAAACAAAGGAGACAAACAAAAAATTGGTACTAATGGTGGATAGGGTGGTGTTTTGGTCTAGATGGCATATGGCGACAGGTGTTGCCAATTGTCTGTAAAGAACATTCATATTTATCGCTTTTGATGAACAAAAAAAAATCAAAATGGGAACAGAAGAAAAAAATACCTATAACCATTAAATGCTCGTTTGGTGTATTTTTACAAAGCCAAAAGTTCAAAGTTAGAGAAAATATGTATGTACATATGTACAAATACAGATGAAAGTGTCACACATATGCTCAGCGAGTCATACATGGAGAATGCAATGGTTCGTTCGATCTCTGCCTAAGTCGTTTATTTCTATACCTTTGATGCTCTCATCTAGCGGGTGGGTTTTTTTAAAAATCCATAAAGTCAGCCATTAATGGTTGTCGCGAAAGCATAAATACCCCACACAATTGGCTTTGAAGTTACCTTTTGGCCAGATTGTGATGATTTTTTTTTTTTTTTTGTATTGAATTTCTGCCTTTTCTAACATTTTGTCCGAGTTTCTCGGCAAATGTTTTGGAACACATATTCCGTTGTGGGATTAATAAGAATTAGGTTTTAATGGAATTGAAAAGACTTTTACTGACTTTATAGTCGAATTCTGGCCAACTTTGTTTTTTATTATTGAAATTGGTTTCCAATTCGCTTACTTTACAACTATTAAAATGAAGCCGTATAGAGAGAGAAGGTGAAGGGAAACTTTACAATTTAAATCAATTACTTTGGAATTTCATGGGAATACTTGGTGTATTGGTTTAATTAACTACAATGCCTCGGCGACTGGGGATGTTGCAAAAGCAACAAAAACAAAAAAGAGAATTACATTACTGGTTGGTTGGTTGGCTCGTGTCATTGTTCTTTGGGTCATTAAAGAAAAGCAATACTAAAATTACCGAAAAATTGACAATTTCACACTACTAAATATGGAAGAGAATTCTCAGGACCTTGTAGCATAATGAGGGGTTGTTAACTAGCAACTACTTTACTAGTTTTTTGCTTGTTTATGGCATTCTCTAAAGTCAATTAAATTACAAACATGTTAGGGGCGAAATCGGGGTTGGTTGTGCTGCATGCCAGAGAATATTTGCCATAACTAAATTGTAACACGCGTCCCGGTAATGCTTAATTAAAATCTCATATAAGTTAACTGGTTGCTTTGTGATTTGATATCGCAGAGAAGTGAAAAACAAATATTAGTCTTTTGCCTGGGAAAGTTAATAAAGACATCTTCCGAAAGTTTTTTTTTTGTTCCACGGGTTGACAAGTGTAACGAAAAGCGTAAATGGGAATTGCATTGTTAGCATAACGAGCATCAAATTCAGCGCGGTATCTTGTAGGTTATGGGAAAGTCAGGTGATATTATCATCGTAAAATTATGGGTATGTGAGAAAAAAGTAGTAAAAAAGGCTTTGCCGACAGGGATATACCCTCAGCCCGTGAGAAATTAAACTTCCATATACGAATAGATCGAACACCGACTACACAACCAAAATCCATTTCCCCAAAAATTATGTATATTTGAGGTTTCGGAATTATTTGGGACATTTAGGTTAGGATTAAAGCTAAAAAGTGTTACGGATCAGTTACTTGAAGGAATGCATTAGCATATTTTGGAAGTGGTTCCAGGTTTGGCTTGGATTTTGGGTTTACTTTTTGTTGGGGGTAAAAAATATCTACGAGGTCCTATTATTGCCTTTGTAATTTTGTAATAAATTCCATTCAATTTTGTTACTCTTTTGTATTTTTTTTACCACCTCAAGAAGGAAACCTAAAAACTTGACCAACTGCCAAAATAATTTCCATGACTCATACATCACAAAACCTTGCAGCTTAGCACAACACAATTTGTTGAACACATCACATGACTGAGGACGAAAGAAACGCTGAATTTATGCCAACGTCATCGATCTTTCGTCAATTGTCACTTTTCACGTATCATTTGCAAACACGATGGTCTTCTCTGCTAACCATACCACCAAACTATTGAACTGCAACCATGTGCAGGATAAACTAGCTAAGCATTCAAGCATAAAGCAAATTCATCTAAACATTTGCCAATAAAGCAGAAAGATGGGAAAAAATAGCAAAACTCAAATCCACTAACCAAGCATCGTTAACTTCCACTTAAGGGCTGGGCAAAGCAAAAAAAAAAAAAACAAAAAAAAAAACTGATGCTGGTTTTTTGCAAATCTTAATTGGTTTTGGTGATGAAAGTAAACGATGATGATAGTAGTAGACAAGTAGGAGTTTCATACCAGCAAAAAAACAGACAAACATGTCCTTTGGTGTTAGGGTGCTCCAGGTAAAAAAAGAAAACCCCAAAAAATGTTTCTATTTTTATGCTACGTTAACTTTCGATTGGAAAATGGCTAAACTTCCTGCTTGGAAGAGAATTTTTTTGATTGATGATGATGACGATGATAGTGCCAAGTTAAGGGAGGTCTTTATGACTCGATTTTTTTGTTGATTCTAGCAAAGAAACAAATGTCAACAAATATTGACTAATTGCCAAATAAAGACTTTGGGTTGAAAAAAAGTTGCATCCTTCTACGGGAGGTGTGAGTGTTGTGATTTTTTAGGAAGGAATTCTTTGCAAATGTTTTTTGTTTATGTTGTAGAGGGGCAAACAAATCTGAAGAATAGTCGTTAAGGTTGCAATGTATGATTAATTGTCAAATCTGACAAAAAGCATAATCGTCGTATTCATTTTCACCATTCCATTTCAATTTGAATTCAATTGATTTGTTTCCCATTTTTTTGCTTTGTTTTGATTTGCTAAGGAAGTGAGGACCAAAAGGCAGTTATTGTCTTTTTTAATCCTGTTGTAAAGGAGGTGAACTTTTTTGTAGATATGTATGAAACTTGACAATAAAAGGAGTATAAATTGCAATTATTCCCAGGACGATGAATATGGCGAAATATAGGGGAAATATATGCGACAAGAAGATGGCGATGCAAATATTAGCATACCAGGCAGTAAAACACGACCTTTTACCCTCAGCCTGTGTGAATTGTAACTTTCATCTATGGACAGAACGAATACCGGCTGCACAACTAAAATTTTTTCCGCAAAAATTACGGTGCTTTCAAAATTTTGTGACCCTTGGTCTATTTTAGATGTGGATCATCTTTTGGGAGCCGTTCCTTTCGATTGATATCGCGAATACAAGTCACAGCAGTTGGTCTCCCTAAAATTTAGAGCTTTAAGAACATTATATCAGGAAGCATGGACTTGCCCCCGAAAACCATAATATCGCTGTTAACGAAACCACAGGGAGTACATTTGGGATAGACAATTTAAAAGAAATCTCGAACATAACTTAAGCTGTTCTTAAATAAAAATGTTGAAATTTTGTGAGGAAGGGAGGTAACCTGAGGAGGAGGATCGATATTAGCCATTTTCAAATATAATTTGGATAATATATTATGAAATTGAATGTTGGAGTACCTTTTTAAAAATTTGCAAAGTAACCACCAATAGCTCTTAAACTGCACTTAAATTAACAGTTTTGATATTTTGGGAAGAGGGAGGTACCGCAAGGAATGGACCGATATGCCCAATTTACAAACATAGATAGACTAAGTTTGGACAAAATATTACGAAATTCAGATTTCGAATCGAATCAGTTGCTGCGTTCAAGATACAAGAGACAACGACAACTTTCGAACTTTATTGGAGGAGGTACCGCCAAGACTGGACCCATAATTACCATCTTCGAACTTCATCTAAGATTCGCCGAAACATTACGATATGCAGTGTTTGGACAAACGCAGTATCCGGTTCGAAAGTTGTCGTGCGCACAGGCCGCTACACATGGTGGCCGTTGGTGGTTTGTTATAGCTTTCAGGTAATTTTCTCAGGAAGTATGGACTTGCTCCGGAAAAAAATTAGTACCGGTAAATGGGCCACGACATCAGCCAGTTGGAAAAAATTGAGATCAGGTATTAAACTGTACTTTTTCGTAATTTTGTGTGGGAGGTACCCGAAGGAATGGACCGATGTAGTTCATATTCGAACCTGATCTATGTTTGGAAATATATTACCATGTTCAATTATATGGGTAAAAACGGTTACACCCTTCCAGAGTTGTCGTGCGCACCATTTTTACGAACAATTTTGAACTGTTGTGGTAGAGGCAGCCGAGGGAGTGGATTGATATGGCCCATTTTCGAACTTGATCTAAATTTGGACAAAATATTACGAGGGCTAAAATTACCGTGCGCTCCAGTCAGCCAAACGGACGGGCGGATACGATTAAATCAACTCCAAATTCTCTGAAACGGATTTCGTCCAAATATACTTGGGATCTACAGAAGACCCCTTTCTGAGGTCTTCTAACTATAGAAGACCCTTTTCATAGGCCACCTAACCGTAGAAAACCTCTTTCGGAGGTCATCTAGCTATAGAAGACCCCTTTCGAAGATCATCTAACTATAGAAGACACCTTTCAGAGATATTCTAACTATAGAAGGCCCCATTTAGGAGGTCTAGTAACTATGGAAGACCCCTTTGGGATGTCTTCTAACTATGTAAGACTTCTAACAAAAGAAGACCCCTTTCGGAGGTCGTCTAACTATAGAAGAAATCTTTCGTAAACATTCTAACTATAGAAGACCTCTTTCGGAGGTCACCTAACCGTAGAAGACCCCTTTCGGAGATCTTCTAACTATAGAAGACCCCTTTAGGAGGTCTTCTAACTATAAGGGATGTTCCAATAGGAGGACTCCAAAGTATAGAAGATCCTATAAGAAGGTCTCCAAAGTAAAAAACACAAATTCAGGAGATCTAAAAAATACAGAAGGTCTCCAAAGTATAAAAGATCTCATTAGGAAGTCTTCTAACTATAGAAGGGAGGTCTCCAAAGTATAGGAGACACCTTTCGGAGGTCTTCTACATATAGAAAATTCCTTTCGGAGGTTTTCTACATATAGAAGCCTTTTTTGGGAGGTCTTCTAAATATAGAAGACCGCTGTAGGAGGTCTTCTAAGTACAGAAGACTCCTTTAAGAGGTCTTCTAACTACAGAAGACGCCTTCAGCAGGTATCATAAGAATATAGAAAATCCCTTTAGGCAGTGTTCTAACAATAGAGGACGCCTTTAGGAGTTCATCTTACTATGGAGGAGGTCTTCTTACTATAGAAGACCGCTTTAGCAGATCTTATAACTATATAAAACCACATTAGGAGGTCTTTGAACTATAGAAGACTCATTTGGGCTGTGTTCTAACTACAGAGGACCCCTTGATGAGGTTTTTAACTATAGAACACCCCTGTAGGAGGTCTTCTAAGAACAGAACACTCATTTAGGAGGCCATCTAACTATAGAAGACCCCTTTAGCAGGTCTTATAACTACAAAAGATCCCTTTAGGAGGTCTTTGAACTATAGAAGACCCATTTCGGCTGTGTTCTAACTATAGAAGACTCCTTTTTGAAGTCTCCAAAGTAACGAAAACAAATTCAGGACGTCTCCAAAATATAGACGATCCCTTTAGGAGGCATCCAAAGTATAGAAGATCTCTTTAGAAAGTCTTCTATCTATAAAAGACCCCTTTAGCAGATCTTATAACTATATAAGACCACTTTAGGAGGTCTTTGAACTATAGAAGACCCATTTGGGCTGTATTCTAACTAAAGAGGTTTTCTAACTATAGAACACCCCTTTAGGAGGTCTTCTAAGAACAGAACACTCCTTTAGGAGGTCTTTGAACTATAGAAGACCCATTTGGGCTGTGTTCTAACTATAGAGGACTCCTTTGTGAGGTCTTCAAAGTAACGAACACAAATTCAGGACCTCTCCAAAATATAGAAGATCCCTTTAGGGGGTATCCAAAGTATAGAAGATCTCTGTAGGAAGTCTTCTAACTATAGAAGACCCTTTTAGCAGGTCTTATAACTATAAAAGAACCCTTTAGGAGGTCTTCGAACTATAGAAGACCTATTTAGGCGGTGTTCTAACTATAGTGGACTCCTTTAGGAGGTCTCCAAAGTAAAGAAAACAAATTCTGGTCGTCTCCAAAATATAGAAGATCTCTTTCCAAAGTATAGAAGACGCCTTTCGGAGGTCTTCTACATATAGAAAATCCCTTTTCGGAGGTCTTCTACATATAGAAGACCTCTTTAGGTGGTCTTCTAAATATCGAAGACCACTTTAGGAGGTTTTCTAAGTCCAGAAGAACACATAAGAAGGTTTTATAAATATGACATGTTCTTTAATGAGACTTTTAAGGCATCTTATATGTATGAAAGACCCATTTGAAAGGTCTCTTAAATATTTAAGAACATTTTAGAAGGTCCTATAACTATAGAACCTTGTTTTAGCAGGTGTTTTAGCTATATGAAGCTCCTTCAGGTCTTTCATCTATGTTAGAATTCATACGAGGTTGAGGCCGTTAAGATGCATTTAGATGGTCCCCCATGTAAAAAAACTGTTTCAGGAGATATTCTCTCTATAGTAACCTAAAGGTAAGGTCAGATTAGGCAAATATTTGCTCCAGCTACAGGCAGTGTGCACTGAGAGCAAGTGAGCGTAAATAATGCATTGAAATCATCACTTGCTATCAGTAAGCGCACACTGACTGTCGCTGGAGCAAATATTTGCCTAATGTGACCTTACCTTAAGGTTTGTTACCTTTACAAAAAGTTGGACTCTATGTAAGAACGCTTTCGAGGGACTTTTATCTGAAAAATACGTTATGGGAAAACTTATAATGCCTTCTGTCCATCGAAGGTTTTCTTATTCTTCTTTTAATGGTAACTGATTTAGGAGGACTTAAAGCAAAAGAAGATCCCTTTAGGAGGTCTTCTAACTACAGAAAAACTCTTTAGGTTATAGAAAACCTCTTTAGGAGGACTTCTACCTAAAACAAGGCCCTTTTAGGAGGACTTCTAATAATGGAAGAGGCTCTTAGAAGGACTATTTACTACAGAAGAGCCCTTTAAGAGATCTTCTGAGGCTAGAAGACTCACTTATAAGGCCTATTAAATATAGAAGAATCCTTTTGAAGGACCTTTAACTGTGGAAAAACGTATTAATAACCTTCTAATAAGTTTTTCCACAGTTAAAGGTCCTTTAAAAGGATGCTTCTATATTTAATAGGCCTTATAGGTGGGTCTTTTAGGCTCAGTAACTGTAGAAACTCATTTCATAACTACTCCTAACGATAAAAAATCACTTAGAAGGTCTTCAAAGTAACTCTCTTGTTTCTAAATTTGTTTTATTCAAATTATTTTATACAAAAATTTCTCATACCATTCCCGTTCAGAACGAATTGTCTATGGACTTCATAATGCACAAAAACCGATTTGGGTGACATATAGCTAAAGGATATCCTAAAGAATTTTCTTAATTTAGAAGAAATCGCTAAGAGTTCTTCTGAGTAAAAACAAAACATTTATTACGCCTTTTAAAATTTAGAAGATCTCTTTAGGGGATCTTTTCAATACATTGGCCTTTTTGGAGGTCTTACAGATATAGAAAACTGGGGGAATTCTAACATTCCTTTATGAGATCTTCTAACTACAGAAAAACACTTAATGAGATCTTCTGAGCCCAGATGACCCACGTCTAAGGTTTGCTAAATACAGAAGAATTCACTTCAAACACACCCATATTTTCTACATTTATTTTATTCAAATAATTTTATAAAAAAACAAGTAAGAAAAGCGTTAAGTTCGGTCGGGCCGAACTTTTTATACCCTCCACCTCAAATTTCAGCCATTTCGGTGGATTAATGTGACCACAACCTTCAAAATACCGAAATTCGGAAGGTACCGTTCTATGGGGGCTATATGATGGCGTGGACCTATACCTACAAATTTCTGGGGGAAAGTTTTATACGCCTAAAGAAGACTAAATACCAAATTTCAGCCATCTCGGTGTGATAATGAGGCTAAAACGTTCAAAATATCGAAAATCGGGAGATATTGTATTATGGGGGCTATGTCAACACGTGGACCTATATAAACATTTTATGGTAGAAATGTTTCTTAGCCTCTGGAAACACAAAATGCAAAGTTACAACCAATTCTTTGGTCAAATGGGTCTAATACATTCAAAATATATTAAAATGACGCGTACTTTATAAGGGGCCTTATGTGGGGGCTATACCAAAACGTGGACCTATATAACCCAACTTTGGTAGAAATGTTTTCTGGTCTATGAAGACACAAAATACCAAATTACAACCAATTCTATGGTCAAATGGGTCTAATACATTCAAAATATATTAAAATGACGCGTACTTTATATGGGGCCTTATATGGGGGCTATACCAAAACGTGGACCTATATAGCCCAACTTTGGTAGGAATATTTTTTGGCCTCTGGAGACACAAAGTATCAAATTACAACCAATTCGGTGGTAAAATGGACCAAATATCTTAAAAATTCCTTAAAACGACGACGCGTTACGCGTCATTTTGTATGGGGGCTATACGAAAGCGTGGACCTATATAGCCCGCTTTCAATACCAAAAGTCCTACGTAAATATAACATATTTTCCCAAAATTTCATCAACCTACGTCAATCCGTTCGGACGCTAGAGTGATTTCCACAGACGGACAGACGGACAGACGGACGGACATGGCTATATCGATGTAGAATTGCACGCTGATCAAGAATATATATACTTTGTGGGGTCTACAATGATTATTTCGAGTAGTTACAAACGTAGTGACAAATTTAATATACCCCCATCCTATGGTGGAGGGTATAAAAATATCTCCTCAACTTCCCAACGAATTGTCACTGTACTTCATTATCTACAGACTCAATATTTTTGTTTATTATAATTTTTAAAAAGTTAATGTTTTCTGTTTTATTTCGTAAAAATGCAAAAATCCCTCCCAAGTAAATCAACAACAACAAACAGAAACTGAAACTTTTCACATAAATTAATATTTGCCCATATTTCTTCTTGTTGTTGTTTTGTAACAGTTGTTCAATTCTCGTATTCCATTTTTTGGGTAAATAAAAATTTTGATTTATTTTCTTGCCATTTTTATATATACAGCCCCACGAACAAAAAGAAATATACATACCTACATTCATTATGTCTACTATATATACAACAATATGATGTATGTATGTGTATAAAGAAATATATTTTATTTGTATTAAAAATATACGTTTGTGTGTTGTATTTGCAGCAGCATAGAAGCATTCTCGCTCTCGTTTATACCCCCAACAACAACAGCAACAACAACAACATTTCTACAAACGTGATGTTATAATTCTTCCATTATTATTTTTATTGTGGGGGTGGCTTAACATTCATTTAGGGTTGCCATTGCCAGAGTACACAGAACATCGCAAGTCTATATTTATGTAATATCAGAGTACTGAGATATTCAAACATACAGACATACAAACAAACGTACATACGCATCATTCATACACACAAAAGTACTTACTTACTGCCATATAGAAATTTCAATACGAAAATGTTATTTTGGAATCAAGTTGGGGAAGCTAAAGCATGGGGAGGGGGAGAACAAACAAAAACATAAACGCAAGAATAAAATTTTCAAGTATTTTGTACGAGAGTGTATTTATACTTTGGGGGGTATTTATGTATTTTATAATTACTGCACATGCGTATTTTTATACTTAAATCTCCCGTCACCACTCAGCCCTCTTCGGTAGCAGCAAAACTTTAGTTAAAAGTTTTGTATTTCCAGCACAAAAGCAGAAAAAGGAAAAAAATATGGATACCACGACCAGAGTGAGAGGTGGGGAGCTTCTTATTTTATTTCAACGAGGGTAACAATTTTTCACAAAAAGCAACAACAGCAAACAAAACTTACAAAAGGAATAAAAGCAAGGCAAAATAAAGATGGCGCACCACCAAAAACAAAAAAAAGTAAATAAATAAATACATAAATATGTTGTTTTATAAAATTCAATGCACACAACAGCCAGCCACTGAAGTGCTGGGGTAATTTGTTGGAATCCCCTCTCCTCATCAGTCAGCCACTTTGCCTGGCAGGCAGTCAGGGGAGTTGAACGCCAAAGTACATTTATTTTCATTTAAAATGGAATGTATGGAGAAAAAGCGAAAAAGGGAACTCAGAATTTTGATTGAAACAGCTTAAAATTTAATATTAAAGTTTTCTTTTCTTTTTCGCTTCGAAAGTTCTCTGTTTTGTATTAGGGGCCAGTGTTTGGGAGCATCTGTTGCCCATTCGCTAAAAGTATATAGGGGAAATGTAAGAGATTTTAAACTCTGTATCCTGGAGATTGACATTTTTGTCATATTTTTAATAATACAAACTTTGAAACGTTTAATTGGTGGAACTATTCTGCGCGAGGCCTCCTAATAGAGGCCAGACAAATGTAAAGTAAATTCATCAGCATATAACATTGTCCAACCGCACAGTTTCTGTTAAAGATAAAGAATCCATACTAGCCGCAAGACAAGACAACAACTCTCTTCAATCGCAATACTTGTCAAATTGTGGTCTTATAGACATAGAAGACCTCCTTAGGAGGTTAGCTTTATATAGAAGACCCCTTTAATAAAGTATGGACCTCTACCTATTAAGAAGTCTTCTAAGTATAGATAACCCCTTTAGCGCGTTCTCTAAGTATATAAGGCTCTTCTAAGTGTACAAGATGCCTTTAGGAGGTTTTCTTACTATAGTAGACTCTTTAGGAGATTTTCTAAATATAAGCTGTGTTCCTTTACATAACCGAGGTTACCATTTTTACCATTTTTAACCTGCAAAGCGTTCCTTAACCCCAAAAAGTGGTAAAACTGGCAGCAATTTTTAAGAGAGTGAGAGAAGAGAGAGGGCACAAATGCCTTTCCCTTCTACCACAGGCTACCAGACAAATTTCTGCACATAAAAAATGGTAGAACTGATTTTTTGACATTTATTTGATGATCATTTCACAATGAATAAAAAAATGAACGAAAAGCAGAAGAAAAAGGCTAACGCTGACAAAACAAAATTAAAAACACTGAAATAAAAAAATTGAATTTATATGTTTATTTCTACCATTCTACCATTTTTTCTTTCTTTTACTTTTCTGGTAAAGTTGAGAGAGCAATTTTGAGCAATTTTGACAGTTTTCTCTTTTACCACTTTTAGCATTAAAAAAAGTAAAGGAACAAAGCTATAGAAGGCCTCCTTAGGAGGCGTTCTAACTGTAGAACGTTTTTCTAAGAGGTCTTCTAACAAATTAATAACCCTTTAGAAGGTTTGATAACAAGTGAAAACCCCTTCAGGAGGTCTTCCAACTATAGAAGATCCCCGTAGGAGATCATTTAACTATAGGAGACTCCATTAAGAGGTCGTTTAACTATTAAGGACCCCCTTTGGAGGTATTTTAACAAAAGAGGACTCCTTCAGGAAATCTTCTAAAAAAAGAAGGTCTTCTAACTGTAGAATGCACCTTTTCTTATAAAAGACACTTTCAGGGGGCCTTCTAACTATTAAAGACCCCTTTAGGAGGACTTTTAGAAGACCTTCTAACTAAAAAGGGCCCTTCAGGAGGTCTTCTTACTATAGAATACCCTTTTATTATGTCTCCTCATTAGGGGTCTTCTAACTATTAAGGACTCCCTTAGGAGGTGTTCTAACAGTAGAACACTCTTTTAGGAGCCCTTTCTTCTAAAGAATACCCTTGAGAAGCCTTCTAACTAAAGAAGATCCCTTCAAGAGGTCTTCTAACCATAAAAGTCCCCTTTAGGAGGTCTTCGTACTATAGAAGACCCATATAGGAAGTCTCCTAACTAAAGAAGAACCCCTCGGGAGGTCTTCTTACTATTAAAGACCTCTTTAGGAGGTATTCCAACTGTAGAACATCCGCTCAGGAGGTCTTCTAACTACAGAAGACCCCAACAGGAGGTCTTCTAACTATTAAAGGTTCCCTTAGGAGGAGTTCTAACAGTAGAACATCCATTTAGGAGCCCTTCCATCTAAGGAATACCCCTTGAGAAGCCTTCTAACTAAAGTAGATCCCTCCAGGAGGTCTTCTAACCATAAAAGTCCCTTTTAGGAGGTCTTCTAATCATAGAAGACCCCTTCAGGAGGTCTTCTAATCATAGAAGACCCCTTCAGGAGCTCTTCTAACCATAGTAGACCCCTTCAGGAGGCCTTTTAACCATAGCAGATCCCTTCAGGAGGTCTTCTTACTATAGAAGACCGAAATAGGAAGTATTCTTACTATAAAAGACCCCCTCAGGAGGTCTTCTTACTATTAAAGACCTCCTTAGGGGCTATTCGAACTGTAGAACATCCGCTTAGGAGGTCTTCTAACTATTAACGGCTCCCTTAGGAGGAGTTCTAACAGTAGAAAGTCCTTTTAGGAGGCCATCCAACTAAAGAATACCACCCCTTAGGAGGTCTTGTTAACATTGAAAGCCCCTCAAAAACTCTTTTTACTGTAGAATACCCATTCAGAAGGTACTCTAGCTTTATAACACCCCATCAGGAGGTCTTCTAACTAACCTAACCTTTAGGAGGTGATCTAACTATAGAAGATCAATTTAGGAGGTTTTCTGACTATAGCAGACCCTTTTAGGAGTTCTTTTAACTATTAGGAGATATTCTAACATAAGAAGACACCTTCAGGAGAGCTTCTAAAAAAAGAATACCTCTTCAGGAGGTCTTCTAACAGAAGAACAGCCCTTTTTCTTATAGAAGACACCTTCAGAAGGCCTCTTATTATTAAAGACCCCCTTAGAAGGACTTTTAACTGCAGAACACCCTTTTAACATAACTTCTAACTTAAGAAGACCCTTTAGGAGGTCTTCTTGCTATAGAAGACCCATTTAGGAAGTTCCCTAACTATAGACGACTGCCTTGGAAGATGTTCTAATTATTAAAGACCTGCTTAGGAGGTCTTCGAACCTTAGAACATCCGCTTAGGAGGTCTTCTAACTATAGAAGACCCCATCCGGAGGTCTTTTAACTATTAAAGGCTCCCTTAGGAGGTGTTCTAACAGTAGAACACCCTTTTAGAAGGACTTCCATCTATAGAACAACCCTTCAGGAAGCCTTCTAACTAAAAAAGATCCCTTCAGGAGGCCTTCTAACCATAGAAGACCCCTTCAAAAGGTCTTTTAACTATTAAAGACCCCTTAGATGGTTTTCCAACTAAAGAATACACTTTAGGAGGTCTTCTTACTATACAAAGCCGCTTAAAAGGTCTTCTTACAGTAGAAGACCCACTGTAGAAGGTCTTTCTACTATTAAAACCTCCCATAGGAGGTGTTCTAACGGCAGAACACCCTTTTAGGAGGCCATCCATCTATAGAATGCCCATCTAACTTTAGAAGACCCCTTTTGGAGGTATTCTAATTATTTGAGATATCTTCTAACTATAGAAGACCCCTCTTTAAGGTCGTCTACCTTTAGAAGACCCTTCAGGAGGTTTTCAAAGATAAAAGTCTCATTTATAAAGCTTCCTAACTTGGTTCTTCTAAGTACTGAAGACATATCTATGAGGTTGTCTAAGTATAGAAGAACTTTTGGTAGGTCAAATGGCCAATTCAGGAGGTTGTCCAACAGTAGAAGACCCTTTTTGAAGGGTTTTCAACAAAGAAAACCCCTTTTGAATGTCGTTTAACCATGGAATCTGCTATAAAATGAAGGTCCATTTAAGAGATTACTTTAGTAGGCCTTATGAATGCAGTATACCTTTTTAGTTGCTCTTCCAATTACAGAATTACGTCTAAGACCTTCCACGATAGAAAGCCCCTTCAGAGGTATTTCATCAATGTTTTTTTTAATAGAATACCCCTATTTTTAAAAAGTCCTCCTTCCTAGCACCCGCATACCATTGTGTATATAGCACCCGCATACCATTCTATATATTATTATGGTCTTCTACCCACTTTAAATCCCTTTACTAGTGCTTCCACTTATAAAAGACCCTTTCAGAACTGGTTTAGGTTGTCTAATGTCCACTATTTCCTTAGAAGGAAGCTTTAGAAGAGTTCGTCTATATGCAGAAGAACTATTTTGCAGGTTAGCTATCTACAGAATACCATTATATGTGCGTAAAAGTCTTTTGCGAAGTCTCTCTTTCTCTCTAAACTTCTCTTTACGAGGTCTTCTATCTATAACAGGGAAGCGCTTCAGTATAGTGAGGGCGCCCACTGAGTTGTTTTTGCATTTGCTTCTCTCTCTCACGTACAGTGTGCGTGTACATAAACAAAGGATGAACATCATGTGGTTGTTGTTTTTTCCACCCATGCATACACACATGCTTTAGTATTGACGGAAATATTATCGGCGACGCTGATCTATAGACAGCTTTAAATGAAAGCCCTTTCCGACTATCTTGTATTTTTATTTTTTTTTACTTCCAGATACTAATTGCTCTCTTTTTGCTTTGTTTTTCTTTTTAGGTGTGGTTCAAGAACCGTCGTGCCAAGTGGCGTAAACGTGAACGCAATGCCATGAATGCTGCCGTTGCTGCTGCCGACTTCAAATCCGGCTTTGGTACACAATTTATGCAACCATTTGCCGATGATTCTCTCTATTCGTCATACACATACAACAATTGGACCAAAGTACCCTCACCGTTGGGTGCCAAACCCTTTCCATGGCCTGTTAACCACCTCGGAAGCATGGTTACAACAAATCATCACCAGAATTCGGTGAATTGTTTCAATACGGGAGCAAGTGGTGTGGCGGTTAGTATGAATAACACCATGTTGCCGGGTAGCATGGGTACAACATTGACCAACAGTAATGTTGGTGCTGCTCCCTGTCCATATAGTACACCTGCCAATCCATATATGTATCGTGCAGCTGCCGAACCCTGTATGACATCGAGTATGTCATCGAGTATTGCCACGTTGCGTTTAAAGGCGAAACAACATACAACCGGTTTTAGTAGTCCCTATTCGGCCCCGTCACCTGTATCACGCTCCAATTCGGCTGGTTTGTCGGCATGCCAGTATAGCGGAGTGGCTGATGTTGTCTGAGAAAACGCCCTTGGGGCTTTGCTGAATCAACACCAACACCATTTGCATAATTTTTCTTCGGGTAATCATAGTGGTTCCAGCGGCGGCGGCGGCGGCGGTGGCGGAGGAGGAATTGGGGGTAACAATGGCAACCACTGTGTTAATCTCAATACAAATTTACAGCATCATTTAAATCATCACAGCAACAACAACTCCTTGCTGCACAATAATAACTTGTTGATGGATCATCATCATGGTGATGGTGGCGACACCAAATCTCCTAATGATCATCAACATTCCGATATTGGTGGCAATGGGGGTGGCGGTGGTGGTGGAAATGGTGGCAATGGTGGAGGCAATTCTAATGGTCTCATGGGCTCCAATGGCAACACTGATGGCGGTGAAGATGATGAAGATGTTATCGATTGAAGTAAATCCCTTAAAATAAAACTAAAAAGGCCGCCAAATCTCCAATTGGGAAATATCAAAATCTTAGCTCTAAGTTCTATGGAAATATAGTTGAAGAAACAAACCAAAAACCAATCAGCGTGTTTTTTAGCAAAAAATAATTGTTATTTGTAAAGAAAAAAACAAATTCGACCTAAACTTAAATCACAAAAACCCAATCATGATTAGTTTTTAAGGCGAGATAATAAAACTGTAATTTATAAAATATAAGGAAATCACATAATTATTATCAGTTGTCCAGGAAACAGAAAAAAACAATGTTGTAACACAGCTGATTTCTCGCTCAAAGAAAACAGCTGATAGTGTTGCCATGAGTTTTTTTGATAATCAGTTTCCAAATGGTAACAGAAACACAAAACTTAAAAATGTATTTTTTAAAATACTTAAAAAAAGAACAATAACTACTTTAGATTATATTTTTTCATTATAACAAAAAATTATAAAAAACTAATTATTTAAAATATTGTAACTTTTAATTTTTCTGGTCATTAATTTCTTTTTGTTCAATATTTTGTTAGCCTCAAAACAACCTTTGTAAATATTAAATAAATCTTCTAGGCTTTCATATCAACCACGAACTCCCCAAAGAAAAAACAAAAACCAAACCAAAAACTTAATTTAATTTATACCAAAAACATTATTTAAATTAATTTCTTTAGCATTATTTTTTCTCACAAATTTCTTATAACATTTTAGCTGATCTTTTTTTGCATCAATCTTTTGTCAACGTTTAGATATTTTTATAAAAATAATGTTTGCATTTTCTTTTAAATCGTTTTTTATCATTTAAGTAATTATTTTATTATTCGTATTAAAAAAACATTATAAATAGACTTCTTATCATCTCTATACATATTATAATTATTATTGTAAAACAAATATTAATAATGGAAGACAAAACAAAAACATATTAAAATATCTCTAAACATATAAATTCACACACACACAACAACAACAATAAAAACCCCACAACCGTTTTTATGAAGTTGTCTAGTCGTATATAAATTCAAGTAAAATAAATAATTCAAATATGTAATACAAAACAAACAAACCAAAAAGAAAACCCAACAATGTATAGTTTTTAAGGACTTTAATCAAAACAACAACCACAAAAAAAATGGAAGAACAATAAAAATTTAATAAAACCCAAAAAATCAAGTTTTTTGTATCCTTAACTCTATATATGTACATATATGATGTAATAGACTTATTTATACGTCGAAACGTTGTTAAGTAAGTCAAACTCATAACAGATTTCCAATTGAATGTCATGCAAAGTTTGACAGTTTTTCGATCGGAGTCTAGACTTTCTCTACGACATGAGCCGTCATAAAGTTCGTGTTCAGAGGTACATCTAGCGGGAGCATAATCACTAAATCGTATAACATTACTTAGCGATTGTAGCCGGATCGACCTTCCTAGTTCCTTTTGCCAAAAATTGGCATAAAAATAAATAAATTACAGCAATGTAACGAGGATGTGATTTACGTTTATTTAACAATGTGGGCGCATCTGAATGATGAAGGTACCGAATGTGAAAGATCGAAGAAAGAAAATGAATTCTATAAATGAAAGAAATTATATGCACGGCTGGAACTATATTAACTATATAAATGAAAGAGCCGGATATAGTTCCAATAGTTTCTTGTCCGGAATAGTTCCTGGGAACTAGTGCGTTCCGGAACTACACAACTCTACCACCATAACATTGCTATTGAAAACAATATCGTTTTCAAATGTCGATAGTGTTGGTGGTATTTTGTTCGAGAACGACGCATAAGACACAGAAGAATTAAAAACGATTCATTTGTCGCTCAGTTTGTGGCACGAAATCGTTAATAATATTATTATCGAATGAATTGACGATAGTTTTACGATATTGTGGTGAAAAAACGTTTTTGGTTGAGTCTCGTTTTAATGACAAATTTACATTATCTGACGTTTCATGATGTTTCTGTTATGTACCTTTTTATACCCTCCACCATAGGATGAGGGTATATTAAGTTTGTCACTACGTTTGTAACTACTCGAAATAATAATTGTAGACCCCACAAACTATATATATTCTTGATGTGCAATTCTACATCGATATAGCCATGTCCGTCCGTCTGTCTGTCTGTCTGTCCGTCTGTGGAAATCACTCTAGCGTCCGAACGGATCGACCTAGGTGAATGAAATTTTGTGAAAATCTATTATTTGTACGTAGGACTTTTGGTATTGAAAGTGGGCTATGTAGGTCCACGCTTTCGTATAGCCCCCATACAAAACGACGCGTGACGCGTCGTCGTTTTAAGGAATTTTTAAGATATTTGTCCCATTTTACCACCGAATTGTCAGTAATTTGGTATTTTGTGTCTCCTGAGGCCAAAAAACATTCCTACCATAGTTGGTTTATATAGGTCCGCGTTTTGGTTTAGCCCCCATATAACGCCCCATATAAAGTACGCGTCATTTTAATATATTTTGAATGTATTAGTCCCATTTGCCAACAGAATCGGTTGTAACTTTGTATTTTTTGTTTCCAGAGTCTAAGAAACATTTCGACCATAAAATGTTTATATAGGTCCACGTTTTGATATAGCCCCCATAGGACGATATCTCCCGATTTTCGGTATTTTGAAGGTTTTGGCCTCATTATTACACCGAGATGGCTGAAATTTGGTATTTAGTCTTCGTTGGGGATATAAAATTTGTAGGTATAGGTCCGCGCCATCATATAACCCCATAGAACGGTAACTTCCGATTTTCGGTAGTTTGAAATTTGTGGTGGAGGGTATAAAAAGTTCGGCCCGACCGAACTTAACGCTTTTCCCACTTGTTCATTTTTATTTATTTATGTTTGCACAAAGTTTATTTAACTGTTGATAGATTTGTTTAAGACTTCTTGTTTATATTATAAGTTGCATTTACATCGAAATTATTTGATAAAAATAATTTTTTAGAACAAAAAATTTTCAATGTAAAAAAATGTTTCTCGAAACAAATTTTTTTTGTGAAGAAAAAACATTTGCAAAATGTTAAGAAATGATTTCGTTTTTGCACCTTTGGCAAACAAAAGAAAAACACAAGAAATACATTTGCCAAACCTTTGGCAACGATGGTCGTTTTCGAAATGTGTGTCCCACATTCGAAAAATATCAGCAACTGGTTGGGTAGACAATGAAGCTCTGTTTCAGTATATAGCTGGTATAATTATTTGCCGCAGAGTGATTCACAATTAAATTTTCCTGAACATAACCCCAATTTGTTGTCATCACCAATTTTAATTTATATATGATCAAAATGTTTGAAGGTGAAAGCGTGGCGCAAGGTGTGAAAAAATAAAATAAATGGTCTTGAATGAAACTATGAAAGATTAGTACAGTATTAAACTATAGTGTTGACTTTACTTAAAGGCATATATAATAAATTTAATTAATTAATCAAAACGGAATAACGGTACATTTAAAATATATATGTTTTACAATTTGTACCATTTTATTTGTTTTGTTGTATTGAAAAAATGTATGTACAATGCTGCTCAAAACATTTGCAACATAGATGCCTATTTCACATTTAATCTATTTTTAGGGACTTTTTGAGTTTTGAAATATACATACATATGTATTTTTGTAATTTGGTTCTTTATTAGCCTGCCCAAAACATATGCAACTCCGTAGTACGAATATCTATTAGTTCATTTTCTACGAGCTTTTTTATACCCTCCACCATATGGAGGGTATAATTAAATTTGTCATTCCGTTTGTAACACATCGAAATATTCGTCGGAGACCCTATAAAGTATATATATTATTGATCAGCATAAAATTCTATGTCGATTTGACCATGTCCGTCTGTCTGTCTGTTGAAATCAAGATACAGCTCGCAATTTTAAAGATAGACAGTCAAAGATAGACAGGATGCAGGATGGTTGGTATTGAAAATGGGATATATCTAGAGTTGTGCCAAAGGAACTATATGGAACTATCTAGTTCACTTCGCAGTTCCAATGGCCCACATTTTTTCTTTGAACACACTGCGTATACTTACTATCACACGTTATATTTCATGATGTTACTCATACGTTTTGGAACTAGTACAAGGAACTAGGAACTAGATTACCCAACTCTAGATATATCGGTCCACGTTTTGACATAGCCCCCATAGAACGGTACCTCCCGATTTTCGGTATTTTTAAGGTTTCAGCTTCATTATCCTACCAAAATGGCTGACATTTGGTACGTAGTCTTCTTTAGGATTATAAAACTTTCCCCCAGAATTTTGTCGGTATCGGTCCATGCCTTCATATAGCCCCCATAGAACGGTACCTCCCGATTTTCGGTCTTTTGAAGATTGTGGCCTCAATATTCCACCGAAATGGCTAAAATTTGGTATTTAGACTTCGTGGGTGTACTCAAACTTCCCCTTTAAATTTGTCGGTATAGGTCCACGCCTTCATATAGCCCCATGGAGAGGTACCTTCCGATTTTTCTATTTTGAAGGTTGTGTCTTCAATATTCCACCAAAAAGGCTGAAATTTGGTATTTAGTCTTCAATGTCATATAAAACTGTTCGCCAGAAATATGTCTGTACAGGTCCACGCTTTCATATTGCACCATTTCTGACTAAAATTCGTTGGTATAGGTCCACGTTTCGATATAGCCCCCATAGAACGGTACCTCTCGATTTTCGTAATACTTTAGATTGTGACGTCAATATCCAACCGAAATGGCTGAAATTCGTTATTTCGTCTTCCAAGAGTTATAAAATATTCCAGAAGAGTATTATCAGTATAGGTCCACGTCTTCCTATATCCCCATAGAAGCGTACTTTTTGATTTTCGGTATTTTTTAAGTTTTTGCCACATTCTCTTACCGAAATATAGGAAATTTGGTATTTAGTCTTCTTTGAGCCTAAAAACTTTCCCTCAGAAATTTGTCGGTATAGATCGACGTTTTGAAATAGCCCCAATAGAATGGTGCCTCACATTGTTTTACCGAAATTGCTGAAATTTAGTATTAAGTCTTCTTCATACACGAACGGAAACTAATTATTCCATTTTACTTCAATACAACTTGTGGTGGAGGGTATAACAAGTTCGGCCCGGCCGAACTTAACACCGTTCTTACTTGTTATTGATAGGCATAAGAGTTTTTTTAAATCAGAAGAAGGGGACAAAAAGTTTTCATGAGGTGTACACTTTATCTCAACTATGTTTACTTTTGATAGACAAATATGACGAAAACAAGGCATGTTTATTTTTTTAAATAAAACTTAATTATGACCCGAAATGCATATCAAAGCTTTGCAAAAAAATTTATTTTTGAAAATTGTGGATCCAATGAAGTCCAAAATAAACATAGGGACAGTACAATATCTAAAATTTTGCTGGATACCGCGTAAAACCTACCAAAAACCGCTATAAGATGAAAGGAGGTGTATGGACAACTACATCTCCTGCAGAGGATAATCAAATAATTATACGAGTTATTAAACAGATCTCTCAGAGGTCATCAACAGATGTTAAAAGAAGTCTTAATACCGATAAATCTATACAAACCCCTCCGATACATACCATGGATACCGGGATACCAATATATGCAAATTTTAGGAAAATAGTAATTTCCAAAATTTTTCATAGAAATTTTGCAAAAAGTAATTGTTTTTCACGATTTAAATCAATACTCAAGTTGTAAGACTTGAAAAAATGTACTTTATCACCATACGCAGAAAAATATATGTTAGAAATATGTTTGGATCCAACGATTTCGTTCGAATCTCTTCATGCCGCATTTTTATCGTGTCGA
Organism: Musca autumnalis; assembly: GCF_047663935.1. Lineage (NCBI taxonomy): Eukaryota > Metazoa > Arthropoda > Insecta > Diptera > Muscidae > Musca > Musca autumnalis. Next base: position 213,631,122 of record NW_027411644.1, read on the forward strand.
AATCTTTTTCATGACCAAATACTCAATCGATTCACGTAATTAGGCCCAAGGTTCGTTTTAGATTACAATTTCACAATGTTTATTGACTTCACTTCAGTTATTCACACAAGACTTCAGTTCACTTAGTTTACACCTTGTTTAATTCAAGATTTACTTCTTGGGCCTAATTATGAGATTCGATATCGAGTTGTTTCGAACCGAGTACTCGAATTTGGTATATCGAATGCTAGATATCGATCACTCAGTTTACACCTTGTTTAATTCAAGATTTACTTCTTGGGCATAACTATGAGATTCGATATCGAGTTGTTTCGAACCGAGTACTCGAATTTGGTATGATAGCATTCGATATCGAGCAAAATTATCGATTTATCTGTAAAATATTTGCGAGACTTTACTCGTAGCTAAATTATCTACGAGACAAACAAAAGGAACAAGAAGAAAGAAGTAAAATGTACAAATTGGTAGTTGCTTTCGTTTTATAGAACAAAAGATAAATTGGCAAATATGTAAATGTGAAAGAGAAAAAATTAAATGAAATGAATTAAAATAAAATAATAAAACTTGAACAAAAATCATGTGTTTCTTTATACAAAGCAAAACGTGAAAATTTTGTAAACAAAATTACAACCAAAGGAAAAAAGCTGTTTGCATAAATCTTAAAAAATAATGGACTAAACCAGTAATAATTATAGTTTTTATTCAATATAATATTTTTTATTTAACTAACAAATTTCGTTTTATTTGTTCCCTTATTTTTTTCTCCTACGTTATTGGTTTCTGTGCTGGACTAACTTCTATTATAGGAGTTTCTTCATTAAAGTTGATGTCGGCATATCCTTAAATAACACTGTGTAACATTTTTAAGGTGATCTTGTGCAAACAATTCGAACCCTAGTTGGGTTTTGTTGTGTCAGATCCAGCTTGGATATTATGGCCCCATCTATACATGGTTAAATATTGAATTTTTTAAAGAAATTCGGGGCTATATCTCTGAAACCAATGCGAATCTTCTTCTGACCTCTGAAGAAAATTTGTAGATAAGGACAAGAAAAACTACATTTATTGCCTCAAATTTCAAAATATATGCAAAAATTCAGCAATTTATATACATTTCGCACCGAATCTCCAAAACCGTTAATTTTTTCTGAATATTTTCATTTGGAAAAATATTCCCTGGAAAGTAATACATAACTCTTTAGAACATGTCATTGTTGTAAAATGCCTCTATGCGTTGTTTTCAGTACATTTTTATACCCTCAGCCTTTAGGCTAAAGAGGGTATATACACTTTGATACGATGAAAATGTGCCTCATCGAAATAATGGTTTTAGACCCCAAGTATGTTTGGACGAAATGTGTTTCAGACAATTTGGAGTCGATCTAGCCATGTCCGTCCGTCTGTCTGTCTGTCCTGCTGGCTGGAGCGCACGATAACTCTCGACCGGATGATCCGATTCGGTTCAAATTTTGACTTTCGTAATATTCAGCCCAAACTTAGTTTAAGTTCGAAGATTGGCTATATCGGTCCACTCCTTCCGGTACCTTCCCCACAAAAGTTCGAAAATGTTCGGAAAATTTGTGCGCACGATAACTCTTGAAGGGGGTAACCGATTTGGTTCATACTTTGCCCATTGTGAAATATGTACCAGACTTAGATGAGGTTCCAACATGGACTCAATAGGTCTACTTCTTCGGGTACCTCCCACACAAAATTTCGGATAAGTTAAGTTTAGGACCCGCTCTCGAATCGCTTTGATGTTTGTTTTAGCAACTTGTATTCACTGCCCTCCATACGACGGTACAAGCTTCATCAGGGGCAAGTCCAAACTTCCTGAGAAAATAGCCTGAAAGTTTCACAAAACCCCTATGACACCGTGTGAAGTGGTTGGAACGCAAGATAACTCTCGAACGGATCTGCTGATTGGGTCCAAAATTTGGCCTTAGTAATATTTTGTCCAAACATAGTTTAAGTTCGAAGATAAGCCATATCGGTCCACTCCTTCAGGTACCTCCCCCACAAAATTTCAAAAATGTACGGAAAAATTGTTCGTACGGTAACTTTTGAAGGGAGTGGCCGAATTGATCCATACTTTACACATCCTAATATATCTACCAGATATAGATCACGATCAAATATGGACTATATTTGTACACTCCATCCAGTACCTCCCAAACCAAATTTCGGATAAGTTCACTTTGAGACCTGCTATCGAATCACTTTTATTTTTGTTGAAGCAACTTGCATTCGCTGCCTCAATTATGATGGTAAAAGTTTTTTCAGGGGCAAATCCACACTTCTTAAGCAAACAGCCCGAAGGAAGTATAACGCCCCTATGGCACCATATGTAGTGGCTGGAGATCGACTTCCATAATTGTCAATGTCGATCCATTCCTTTAAGTACTTCTTCCGCAAAACTTCTGCTCTTTAATCTAATCAACATTTTTGTCGGTTCGTCCATACGTACGTTTCTTGGGAAAAAATTGTTTCAATATACACAGGCTGAGGGTATATCTCTGTCGGCCAAGCCCACTAATACTTTTTTTACTTGTTCAACGATGATTTAATAAAAATGTCAATAATGTAGTGACATTCGAAATGCGAGAATAAACTGTTGATGTGAACTACGTTTGAAATACGTGTTGTAAAAGATATGATGCAAAATACCGCTGAAACAACATGAAGTAAGCATTTTAGAGTTTCAGAATGTTCTAAAGAATTGTTGAGAACTTTATTTGGAAGATTTTTGCAAAAGGTTACTTGGTTCAACTCCAAGTAGTTTAGCCGATACTGGCCAGAATTTCAGCAATTATGTAAAATTTTCTATATGTTATAGATTTTGATGCCATAGATGAAGTTTTTCTAATGTGGTTTTTTTCAAAAGATAAGTTCTACTAGTTTAGGGCTACAATATTGCTAAAGACAGCAAGGCCAAATTCCTATTCGTTTCTGAGATAAAGGCCTGATAAATGCAAAAAAAGTATAGATTTAGCCCGGTTTAGATGAGACCATAAAACCCGAACTGGATCTGACAGGACAAAACCCTATTCGGGGTTTTGTAGTCTAAATATGTACTTTCAAAAAATGCATACTAGAAGTTGTTTGCATTTTCAGTGTTTGTTTCATCTTCTTCATCAGAAGATGATAATAAAAAAACACAGAGGGTTCCATTTTATTTATTTTTTTTTTCTTAAAATATCGCGCCAACCAGCAATTATTTTTTAATGTTTCTATTTGACACAAACCACCGTACATTTATTAAGGTAGATGCATCAGCAATCAGTTATAACAATGTCAAAAAGATTTTGAAATAATAAATAATTTCGTACATTTTCGTAGCACGACTTCATTCCGAAATTATTGTTCAATGTATTATTCGAACAATTTAACAGATATTCAATACTTTTCATTCATAATTTTGTTTTTTTTTTTTTTAATTTTCGTGTTAAGTTAAATATTTATTTTTGGGGTCTACCTTTATGAATGTTAATGATATCATATAGTCGATTAGCGGTTATTTTTCGAATTTATCGATAAGAACGATTTTTCCTTCTCAACCGAGTCCCATCATACCAATACTTTTCCGTGTCGACATTTTATTCACGAGTAAATTCTCGATCAAATCGAATCTCATAATTAGGCCCCTTTACTTACACTGACGATTTTAGTTCGCGGAACAATTTACAACTCAAGTCGCCCAATAGCTGTCGCCCGCGTAGCTAGCCCAATAGCTAGTCGTCCGCGTAGATTACAACAAGAACAATAGCAGAACAAACAGGGAAAAGTAGTGATTGGAATTCTATAGAGTAATTGTTGTTGTAAATTTGATTTAAATAAACTATATGTTTAATGAAAAATTACGTTACAATTCAAATTCTCCAGTTACTTTCATAACTTATATTCAATAAAAGAGGAAAATTGATGGTAGGAATGTTATTGCAAATAAACTATTTTGTTAAAATCCCATCTAAAAATCTGCTAAAACGTCATCAAGAAATATGGTTTACCATCAATTCAGAGAACTATTGAAATTACAATCATTCAAAAAATATGAAAATCAACAAGTAAAGAAGTATCAGTCGGCTTTGCCGACAGAGATATACCCTCAGCCTATGTGAATTGGAACTTTCATCTACGGACAGATAGAATGTATTTAGGGTCTTTTCTGAATTTTGTGGCACTTTTTGGACATTTGAACTTGCCGACAAAAATGTATATTAGGATTAAAGTTCAAAAATTTTGCGGAGGATGGAATGGACCGACATATCTTTTCGATAGATATCGCGCCCACTAGTCATTTCAGTGGGTTATCGTACACCTGGTCCAAAACCAGTATGCCAGGAAGCATCGACTTGTCCACGGAAAATATAATTTGGCTATAAACAGACCACGAAGAACATAATCGGTATAAATTTCCAAAGGATCTCCGAACAGACCCTAAAATGCACTTGGACTCAAATGTTGAACTTTTGTGGGGGAGGTATCTTAAGGAGAGGACCGATATGGGCCATTTTTGAAGTTAAACTAAGTTTGGACAAAATATGACGAAGGCCAAATTTTGGACCAAATCGTTTTATCAGTTCGAGGGTTGTTGGTGCCATAGAGGTTTTTTACAACTTTCGGGCTGTTTCCCAAGAAGTATGGACTTGACACTGAAAAAACTTTTACCGTCCTAATTGAGACAGCGCACAGTGGTCGAAACCACTGATCTAGCGGCGCGAAATTAATAACTTGGAAACGAATGAAGATATCTTTCTGAAATTTTGCACAAGCTCAACCTGTGTCTGTTGGTAATTATGGACTAAATATGAACAACATAGGCAAATATTTTGGTATAGCCCCCATATAACGGTACCTCCTGATAATTGATATTTTGAGGATTTAAGCCACCTTTTCCTTCCAAATTAGTTGTAATTTGGTACTTAGGGTTCCTAGTGATCAGTAAACCTTTCCACCAAAAATTGTGGACATAGGTCCACGTTTGGGTATAGGCTTCTTTTAAGGTACCTCCCGACTTTCAGTATTTTGGGGATTTAAAGCTACATTTTCCGACCAAATAAGGTGTAATTTGGTATTTGGGGTTCCCAGTGGACACAAAAATTCTCCACCGAAAATTGCGAATATAGGTCTACATTTTGATATAGCCCCCATATAACCGTACCGACAGATTTTGGGTATTTTTAGGATTTAAGCTATTTTTCAAGACCATTTATCAGCAAGATTTGCAGCTATTTGCAGGTACCTGAAGGAGTGAACCGATCTGGCTTATCTTCGAACTTAAATTAAGTTGGGACAAAATATTATGAAGGCCAAATTTTGGATCGAATCCGCAGATCCGTCCGAGAGTTATCTTGCGCTCCAACCATTACACACGGTGTCATAGGGGTTTTTTGCACCTTTCAGGCTATTTTCTCAGGAAGTGTGGACTTGTCCCAGATGAAACTTGTACGATCGAATGGGGACCAGTGAATACAAGTTGCTACAACAACTGAACTTTTCCGAAATTTTGTGTGGGAGGTACCCGAAGAAGTGGACCGATTGAGTCCATATTGGAACTTCATCTAAGTCTGGAAGAAATTTCACGATTTGCAAAGTATGGACCAAATCGGTTACTCCCCTCAAGAGTTATCGTGCGCACACAATTTCCGAACATTTTCGAACTTTTGTGGGGGAGGTACCGGAAGGAGTGGACCGATATAACCCATCTTCGAACTTAAACTAAGCTTGGACAAAATATTACGAAAGCCAAATTTTTGATCGAATCGGTTGACCCGTTCGAGAGTTATCGTGCGTTCCAGCCAGAAAGATAGACAGACAGACAGACGGACATTGCTAAATCGACTTAAAATTGTCTGAAACGGATTTCGTCCAAACATACATGGGGTCTAAAACCATTATTTCGATGAGGAACATTTTGTCCGTATAAAAAGGTATCAGGGCAATCATGAATAAAAATTACGTGCGGAATTTGTTCCCTTTCCCCAATATAATTTTTTTTATTTCCATATTTATGTAAAAGGGAATATTTTTGTCGATTCGGCGGAAATATTTCATAATTAAGAATTATATTAATTTTAAAGGAATTTCACTTTTTAAAATCATTTTCCGTGCGGAAAGTTCCGAAGGAAATATTTATGATTGCCCTGAATATGTCTTTTTTAGCATAAATGCTGAGGATATAAAAGGAAACAATTAACAATTTTTTATACCCTCAGCCTTTAGGCTAAAGAGGGTATTTACACTTTGATACGACCAAAAATGTGCCTCATCGAAATAATGGTTTTAGACCCCAAGTATGTTTGTACGATATCCGTTTCAGACAATTTTGAGTAGATCTAGCAATGTCCGTCCGTCTGTCTGTCTGTCTGTCCGTCTGTCTGTCTGTCTGGCTGGCTGGTGCGCACGATAACTCTCGAACGGATTAATCGATTCGGTTCAGATTTTGGGTATCGAAATATTTTGTCCAGATTCGATTTAAGTTCGAAGATGGGCCATATAGGTCCACTCCTTCAGGTACCTCCCCCACAAATGTTCAAAAATTGTCGCAAAACTTGTGCGCACGATAACTCCTGTAAGGAATAACCGATTTGGTCCATACTTTGCACATCGTGTAATTTCTACCAAACTTAGATGAGGTTCCAATATGCACTCAATCGGTCCACTCCTTCGGGTACCTCCCACACAAAATTTCGGAAAAGTTCAGTTTAGGACCTGGTCTCGAATCGCTTTGATTTTTGTTTACGCAAGTTGTATTCGCTGTCCTCTATACGACGCTGTAAGTTTCATTAGGGGCAAGTCCATACTTCCTGAGAAAATAGCCTGAAAGTTACAAAAAAACCCTATGACACCGTGTGTAGTGGTTGGAGCGCAAGATAACTTTCGAACGGATCTGCCGATTCAGTCCAAAATTTGGCTTTCGTAATATTTTGTCCAAACTTAGATCAAGTTCAAAGATGGATTATATCGGTCCACTCCTTCCGGTACCTCCCCCACAAAAGTTCGAAAATGTTCGGAAAATTTATGCGTACGATAACTCTTGAAGGGAGTAACCGATTTGGTCCATCCTTTGCACATTATGAAATTTCTACCAGACTTAGATGAGGTTCCAATATGGACTCAATCGGTAAACTCCTTCGAGTACCTTCCACACAAAATTTCGGAAAAGTTCAGTTTAGGACCTGCTCTCGAATCGACTTGGTTTTTATTGTTTTTGGTTTTTATTGTACAGTTCCCTATACGAAGGTACAAGTTTCATCAGGGGCAAGTTCATACTTCCCGAGAAAATGGCCGGAAAGTTGCAAAAAGCCCCTATGACACCGTGGTAGGAGCGCAAGATAACTCTCGAACGGATCTGTCGATTCGGTCCAAAATTTGGCCTTCGTAATATTTTACCAAAACATCGTTTAAATTCGAAGATGGGCTATATCGGCCCACTCCTTCAGGTACCTCCCCCACAGAACTTCAGAAATGTTCGGAAAAATTTTGCGCACGATAACTCTTGAAGGGAGTGACCGATGTAATCCATACTTTGCACATCCTAATATATCTACCAGATATAGATCAGGTTCGAATATGGACTGAATTTGTCTACTCCTTCTGGTACCTCTCACACAAAATTTCGGATAAGTTCACTTTAAGTCCTGCTATCGAATCACTTGGATTTTTGTTGAAGCTATTTGCATACGCTACCACCATTACGACGGTAAAAGTTTTTTCTAAGTCCATATTTCTTGCGAAAACAGCCCGAAAGGTGTAAAAAACCCCTATGTCACCATATGTGGCGGTCGAAAAACACGATAACTCTCGAACTGTTCAACCGATTTGGTCCAACATTTGGTCTTCGTCATATTATATCCAAACTTAGTCACATGGGCAATGCCGGTCCACAACTTTCGGTACTTCTCCCCAATATTTAAAATATATCACTTTGAATCTCCTAATATTTTATCAAAATTTAGTTAAACTTATAAAATGGCCAATATAGGTCCTCCCTAAGAGTACATGCCCTACAAAAGTTCAACATTTGTGTCTTAGCGCAGTTAATTCCTATTCCACATTATAGTCGGCAAGTTCAAATGTCCAAAAAGGGCCAAATTCTGAAGAGACCTGAAATACATTCGATCTCTCCGGAGGTAAAAGTTTCGCTTCACTTTGGCTGAGGGTATATATCTGTCGGCAAAGCCGACTGACACTTTTTTACTTGTTTTAATTAAGTTTAATTTTCCTTTCCTTGAGTATGAGTATGCCTATAATATTTTGTAAAAGAGTATTTTGCATAAATTTGTGCACAGTGTTCCGTATACCTTTTGTAGTTTTTTTTTTCACTGGCACATTTATGATATGAAGTATTTCAAGCAAGAATCTTCGTTTATAGTTTCTTTCTTTGTCCAAGATTTCAACGTCTTTAAAGTTCCGTGTGTGTCCTGTGATTGCACAGTGACGCAAGAGAAGTTTTTCTTGAATTTGTTACAAAAGAATAAAAGCAAACCGCTTGAACTAAATTTTATTCTTTTACAACAAATTCATGAAAAATTTCATTTTTTGATTTTGCACGACTGGCGGTAATCCTTCATTGAAAGCTGCGATATGCTACATTAGAATTGAACTAATCCATTGTTTGACCACCGACGAAATCTACTTTACATCGATTTAAATGTGAGATGTTCTACTTTTAGCAGCTGGCTTTTGTTTTGGAACATCCCTAATAGAAGCGGAGATATTTGCATAAATATAAACATTTGCATCCTTACAACCCACATGTTTTTTGTCGATTCCGAAATCGTAAAACGAGACGATCTGATCAAAATATCTACCTGTAGATTTAGATAGATAGACGTACAGACAACTCAGCTCCTCGAGAATTTAATTTTAGTATGTATAAAAAATAAAATTGTGTGCCAAAGTGGTACTACTCGATCGGACAATAGATCGTAATACCGTTGACGTGATTGAGCATAGTATCGACCATCTCAATCAACACGACTGCTCCAATTATGTAAGGACTTACCCCCTGTTTTTGTAAAATTTTTTATTCTTCTCACACGAATTGTCAAATTTTGTAGATCGATTTACTCGCTTTAGCGCAAATGTAGCGCGCTGATTTTTAAATGAGAAATTCTTAACTATATATGGAACGGGTATACGAAAAATTAGGTATGTATGTCCTCTGGGTGCTGAGCTATGGATGCCCAAATTATTACGCATATAGACGAACGAACAAAAATAAGTTACAAAAACAGGGGGCATGTCCATTGAGAATCCTCCAAGCAGCAAATCGTGAACCACTTCCTTAGGTACTACAATTAGCCCCTGTTATTACACTGTGAACCGAAAATTTGGGGCAGAGATTATGTCTTTTGGGGATGAAAGCCCTTGGTGAGTATATTAAAAATCCCGAAGGACAAATCCGCCATGAGTCGAACTTCCGAGTTATGGCGTGATTAAGTTTTTGGTGAAGACCCTGTAAGGCATCTGAAATTAGCGTTATATCTTTGTTAACTGCTGTTTTGGCTCATTTATGAGATGACTTGTCTTCAGCCAAATCGAATGAAGATTATTTTTGTAGAGCATTTCGACTTTCTAACTCGCTTCCTTCAATGTCCTTTTCGTCCCTTATTTTAAGAACCGCTATAAAACTACCACAAGATGACGTTTTTCAGCTTCAGAATGCTCTGTCACTAAGAAAATTTTAGGTACGGCTCTCCTTGACAACTAATCGATTTTGTCTCGTTTTCATGGTCCTTTTGTACATTTACCCGATTTTGTTCAGAAAAAAACTATATTTTGTTGTTTTGTATATTCGTTGTTTATTGGTTGTTCGAATATACAGAATATGGAAAACAAAAAACATAGTTGATTCTGAGCCAAAACAGGTTAAATGTAAAAAATGACCATGAAAACGCGACAAAATCGATTAGTTGTCAATGACGGTCGTACCCTAAAATTTTCTGAGCGACATTTTTGAAAACATTTCGAAGCTGAAAAACGTCATCATCTGGTACTTTTACAGCGCTTCTTAAAATAAGGGACGAAAAGGACATTGAAGGAATGGAGTTAGAAGGCCGAAATGCCCTACGAAAATAATCCTCATTCGATTTGAGTGAAGACAAGTCATCTCATAAATAAGCTTAAACAACTGTTAACAAAGATATAACGTTAATTTCAGATGCCTTACATGGTCTTCAGCAGAAACTTAATCAGGCCACAACTCGGAAGTTCGACTCACGGCTGATCTGTCCCTCGGGATTCTTAATAAACTCACCAAGGGCATTCATTCCCAAAAGGAATTATCTCTGCCCCAGATTTTCACCTCCATTTTGTGTCACAGTGTTATTAGGAATTTTGTAAACCTTAATTCCCTCTTTAGGATTATTTCGCTATAACCTTAATTGATGCCAAAAAATTATGAATTGTTCAAGTTCAAGGAAGCAAAACATGCAGGGTGGTACACTTTTATATCATTACTTAAGATTAGAATTTAAGTAAAAAATCGTTGAAAACCCCTATAATTTTTTATTTCTTTCTCTTTTCAAAATATTCTGGCTTTTTTTCTTTTAATAAAAATAAAGGTTTCATTCAATTTGGAAAAGGTTTCATTTGATTTGGAAAAGGTTTCATTTGATTTGGAAAAGGTTTCAATTGATTTGGAAAAGGTTTCATTTAATTTGGAAAAGGTTTCATTCAATTTGGAAAAGGTTTCATTTAATTTGGAAAGGCTATACGTTGGTAATATACTCCGTTTCATTTCAATATTTAGTTCTTCTCTTCCCAGAGATGCAAGAAGTAATAGGTTTTTGGCCAAAAACAAGACCGTTATCATGCCTCAATTACCGTATTCACCAGACTTGGCCTCCGCTGACTTTTTTCTCTTCCCAAAACTGAAGACACCGATGAAAGAAAAGCAATTTGATACGATTGAGAAGATAAAAGAAAAATCGAAACAGGAAGTGTTGGCTATATCAAATAGTGCGTTTCAGAAGTGTTTCGAGGATTGGAAAAACGCTGGCATAAGTGTATTATGTCCTATGCGTGGGGGATTACTTTAAAGGGGACAAAATAGTTCTCGATGAATAAATAAATACACATCAGGTTATAATGCTTAATAAATGATTGGATTATTGGATGTGAAGCGTTTTACAGACATAAACAATCCATAAATAATCCGTAAATAATCCTTTCTTTTTAACGATTGTTAAAAGTTGTTCGATATGTGACAAAATGGACACTAGTGGACTTCTCCAAGTTAAATCCGAATAGATAGTAAGTATTTTTTTTAAATTTAGTGGTTTCAATTAAAAGTACATACCATCTTCCAAATTTGGTCTTAAACAAACCATTTGTAGTGTACTTTAAAAACCAAAGGATGATGACATATTAATTATTCCTGCTTTTTGTACGAACAACTGCTGATTCTTAAGTACATCATTATATTATCATTTTGAAGCAGGACATTTATTATATAACCTTCTTCCTCATCCCTTTTTTGCAAAATACATATGTATGTATACTAACCCATTAATATATTTTTACGAAAAGATGTATGTGTGTGTAAAGATAGGTCGTTTATATTTGTTTTCTTTAAGTAATGTTTATAATTAACTTTTTGGCGTAATTAATGCCAACTCTAATTATTGTTAATCATGCTGAGAATCTAACAGCGCCCACAATGTAACGTCGTTTCTGTGACAGTGTTCCATCAGTGGCGGGCGGTAGTAGAAGCTTCAGAAAGCAGGGCAACCCCACACAAAAAATATATGAGATACAATTAAAATCCATCCAACCATCCCAAGTTTCTAGCAGGGACGAGCCCATTCTTCATTCTAAGTGAATTTTTGCATCTTGTTGTTGTTGTTTTTGTTTGTTATATTTCTTGTAAAAAATGTTTGGTCTTTAATAAAATATCTTTTTGACTTTGTATTCATTTGTGTTTGTTCATTCATTCATTCTTCGTTCGCCACATCATCCTGGGAACTAAGACAGGCATCATACGCAACATAACAACAACAACTGGAAAACCATTTGTGTATTCCTTTGCCATGAAGAAACACCAGCTATTGGAGAATATAAAAAGCGCCATGTTGTATTTCCATCAACTTGCCTTGTTGGTGGGAGCTAATATGGCAGCAGAAGAAAGTCTCAACAACCCCAAAGGGGGCAATACATCATGGCTCCGTATTGAAGTTTGGGTATTTGTTTCGTTGGGCAGCATTAACCCCCTCGCAAAAGATACAATATGCAGTTGTTATTTTTTTTTTTTTTTTTTTTTTTTTTTTTGTTGGAGGGATAGTTGACAGTCTATTATTATTTAAAGAAACTCCTTTGAAGATTTACTAAAGGGCAGAATGTTATTTTTTGTCATTTTTGGCTATGTTTTGCTCTATGAAGTGTACCGGTCTTTGTTGTTAACTGTTTATTTCATTTACCCTTCTTTGATTATTGCATTCGTTATAATTGTCATGATGATAACGGTAATCACATATATAACCATTGTAGACATAATTATCATTATTTTTGGGATTATGATTCGATTGTTGGTGTAGAGTTTTTATTGAATACCACATTTTCTAACCGATTCACAGTCTCAAGCATGCAGTAGAAATTAACAGTAGGTTGTATACTCTCAATTTATACCTTGGTTTAGACCCCAAGTATCTTTGAACGAAATCCGTTTCAGACAACTTGGAGATGATTTAGCTAGTCAGTTCTTTTGTCAGTCTGATCCAGGCATAGATCAGGTTTGAATATGGAATAAATCGGTAAACTCGTTCGTGTGCCTCCCACACAAAATATGGAAAAAACTGCAGTTGAACAGCTCGATTCGGATTGTTTTGAATTTTTTTCAATAAGTTCTTCTTGCGGACCCTGTTACGAAGGCGCATTTTTTCGGGGGCAATGACCCAAAAGCTCCGAAAAGCCTACCGGTACCAACTAGTATTTCGACACCTCCTAATAATAGTATGCTAAGTCTAAAAAGTGAGTTTTGCAGGAGAAGCTCTCAAAGTGTGGAAATTTTTTTGAACTTCAGTACTATGCTAAGTCAATATTTGTTTATAACTTCTGTTCGGATTGACCGATCATTACCAAAATTAGACAGAATTTAAGTTAAAGGACGTTCGACACCAAATATTAGTTTGCTAATTCTGAACAGTGAGTTTTGCAGGACAAGCTCTAAAACTTTGGAAATTTCTTTGACCTTCAGTACTATGCTAAGTAAATATTGGTTTATAACTTCTGTTCGGATTGTCCGATTATTACCAAAATTTGACAGAATTTAAGTTAAAGGACGTTAAATATAAAAATGTAAAGAACTTGAAACCATGCTAAGTCGACATAGCATACTATTGTTTGGAGGCGTCGATTTGTACGTAAGATAACGCTCGAAGGGAGAAGCACATCGTATTATTTCCTACAGTCTGGGATTACACAAAGTTTGAAAAGAGTGGAGTGTAAGGGTTCGTCTGGGATCGTTTTTAAATTTTTGGCAACATGTTGGGTATGTAGTTACGACGGTACAATTTTTTTCGGGGGATATCAAATTCGGACAAGGCTTGGAATACCTCCGAACGTTATGGGCTATCAATGAATGCTTTATAATCTACAAAAAAAAGTTAGTGTCGATCTGCATTATTTGGGTCTTTTCCTGGATTTGCCGCTGGGTAAATATCTGGTCAGGTCTTAAGTCACATTGTATGACCCAATTATTTCGTTTCGCGACACAGGATGCTCAGGTTCCAATCGTCGGGTAGGCGTTCCTCTTTTTCCTGGGGAAAGGGCGCTCCTCCGTGGCTAAAAATGGTAAAAACTAAATACTTCGTTGAACAAATTTATTGATGGGGAGTGATAGAAAACATATTAATTAAGAAGAATCTGAAGTTTGGTACTGATACGTGAAGTAGTTTTTGCTATATGAGGATTTAAATCCGACAATTTTAGTTAATACGTATTTTTGTGTTTTTTTTTTCTAAAATTAATCAATTATATTATGCGTTAATATTTAAAATTTAAAAGTAACGGTTGCTGAAAAAATTATTCCTAAGTTCTCTTGGGATGTAATAAACTTGGCTACACTTTTGTTTGTATGTAAATATTAATCATATGGTGTTTACATTTACCCAAACATGTATTACTAAGTTTATTAATTTTCTGAAGCAAATTTTAAATTGAGTGGAGTGGAAAAAAATGGTATAAAAGTGTATATCGATATTTTTTGCTGTATGAGTAGTAAAAAGTGAGTACTTCAAATATATAAAGGTCCCAGCTGCAGAGGTTTGCAGACGAATATGTCATTTCTCTTTTTCAGCGACCACCTAACTGAGAAGATACCCCCTTTTTTAACAAATCGTTTTGCGGTGTTGGCTATAGCGCGAAAACGAATGAACCGATCATCATATATTTTTGTGGGCTTGTTAAGTACCTAATAATCATGCTTTAAAACGAGAGAATTTTAAAATATCAATTTTTCAAACAAATTGTGAACAGCGAAAATCAAAATTCGATTTTTTACAAAAAATTGACCGTTTTTTGGCCACTAATCGGTCAAAAAATTTTTTTAAATTAAATTTCTCATATATAAAGACAAGCGATTGATATATTCAATATGCTCACAAACAATATGAAGACTAAACACAAAATTTCAGTCATATCGGGTGGATATTGAGGCCACAACACTCAAAATACCGAAAATGAGGAGGCTCGGTTCTATGGGGGCTATAGGAAGATGAGCACATATACCAACATATTTCTGGTGGAAGGTTATAAGTCTCCCAACGGAGACTTAATACCAATTTTCAACCATTTCGGTGTGATAGTCAGGCTAAAACCTCCAAAATTCCGACAATCGGGAGGTACCGTTGTATGGGGGCTATATCAAAACGTGGACTTAAGCCCACAATTCTCTGTTGGAATATTTGATACCTCTGCCGAAGACTAACCGCAAAATTTGAATACTTTCGGTTGGTCATTGTGTCTAAAACATTCAAAATACCGAAAATCGGGAGGTACGGTTCTATGGGGGCTATATCAAAACATGGACCGACAAACCCAATTTTTTGTCCTGAAGATTGTAAGTCAATAATAGGTACGTGTACCAAAATTGATGCACCTACGACAACTCCTTCTATTTTTGGCCACAGTTAATATGAGCTCTCGATATTGTGCGATACCGCTCTCGTGCGCTGCTCGTTGCTACTGAATGTAGAGTAACCCATATAGGGCTACTGGTCATACCATGGGTTGCTTTGTGGAAGTCTCTATTATCCAACTATGGATTTTGCGGAACAGCCGCATGCATCCGTATCCAGATTAAAAAATGCTACCTACTGGAATCACTGCGTCCATAAAGAATCAGGACACAGGTGAGTTAGTTGGACAGCTAAACAAATGCAGCGTGTCTTGTAGTCCCAATCCGCATTCAGGGAATATGTTGGTTCTCGAGCCATCAATTCGGGGCTGATATGAACTGAGGCGGCAGCATCGTCCGGATCATAACTGGGCTAAAACCACTCGTGTTCGCCTTGGCAGCTCTTCTGCTGCGATGTACTGCCTACGCAACTGCATCTGTGCGAATGTCTAAAAAGCACGTTGATCTAGAGGTTCGCGTTTGTGCCTTTAGACCTCTCACTCCAGATCATGAAGATCTCTCCTGACGTGCCTGGGAGGGGGAAACCTACTCAATCAGGTACTGCATCGACAACATCGTGTTGTCTTGATGAACCAGTAAAACCTATGTCTCCTCACGAAGATGGTCCACTAATGCCATGAGAAGGCATCTTGTTGCAGTTCTCTGGTCGGCAATCTTGCATGTTTGAATATTCTTCAACATAATGGAGCTAACATTTGCATTCCACACTACCGCCGCATATTTAAACATGGTTGATAGGCTTGTTGATCTAGGGGTTTTCTCTTGCAACGTTGGACTTTTCTTTCTAGATCATGAAGATCCCTCCTGACTGAAAGACATGAGGAGGCACCATGTTGCAGTTCTTAGAGCGGCATTCTGACAGCTTTGCACTTGTATTCGCGGACCACATAGCTTAACCCCCCACACGGACCTATCGTGTTATATGTGGTCAAGAAGGTTTCTTTGTCTGCAAGGGACTTGAGGACCTCGTTCTTACATCGGTCTTACAGATAGGTGTGGCATGTGCGGACAACGTGGACCTGCTGTTGAATGTGACTTCTAGAATTTTGGGGTAGTTTGTGGTCGGAATTTTGCTATCATCGACCATGACATTCAACTCTGTTCTCACCTCTGCCGTCCATGTGGCGAACATAGTGGCCGTAGATTTAGTGGCGGATATTTGCATGGCTTGCTTGCTTGGAGTGCTTGACAATAGCAAAGGCTTTTGACAAGACAAGCGCCACCATCACTGTTCTATTGCACGGCTTGCTCTGGTTGAATTCTAGACTGATATGTGTGAAGATGGCGTGCAGGACTGTTGGCGTGCTGTGCTGCTTGCGGAAACCATGGTGATCATCGAAACCTGGATAGCTACATATTTCTGTTGCTGGGAAAAAGTAAACCTACAAGAGTCTTTGCTACGGGCGACAAAAACGAAATCGGTCTGTATGATTCACCTTTGCTGGCATCTTTGTCTGGCTTCAGTAGCGGGACTAACGTCCCCATTTCACAGATTTAGGGCACGATGTAGATGGCTCATCCAGTTATGTCAGCATTACCATCGAGCTTTCATCAGAGCTTAATGCTTTGGATGGTGCTCGAAAAATTGTCGATTGAAATATTTTTCGACTCCGATTTTACAACTCTTTATATGATTCAGTCACTTGTTCCGCTTATGCTCACCGACCAATATATCTGAAGCGGTGATTGGCGAACTCTCTGAAACTAGACCAATTAGCTTTCGCATGATTTTTGAAAATGCAGGGGTGTTGAATCAGTCGGTCTGCGTACGAGTATGGAGACAATTACGGCAAGATGGTCTGACCCAAGAGAAACGATGAGTTGCCACATCATTTGTCGGAGCAAGTGATACGATTGTTATATCTGGCGAACTGTGATGTTCTTCTATAATTCTGGTAGAGGCGTCCTCATTGACCGTGCAAAACGTAGAGCTCTCAATCTACTCAGTTAGAACTATACCCCTCTGGTGAGGAGCTTTAAGGTCCCCCTTCGCAAAATAATCCCGCAATTTTGGGCCTATAACCTGGAGTACATCTATTTATCGACGGGATGTATACGTTAAGCAATCAGTAATTATATTAGACCATGTTAATTATCCAAAATGCTGAAAACCATTGATATAGGCGTAAAAAGATTTACATGCAAAGGAAAAGTAAGCCCAGATCATTGTCAACGAATATGTTAGTATAGTATGTCAACGCAAAAAATAGTATATCCCCAAAAATACTAATCAAACAGCATCACTCCACGGATAATATAATAGCATAAACATTTACTTAATAGCATTTTACCACTTTAATTGTTCCATAAAACAGAAGAGTTTAACAGAACACAAAAAAAAACGTAAAACCTTACACCCCAATCACACCGTACCAAATCGAAATGAACACTTAACGATGGGTGACGGGCGGCAGCAGAACTGTTAAAGTAACATTTATTTGAAAATTTGGTTAGAATGAAATCAAGTTTTTGTTGTTGCCGTTGTTGTGTTTGCTCGCGACACAGTTGGAAAGACATAAATAACTTGGCTAAAACGCAAAGATGTACGCAGCAAGTGTCGGAAAAGAACAATGGAGCGATGAACATGAAATGTTTACTAATGAAGTTCTAAAACAGCAGGACAACAACTTATTAACCCTTTGACACTTTTGGCAAATAACAATAACAACTGTAAAGAATCTGCAACATTACCCACCGCATAATAAAAGGCACATTATGCGCCCATAGTGGCGAATGGAGAGACGCACCCCCACAAACAAAAGGCAATAGTAAAATACATTGCATGGAAAAAGTTTGCACATATCATAAAGTGTTTTAGATTTAGCTTAAGTCAACCTAAAGCTTGAAAACAAATAAACGAACTTCTATAGGAAGAAGACATGATGGTTTTCTATAGGAAGAAGACCTAATGGTCTTCTATAGAAAGAATACATGATCTTTTATAGGAAGAAAACCGAATGGTCTTCTATAGGAAGGAGACATGATGGTCTTCCATGCGGAGAAGACATGGTTGTCTTCTACAGGAAGAAGAACTAATAGTATTTTATAAGAAAAAGACCGAAAAATCTTCTATAGGAAAAAGACATGATGGTCTTTTGTAGGAAGAAGACATAATGCTCTTCTGTAAGTAGAAGGCATGATGGTCTTCTGTAGGAAGAAGAGCCAATGATCTTCCACAGGAAGAAGACCTAATGATCTTCTTTAGGAAAAAAGACTTAATGGTCTTCTATAAGGAAATATACCTAATGGTCTTCAGTAGGAATAAGACCTAATGGTCTTCTATAGAAAGAATACATGATCTCCTATAGGAAGAAAACCTAATGGTCTTCTATAAGAGGTAGACATGATGGTCTTCCATGAGGAGAATACATGGTTGTCTTCTACAGGAAGAAGAACTAATAGTATTTTATAAGAAGGCCGAATAATCTTCTATAGGAAGAAAAAATGATGGTCTTCTATAGGAAGAAGACATGATGATCTTTTATAGGAAGAACACCTAATTGTCTTCTATAGAAAAAAGTACATGATGGTCTTCTGTAGGAAGAAGAGCCAATGATCTTCCACAGAAAGAATACGTAATGATCTTCTTTAGGAAAAAGACCTAATGGTATTCTGTAGTAAGAAGACCTAATGTTTTCCGATAGAAAGAAGACCTAATTGTCTTCTATAAGAAGACCTATCGGTCCTCAATAGATAAAGGATCTAATGGTCTTCTATAGGAAGAAGATCTAATGGTCGTCTATAGGAAGAAGACCTAATAGTCTTCCATAGGAAGGAGACCTAATGATCTTATATAAGAAGAAGACCTAAAGGTCTTCTTTTTGAAGAAGACCTAATGGTCTTCTACAGGGAAAAGACCTAATGGTCTCCAAAGGGAAGAAACCTAATGATCTTCTATAGGAAGAAGACCTAATGGTCTTCTATGGGAAGAAGACCTAATGGTCTTCCATAAAAATAAGACCCAAAGGTCTTCTATGAGAATAAACCTAATGGTCTTCTATTGGAAGAAGACCTAATGGTTTCCTATAGAAAGAGGACCTAATTGTCTTCTATAAGAAAGAAGACCTAATGGTCTTCTATACGAAGAAGACCTAATGGTTTCCTACAGAAAGATGACCTAATTGTCTTCTATATGAAAGAAGACCTAATGGTTTCCTATGGGAAGAAGACCTAATTGTCTTCTATAGGAAGAAAACCTAATGGTCTTCTATAGGAAGAAGACCTAATGGTCTTCTATAGGAAGAAAACCTAATGGGATGCAATAGAAGAATACCTACTTTTCTTCCCTAGGAAGACGTATGGTCTTCTGTAAGAATCATGGACCTGTTCTGTTTGCCAGATCCTCATCCACAGCATGTAAGCAGTGGTAAGATGTAATGGATGTTGGGAGTGGGTGCACTTCCGAGGGTGCTCTGGCTTTAATCGCACACAGGATTACTGCGATAGGTATGTTGCTGTACCAGAATATCTCCCAGTGTGTCTCCAACTTCTTCGTCCGACTCTTCGTCGTCGTCGGAATTCGAGACGCCGCCGCAACTGCAACGGTCTCCGCAATAAAGTGTGGGAAATTGTGGACCTTATGAATCTGAAAACATCATGGCCGCGATCCAGTAAAAACACTCACCGCCACCTACCTGTTTGGTAAGAGTAAAGTGTGATACTGTCGATAGAGCTGCTTAATGTGTACATACCTCCGATGAATAGCTGTACCGTTCGTTATATGCCCGATATTAGTTCGCTTTTAGAGGGCAATAACCGTCTGGTGCTAGGGGGCTTCAATTCTCATCATGTGCTATGACATTCCGTTCTAAGTAATGACCACCCCTCTGGCGCTGTCCAAACAAATTCATAGCTCCACATATTGCACAGTGAATGAAGACGCTCCTACGAGGATAAGAGGAGATCGCCACAGCTCGCCAGATATCACCTTAGTGCCACCAGATCCGATAAATGACGTATACTAGAAATCTAACATTTCACTTCACTCGGACCACCTTCCTATCTTCGTCTCCGTAAATAGACTTCATAACCTCAGAACGCCGTACTTTTCAGAACCATTGGAAAGCTGATTGGCAAGGATTCAGAAAATTTACCAATTACCGCTTCAGGGAGCTGTATATTCCCTCAAATCCTCTGGTAGCAATTTATAGAGCACCACGAGAGTGATAGGACAAAGAGGAGTGTGCTACACCGTATACGGAGAACCCCTTCAGCCAAAGAGGTACCACCACAATTTACAATGGGCGAAGTTGCAGACGTCATCCGAAACGCGAAATCATTCAAAGCGTTGAGCCCTCATGCAACTGGATAAACCCGGAGTTGAGTATTTAACAAGTATCCTCAACCTATTGTAAGCTACCCATATTGTACCAGAAGAAGTCTGTAAAGTTGGAACGTTGGTCCCGCTACTGAAGCCTAGCAAGGATGCCAGCAGAGGTGAATCGATTTCACTCCTGTCGCCAGTAGCAAATATTCTAGAGGCACTACTCCTCTCCACGTTCCAGATCCCATTTCCAGCAGTGTTTGAAACGTTGGCTAATCTACAATATGTGCGGACAACAGTCATTTGTGGATTTCAGAAACAAGAAGTCCAGGACCTATAGAGTGAAGCAGGAAGTTCCCCAAGACGGGTGATATCTCCAAAGTCTGTGGTAAGCTATGCGGCGCCAGCTTGGTATGCAAATGTTAGCGCTACGCAGGGTGTCTCCTCATGAAAGCAGTGGACCATCTTCATGAGCAGACGAAGATTTTACCGGTGCAAGGGAAACACGACCGGTTTTAGCCCAGTTGAGATGCGGACGATGCAGCCGCCTCTATTCGTATTGGGCCCGAATTGATGCAACGACACCCGGCATCTGGATTGGGACCACACGACATGCTGTATCTGTTTAACTGCCCAACGAACCCCACTCACCTGTCTCCTGATTCTTTATGGACGCAACCAGTCCAGGTTGCAGAATTTTTGAGTCTGGATACAGAAAAACCAGAACCTGAGAACTGAAATAATACACGAACGAACCTATTTGCGTTGCAACAACAACGCTAAGTGGGAAACCTAACCGTCTTCTATAAGAAGAAGATCTGATGCTACATGAAAGTCCTAATGGAAATACCTAATGGTTTCTATAATAGGGACTTAATGATCTCTTATGAAAGGACCAAGAAGATCTCTTAAGAAGGCCAAATGATCGTCTATGACTTATAGGTTTTCAATGAGAAAATCTTATGAGTTTCTATAAGAATATTGGTATTATTTTATGGCTATCTGCAAAAGCATTTAAATCTTTTATTATAAGGTTTTGAGCACATTTGTAAGTATACTTTTCACCGTGACTGTCCATTGTTATGTAAATCATTTAAATGAGTGTGAGTGTCTGTTACACAAACACATAGCCTGAAATAAGTACTGGGTAAATGGTTTGAAATTATTTCGAAAATCCACAACCTCTTCCTCCTGTGGCATAGGCTATTACAGTAGACACCCACTATTATTACGGCAATAAAATCAATCTTATTAAAATTCAACTTTAAACTTGGCGAATGCGGAGGGATGAAATACATGCGGTATGCCTGCCTTTGGAAGGTGGGTATGTTCTTGTTTTACAAATGATTGTTTGTGTATGTTCGTTTTTCTTTCGTTTAGCTTTTGCATAAAACGGAAATAAATCAAAATACTTGCAAACGAAACCAAAAAAGAAACAAAACCCAGTGTTTGTCGCTCATTTAGATTTATTAAGAAAACATCATGAGGGGGTGGGTGGTGGTTGGTTAAATTTTCGCTGGGTAGATTAAAGAATTGATGGTAAAATTTAAACAAAACAAGTAAAAAAGTATCAGTCGGCTTTGCCGACAGAGATATACCCTCAGCCTATGTGAATTGAAATTTTTCATCTACGGACAGATCGAATGTATTTAGGGTCTTTTCAGAATTTTGTAGTCCTTTTTGGACATTTGAGCTTGCCGACAAAAATGTGGATTAGGATTAAAGTTCAAAAGTGCTGCGGAAGTGGTATTATTTTGGGAGTCGTATCTTTTCGATAGATAGCGCGCCAAGTAGGCCATTTTATGCCACGAAGCATAGACTTGTCCACGGAAAACATAATATCGCTGTAAACAGGACCAGGATCTTCGAACAGACCCAAAACTGCACTTAAACACTAATGTTGCACTTTTGTGGGGGAGGTTCCCTAAGGAGAGGACCGATATGGGCCATTTTAGAAGTTAAACTAAATTTAAACAAAATATTAGGAGATCCAAAGTTTGGACCAAATTGGTCGCCCCGTTCAAGTGATATCATGCATACCATTTTAGTGAAATTTTTTAAATATTAGGGGCAAATACCGGAAGTTGTGGACCGGTACTGCCCATCTTCAAACTGAACGCCAAATTTTGGACCAAATCGGTTGATCCGGTCGAGAGTTATCGTGCTATACAGCCAGTATGGTGCCATAGGGGTTTTTTACACCTTTCCGGCTGTTTTCTCAAGAAGTTTGGACTTACCCCTGAAAAGACTTTAACGGTCAACAAAATTAAAAGTAATTCGAGAGCAGGACTTACAGAGAAGTTATCAGTGGACAAATATAGTTCACTGACGAACCTGAGTTATAACTGGTAGATATATTAGCATGTGTAAAGTATGGATCAAATCGGTCACTCCCTTCAAGAGTTATCGTGCGCACAATTTTACCTAACATTTTTGAACTTTCGGTGGGAGAGGTACCTGGAGGAGTGGACCGATATGGCTTAACTTTGAACTTGAACTAACACGGTGCGTCTTAACAAACTTTAACTGAAAGGTACTTACACCTGGGAAATTTTTTGCGGATTTTGAAACTACAATGTTCAAATAAATCGCGGTCAAAGTTCAAATATTTAGGGGTTTTTTTTAGGTTTTCACGGTTTTGCTTGGAAACCGCAAGTCGTATCGTAATAGGACCGAAGAAAATGTTGTAGCGGTGAAAATTCTCGACAAGATGGACCTTTATGACTTTTTCCTGGGGGTTTCCATTATCGCGTTCAAAGTTCACATTCACACGCTATCCCAAAAAACGCCACAATGCACAGTGGATCCACCCATTGGCCAAAAATAAAAAAATGTATGTCAAAATTTTGGTACGACATCTGGCAACTCTGACAACTATGACATAGGCCTTTTTAAAAATATATTATTTTTTGTTTCATTCGAACGCGATCTTCTTAAGAATAGCTTCAAAAGTCGGAACATTTGACCAATATTTTTTGTTGTGAGTACAACCTATATTTTATGAGCAAGTAAATATATTCAAAATATCTCGAAACTAATAAGTATAGCAAAATATTATAGTGGATTTTGAAGGAGGAGGTAATAGCTTAATTTTCATTAAAAAATAGTGTTTTGGCGTGTTGTGGAATTCTAGTTAGCTGCATATTTTCTTAGTATATTTTGTAATGCCAATTCGATGATTAATTAAATTTGACCTAAGGTTTTAGTCATGATGCCCACCAGTGCCCACCTCGGGAATAATTTTCCAAAGTAGCTCATGGGTTTGAGATTATTCAGTATTAAAATCAGCTGCCATCTAGTGCCAGACTATAAATGGTGGGTCGCTGACTAAAGCTGCCCTAGAATAGGGTTTCTATGGATATATTAGCGTATAACTCTGTTATCTGACCACGTACATTAACATAATTCGTATCAGTGCACAGTGGATCCACCCATTGGCCAAAAATAAAAAAACGAATGTCAAAATTTTGGTACAACATCTGGCAACACTAACAGCTATGACATGGACCTTTTTAAAAATATATTAGTTTTTGTTTCATTCGAACGCGATCTTTCTAGAATAGCTTCAAAAGTCGGAACATTTTACTAATATTTTTGGTTGTGAGTATAGCCTATATTTTAAGTGCAAGTAAATGTATTCAAAATATCGCGAAACTAATACGTATAGCAAAATATTATAGTGGATTTTGAAGGAGAAGCTAATAGGTTAATTTTCATTAAAAATAGTGTTTTAGCGTGTTGTGGAATTCTGGTTAGCTGCATATTTTCTTAGTGTATTTTGTAATGCCAATTCGATCATATACTTAAATTTGACCTAAGGTTTTAGTCATGATGCCCACCAGTGCCCACCTCGGGAATAATTTTCCAAAGTAGGTCATGGGTTTAAGATTATTCAGTATTAAAATCAGCTGCCATCTAGTGCCAGACTATAAATGGTTGGTCGCTGACTAAAGCTGCCCTAGAATAGGGTTTCTATGGATATATTAGTGTATAACTCCGTTATCTGACCACGTACATTAAAACAATTAGCATCAGTGACAAGATGAAGAAATCTTCTTCCAAATTTGTCTTACGTTGGCGGTACGTGCCTTCCAAGAAGAACGCTATAAGATCTATATTAAAAATTTTACCAATTTTCAGACAAAAATTTTGATTTTTTTAATCCGCTAAATTGGTTGGATTTTATGTTGATTTGGAGATTGTTTTGTTTCCC
Source organism: Musca autumnalis (assembly GCF_047663935.1). Classification (NCBI taxonomy): domain Eukaryota; kingdom Metazoa; phylum Arthropoda; class Insecta; order Diptera; family Muscidae; genus Musca; species Musca autumnalis. The sequence goes on from NW_027411644.1 coordinate 213,655,737, forward strand.
CAAGTCTATTTTTGCATCATAAGATAATCGGGACCTTTGTTCATGTCATTTTGTATTAACAGTATAAAAAATTCTTACCGTATACCCCCTCCAGAGGGGAAAGGGGGGAGAATGTTACGCTCGTGGTTTCTTAAAACACTCTTCGCGGCAGCACAAAGCTGTAACCGGCGCATTGGTTTGATATGTACACTCTAAACATTTTTGGCCACTTTCTCCATACAAGTGGATCCACTGCGCAGTGGCAAGATGAAAAAATCTTCTTCCATATTTGTCTTACGTTGGCGGTACGTGCCTTCCAGCAAGAACGCTATAAGATCTATATTAAAAATTTTACCAATTTTCAGACAAAAATGTTGATTTTTTTAATCCGCTAAATTGGTAGGATTTTATGTTGTTTTGGAGATTGTTTTGTTTCCCCAAGCCTATTTTTGCATTATAAGATAATCGGGACCCATTTTGTATTAACAGCATAAAACAATTCTTACCGTATACCCCCTCCAGAGGGGAAATGGGGGAGAATGTTACGCTCTTAATTTAATTTCTTAAAACATTCTTCGCAGCAGCACAAAGCTGTAACCGGCGCATTGGCTTGGTTTTTACATTCTAAATATTTTTGGCCACATTCTCCATACAAGTGGATCCACTGTGCAATGATTCTAAGTTCACATTTTTAGGTTTTTAAGATTTTGCTTTATAACGAAATGGGACTAAAGAAAATGTTGTAGAGAATTTTCAGCACTATAACATTTTCTTTAATCCCATTTAGATAGGACTTGCGGCTTCCAAGCAAAATCCTGAAAACCTAAAATAAACCCAAAAATGTGAACTTTATTTTTTCTTGTTCGAATCCGCAAAAAATTTCCCAGGTGTAAGCACCTTTCAATTAAAGTTAGTTAAGGCGCACCGTGCTAAGTTTGCACAAAATATTACGAAGGCTAAATTTTTGGACCGAATCAGCAGACCGTTCGAGAGTTATCTTGCGCTCCAACCACTACACACGGTGTCATAGGAGTTTTTTTTATCACCTTTTCAGGCTATTTTCTCAGAAAGTATGGACTTGCCCCTGATGAAACTTGTACCATCGTGTGGAAGGCAGTGAATACAAGTTGATACAACAAAAATCAAAGCGATACGAGAGCTGGTCCTGGTTTCCGAAATTTTGTGTGGGAGGTACCCGAAGGAGTGGATCGATTGAGTCCATATTGGAACCTCATCTAAGTCTGCTAGAAATTTAACTATGTACAAAGTATGGAACAAATCGGTTATTCCCTTCATGAGTTATCGTGCTCACAAATTTTCCGAGCATTTTCGAACTTTTATGGGGGAGGTACCGGAAGGAGTGGACCGATATAACCCATCTTCGAACTTAAACTAAGTTTGGACAAAATATTACGAAAGCCAGATTTTGTCCGAATCGGTTGATCCGTTCGAGAGTTATCGTGCGCTCCAGCCAGACAGACGGACGGACGGATATAGCTAAATCAACTCCAAATTGTCTGAAAAGGATTTTGTACAAACATACTTGGGGTCTAAAATCGTTATTTCGATGACATTATGAAAGTGTATATCAGGAATATTGTCAATTATTTCATATTCCATTTCAGAAAAAAAGGATAGTTTTTTTCGCGCTACATCAACGATTTTTGATATGTAGGTTAATAAAAAAATTCCCAGTAAGAATCTGGTCGCGAGCCAATTTTTGGTTGTTGCGGACAAAAGTTATGGCGCTTTTATTTCGCTTTTTAAGAAAGAAAATATTATAAAAACGCTAATTATTTTAATGAGCACAATTGTTACAAAAAAATTCCCTCGAAGTGACTTCAGCGAGTAGATTGCATAATACCTGCAAAATGTTACACAGAATTCGCGGAATGTACATAAAATTGATAAATTATTAAATATAAGTAAAGTTTTTTCAAAATTAAGGCCCATTTAGTGGTCATAAAATTACATAAAAATTAGTTGTGGATCAAAACTTCACGGCGAATCAAATGAGACTACAATCATACAGATTGGTGTTATCGTTTCGATGTTACAGCCAAAATAAGCACATATTTTGGTAAAAAAAAAAATAATTTTTTGTTTGAAAAAATATTTTTTCACATGCATTATGTAGTAGAAAATATTGTAAAAATCTGTAGGAATACTTTCTTCATTTTGTTTAAATCTCCCAATAAAATAGACGGATTTTGCTTTATTGACATTTATATTAAAGCTTTCCCATTAGGGAAGGTAATTGGGTTGATGAGGATATATCTCAAAGCTTCTGAAATGGAAATAGAGGTCAAATAACCCATTTTAATTTATATGCATTTCAAAATACGTGTAAATCGCGTAATTATCAAAATCATTTTATCCGCATGTGATTTTCATGTACAGCAAGGCCATATCTATTAAGTTGTATATATTTTTCGAAATATAATTTGGACTCTAAGATGTAGCATCGGCTGCATCTTAGCATTAAAAAGCCTATAAAATATCGCTAATTTGCGCAAAGTGCATACAATTTTTGTCCGCATCCGATTTCAGTGTTCACCATGAAAATCTACATCGATATACACTCCGGTTCATCTGAATAGAACCAACCAATATTTGTCTACAGATACCGTTATATCAGACGAAAGGAGAGGAATTGTAAATTATAATTTTGTGGGCATGTAGAGTATATAGTAGCCGATATTTTCAATACCTAACATGTTTCACATATGCTTCATAACGGTACTTTTTACTCGCTTTATGAAAAAATGTCAAAATATTAGAATTTTTTAATGGTTCACCAGGATAGAACCACCCTAAGAATTTACACAAATCCTTTGTTAGATGTGGTAAACTTTAACAAAAAACTATTTATAATTATAAATAAATGCCGTGAGTGTTAATTGCTATCAAATATTGTGCAAAAATTTGTATTAGGGTATTGAAATTTGATGAAAATCGATGCTTAGAGCTGCAAAAAATATTTTTATGAAGAAATCGGTAGAAACAATTTATAAAGACAAAATTTTATACTGAATTATGTTCAAAATTTTCTATACTACAATAAAATTACAAAAATGTCACATTTGATAGGTTTATTAGTCCGAAACAGAGGAAATATGGTAAAGATAACTCAAATTTCTACCTTTCCAATCCAAAATTTGATATTTTATCTCAGGAAAGTGAATGCAAATCGATGGGTTCCACCCAGTTGCGTTGGATGTGGACATCTACAGGTCCAAAAAATAAAGAAAATTCCACCGCCGAACGCTCCATGTCAACATCAAGGTCTTTGATTTAGAAGATATCGCAAGACATGGAAAGCACAGAAATATAGGCGCTCTTTTTTGTATAATAACGGATCAGAAATATTTTTTCGGTACTTATACTATGAGGAAAAGAAGATCATAACCATCAAAATTAAACCCTTTTCTTTCGAAAAAATTAACGTCTGCCTTCCCCTATCGGTAAGCTGTTTCTTCACATCAAATGTCTTAGAACCATTTGAAATTCCAAGGACTTGATGGTGACATGGAGCGTTCGGCGGTGGAATTTTCTTTATTTTTTGGACCTGTAGATGTCCGCAGCCAACGAAACTGGGTGGAACCCATCGATTTGCATTCACTTTCCTAAGATAAAATATCAAATTTTGGATTGGAAAGGTAGAAATTTGTGTTATCTTTACAATATTTCCTCTGTTTCGGACTCTTATACCTATCAAATGTGACTTTTTTGTAATTTTATTGTAGTATAGAAAATTTTGAACATAATTCAGTATAAAATTTTGTCTTTATAAATTGTTTCTACCGATTTCTTCATAAAAATATTTTTTGCAGCTCTAAGAATCGATTTTCATCAAATTTCAAGACCCTAATACAAATTTTTGCACAATATTTGATAGCAATTAACACTCACGGCATTTATTTATAATTATAAATAGTTTTTTGTTAATGTTTACCACATCTAACAAAGCATTTGTGTAAATTCTTAGGGTAGTTCTATCCTGGTGAACCATTAAAAAATGCTAATATTTTGACATTTTTTCATAAAGCGAGTAAAAAGTACCGTTATGACGCATATGTGAAACATGTTTGGTATTGAAAATATCGGCTACTATATACTCTACATGCCTACAAAATTATAATTTACAATTCCTCTCCTTCCGTCTGATATAACGGTATTTGTAGAAAAATATTGGCTGGTTCTATTCAGATGAACCGGAGTGTATATCTGTTTGAAGGCGATCAATCAAGAACCGTGGATGTAGCATTACACATTATTTTTTGGGATAAAATTAATGTAGCTTCCTTATCAGTGAAGTTTTCAAAACTCTGTTTCCGCTAAAACGAAGATGCTGTACTAGTTGTTCCATTGCAGTGGAAACGAACCGCAGAAAACGCGATAAAATACGCGATATTTTCAAAAACAATTTTAGGTGATTTTTCTACTTTGGAATTTCTCGTAACTCGCGTTTTAGTAGATGGATTTTCACGAGGAATGATTTATTGGATCCAGAACGTAAAAAACTAAAATGTGCAATGGAGTACGAGGTATTCTAGAGACAATTGCAAATATTAGACCCGAAAAATATGATTTTTAGAAAAATGTTCGCACAAAATTCCCGCATTTGGATGCAGATTTCTATGAAGCTGTGCAGACTACATTCACAATATACGTATCAAATAATTCAGAATCGCAAGTACTACAATCCTATTTATGATTTTTTTAAAACCCTGCTTGCGGAATGAAATTAGAAGAAAATTTCAAAAAACACTGTAAATCTGGCTTCAAAATGTCAGCATCATTTAATGGTAGAAGCAGTTCAAATTTTGAAAAGTAATACATAAGTGAGATAATCCTTATTTAGTTTGCTTCTACTTTTACTTTGACAGGAAAATCGAGAGAAGTGTGGTTTACTCACAAATCGAGAGAAAACAAAAAAAGACATGGTGCCATCAACCCATTTTTACCCATTTTTTAACATAAATATAGCCACAGCTTCCACGCATATTATCTTTTAAGGCCAATATTTTTTGCCACTTCCAAAAACATTTCATTTTATCCAAAAATATTTAATTTGTATAACATACAATCACAAGTCGCGTGTTCTAAAAGGGTAAACCTTGGCTTCAGCTATGTTAAATTTTCAAAAATATTGGTGATATACCATCGCACAGTGTCCGATTTTTCCAAAAAAAACTGGCCAAAAATCGAAAAAAATTATCAATTTACACTAAAAGGGGTCAGATATTGTTTATATGATCCCAGTGCGTGTAGTTATGAAAAAATATATACATTTCTTGTTTAATAAGTGGGTATAAAAGCAGGTCGAAGTGACCCTATTTGGATTTTTTTTTTTTAATATTTAAGTTGTTTATAAATCTATGATAATATGCAAAATAAACAACGGTTATTAAATACTTTCTTTTTGTAATTGTAATGAAAGGTATGTGAAACATATTTAAGATGTTCAGTGTCGCCAATGAATTATGCGTTCTTTAATAATTGATGTCCGTACTTGTTAATTTTTTTCAAGATCAATTTTCACAATAAATTATGAAAGTAGTTGTGAGTAAGATCGAGTTGGTCCGTGTAATTTATCATTTCATAAAAAAGGAAGGGTTTTTTACCAATTTCCATCGAAACATCCTGCACATATTTGCACTTTTCGTTTTTATGTGATATTTTGTCTTGCGGGTATATACAGATTTTCTTTCATTCAGAATGTCAGAATATAGTATAGGGTCACTTTCTGGCGTTTGGGCATAATTTAGAGTTTTGATATATTTTAAGACCTACAGTAAAATTTTATGGCGAACAAATTTCTAGAATATTTTGGTCTGATCCGACCACATTTTATAGGAGATTTTAAAGATTTGTGGAAAAAAGCACCAAAAGGACCCCTTTTTGACTCGCACGAGGGTTAATTTTTTAAGACAAATATTCCTTGCATTCTTGTCAGTAAAGTTGCCAAAGACATTATACACCTAAAGTGCAAGGATTCCAAGTGATCTTAACTCAAATATTTCCAAAACTGTAGAAATTGTGGAAGCATGCACCCCTATTTTAGTCTCTTGGTCCTTTGGCAAAATTGATACCGATATTTCCTTGGTATGTAATGCAAATAGAGATTTCATTTCTTTGGTGACTTATAGTGAAATTTAGCTGAGAACACTTTTGTCTTTGACGCCAATCCTCAAAAATGATGCTTTGTATGACAATTTTGCCAAATTTTGATGAAGTACGACATTAACCCTAAAATGTTTTTCTAATATGCATATTTCTGGAGTTAAGGTAAGATATAGAGTTTTGGTGTATTCTAGGACCTATAGTAAAAATTGATGGCGAAGAAATTTGTAGAATATTTTAATCCGATAAGATCACATTTTATAGGAGGAGGGACCAAAAAGAACCCTTAAATGACCGCCTGAGGGTTAATTAATATCAAAAATGTAATCAGCGGCCCGAAAAACATATTAACCAAAGGTTAGGTCAAAATCCATTCATTTTTAGAGTTTTGGCCAGGTTTTTCGGAAAATCGGACACTGCGCCTCGGTAGCATAAATGCTGATCGATTATGTAGAGAAGTATTTCGTTCTTTAAAGGACACAATTCTTTGCCTAGCAAACTACAAAAGCAGTTAAGATAAGAAGGCCACAGCGGTTTGAAACTAAAGTGTTAGTTAAAATGGCTCATCCGATATCCCAAAATTGAACTTATTTTTTAAAAAAGAGTTGGTATATGGGTGACCTGGGGGATGATAGATGCTGCACGCAAAAAAAAATCGGCCTCTCTAACATATGTCCCAAACATATTTTGCAGCAAACATATATATGTTTCCAACAGTCCCAAACATAATATATGTTTGGGTCTGCAAACATATATATGTTTGGGTGGAAACAAATACATGTTTGGGTGCAAAGATATTTATGTTTGGGTGCAAACAAAGATATGTTTGGGTGGAAACAATTTTATGTTTGGGTGCAAACATTTTATATGTTTGGGTGCAAAAAAATACAAACCCAAAAGGCACAAAAAAAAACAAACACATGTACCATTCAATGTAAAACACTTTAAAATGTGTGCTCACTTGCTCTCAGTAAGAGCTCACTGGCTATCTCTATAGTATACACACAAATGTTTTGGTTTTTTATCAGAGTTCGAAAATAAACAGTACACTAACATAGTGTACCGCTCCGAGTACAGTATCACTAAAATATTTTTAGCGTTAGTGTTCCGGAACACAAACACTAAAAAATATTTTAGTGATACTGTTCCGGAGCACAACGATAAACGTAGTGTACCACATTTTGGTACGCTAAAAACGTTGGGTACCGCAGTCGGAACACTAAAAATCGTAGTGTTCCGCAGTCGGAACACTAAAAATCGTAGTGCTCCGCAGTCGGAACACTAAAAATCGTAGTGCTCCGCAGTCGGAGCACTAAAAATCGTAGTGTTCCGCAGTCGGAGCACTAAAAAATCGTTGTGTACCACATGTCGGAACACTAAAAAATAACGTAATGATAATGATGTACCACACACGAGTTAATTATGATTTGCGAGGAAAATTAAATATTTATAATTTTTGAAATAAGTACAAATTAAGACATAAAAACACAGATACACCTGTGAAATCCATGTATGTATACATATTAATTTATAACGTTGGGAACTTAAGAAAAAAATATAACAAAAAATTGATTCGGTTGTTGTACAATGGTGCACTAAAAATTTAGTGTTCTGACTGTGGATACATAAAAAATACCACACATGAGTTTATAATGATTTGTAAGGAAAATTAAATATATTATATTTTTTTTTAATAAATACTTATTAAGAAATAAAATATAATAGAACTCGTGAAAAAGCCTGATTTGATTTTTGGACAATGGATCAATAAAAATCGAAGTGTTCGGCTGCCGGATAACTAAAAACCGTAGTGAACCACGTGCAAAACAATAAAGTAATGTACCACACATGGGTTTATTATGATTCCTGAGGAAATTAAATATTTTATTTTTTTTTTTTTTAATAAATAAAAACTAAAAGAAAGTGTAGAAAATTTGAAAAACATCTGATTTGGTTTTTGGACAATGGAGCACAAAAATTCGTAGTGTTCGACTGCGGAACACTAAAAATCGTAGTGTTCCGACTGCCGGACAACAAAAAATCGTAGTGTACCACGTGCGAAACAATAACGTAATGTACCACACATGAGTTTATTATGATTTGTGAGGAAAATTTAATATTTTATTCTTTTTTTTTTTTGACTAAATACAAATTAAGAAATAACAATTAGAAGAAAATATGAAAAACATCTGACTGGTTTTTGCACAATGGAGCACTAAAAATTGTACTGTGCGACAGTAGAGCATTAAAAATCGTTGTGTTCAAATACGGAGCACTAAAAGTCGTAGTGTTCCGACTGTCGGAGCACTAAAAATCGTAGTGCACCACGTGTTGGAACACTAAAAAATAACAAAGGAATTATGTTTTCTTAGGAAAATGAAATATTTGGTTAAATTTGATTAATAAAAATAAAGATAAAATGTTACATCCATGTATGTTTGATTTGGTTTTTGGACAATGGAGCACTAAAAATCGTAGTGTTCCGACTGTCGGAACACTAAAAATCGTACCGTACCACGAGCCGAAACGCTAATAATAATGTTAAGATAATCGTCTGTTTATTATGTGTTTATTAAATATTTTATGTTTTTAGACTAAATATGTATTTATTTATTATTTAATAAATTATTTATTAAATTATTATTTAATAAATAAAAATTTGAAGAAAATGTGTAAAACATCTGATTTGATTTTTAGACAATGGAGCACCAAAAATCGTTGTGTTCGACTGTGGAGCACTAAAAATCGCCGGAACACTAAAAATCGTAGTGTTCCGACTGCTGAACAACTAAAAATCGTAGTGTATCACGTGCAAAACAATAACGTAATGTACCACACATGAGTTTATTATGATTTGCGAGGAAAATTAAATATTTATAATTTTTGAGATAAGTACAAATTAAGACATAAAAACTCAGATACACCTCTTAAATCCATGTATGTATACATATTAATTAAAAGTAGAAAATATGAAAAACATTTATTCGGTTGTTGTACAATGGCGCACTACAAATTGTAGTGTTCTGACTGTGGATACATGAGTTTATTATGATTTGTGAGGAAAATTAAATATTTTATAATCTTTTTTAATAAATACAAATTAAAAAATAAAATTTAACAGAACACGTGAAAAACGCCTGATTTGATTTTTGGACAATGGATCAATAAAAATCGTAGTGTTCGGCAGCGGAGCACTAAAAATCGTAGTGTTCAGACTGCCGGATCACTAAAAATCGTAGTGTTCCGACTGCCGGATCACTAAAAATGTTATTGTTCCGACGGCCGGATCTCTAAAAATCGACTGCCGGATCACTAAAAATTTTAGTGTTCCGACTGCCGGATCTCTAAAAATCTAAACAATGGAACAATAAAAATCGTAGTGTTCCGACTGCCAGATCACTAAAAATCGTAGTGTTCCGACTGCCGGATCACTAAAAATCGTAGTGTTCCGACTGCCGGATCTCTAAAAATCGAAACAATGGAACAATAAAAATCTTAGTGTTCGGCTGCGAGCACTAAAATCGTAGTGTTCCGACTGCCGGATCACTAAAAATCGTAGTGTTCCAACTGCCGGATCTCTAAAAATCGACTGCTGAATCACTAAAAATTTTAGTGTTCCGACAGTCGGATAACTAAAAATCGTAGTGTACCACGTGCGATACAATAACGTTATGTACCACACATGAGTTTATTATAATTTCTGATGAAAATTAAATATTTTATGGGTTGTGGGACGAGTAAAAATTAATAAATAAAATGCACGTGTTTTAAATTAGTTACAAACGTTGAGAGCTTTAGTAGAAAATTAGAAAAAAAAATCATCAAAAAAAATCATCAATACAATTTTCCCAAAATAATAAGTGTGTGGTTGTATTTATCCCGAACTCATACAGTTGACTTTAAATGTACAATCCTACTTGCGGAAAATCAGCATCATTGAGTGATATTGTTTGTTGTACAAATATCAGCAGGTACAATTTCCCAAAAATAATAAGTGTCTTCAAACGTACAAGTGTACTTGGGAAAATCGACATACTTTCTTCAACTGCATTCACTGAGGAATTTTGTTTTTGATACAAAAAGTTACAGGTACAATTTCCGCAAACATTGTGTTGTTATCAATATTTTCCGTTCATTATTTCTGCTGTTCACATTAAAAAAATTAAGTAATTCATGAAGACCAAGAAGACAATTTTTATACGAATATGTACATCTTTATGACACTAAGTATTGTTATTCTGATACGTATATACTGAGCGTCTAAATGTGCAACCACAGAAACGTGTAATATTTTAGATCATATGTAACAAAAAAATTTAATAAATAGAGTTTTATAAAAAATTTTACCGTGTACATCTTGTCATATTTTCTATTAACGTTCTCAAATTTTGTAACTAACTTTAAGTACATGGATATAACATGCTCATCTTAATTTGTATTTATTAATTTTTACTTGACCCAAAAGCCATCAAATATTTATTTTTCCTCATAAATCATAATAAACAGATGATTACCTAAACGTCGAACAGTAAAATTTTTACTGCTCCATTGTCCAAAAACCAGTCAGATGTTTTTCACATTTCCTACTAATTTTTATTTCTTAATTTGTATTTATTAAAATAACATAAAATATTAAATTTTCCTCATGAATCATAATAAACTCACGTGTGGTACATTACCTTACTGTATTGCACGTGGTACACTACGATTTTTAGTTATCCGGCAGTCGGAACACTAAAATTTTTAGTGTTCCGGCGATTTTTAGTGCTCCACAGTCGAACACAACGATTTTTGGTGCTCCATTGTCTAAAAATCAAATCAGATGTTTTACACATTTTCTTCAAATTTTTATTTATTAAATAATAATTTAATAAATAATTTATTAAATAATAAATAAATACATATTTAGTCTAAAAACATAAAATATTTAATAAACACATAATAAACAGACGATTATCTTAACATTATTATTAGCGTTTCGGCTCGTGGTACGGTACGATTTTTAGTGTACCGACAGTCGGAACACTACGATTTTTAGTGCTCCATTGTCCAAAAACCAAATCAAACATACATGGATGTAACATTTTATCTTTATTTTTATTAATCAAATTTAACCAAATATTTCATTTTCCTAAGAAAACATAATTCCTTTGTTATTTTTTAGTGTTCCAACACGTGGTGCACTACGATTTTTAGTGCTCCGACAGTCGGAACACTACGACTTTTAGTGCTCCATTGTCCAAAAACCAAATCAGATGTTTTTCACATTTTCTTTTAATTTTTATTTATTAAAAAAATATATATAAATATTTAATTTCCTCAGAAATCATAATAAATTCATGTATGGTTCATTACCTTATAGTTTCAAAACGTGGTACAAAACGATTTTTAGTGCTCCGGCACGACGATCTTTGTGCTTCATTCCACAAAAAACTAAATATTGTTTTTTTCATAATTTTGACTAAATTTCGCAATGTGTTTAACTAATTTAAACATACATGGATGTAACAGCACGGTGCTCTTGAAACAAATTTAAATGGAAGGTGCTTACACCTCGGAAGTTTTTGCGGATTCTGAAACTACAATGTTCATAAATGAAAACAATCAAAAAACAAAAAAAATCGCCGGAGCGCTTTTTAAATAAATCGCGATTTAAGTTGACATTTTTAGGGGTTGTTTAGGTTTTCGCGATTTTGCTTAGAAACCGCATTTCCTTTCAAAATGGGACTAAAACAAATATTGTAGCTATGAAAATTCTCTACAAGATCGACCTTAATATTATTTTCGTAGTTTTTACCATTTTTGAGATATAGAAGTTCAACTTGGGACAATGCACTGACTGTATCGCCCCCTTATAAAACAATGTCATGTAGGGTGCGTCTTAACTAACTTTTGATGAAAACCGCTTACACAGGGAAAGTTTTTGTGAATTCTGAATCAGCAGTGTTCATAGATGAGAAAAATCCAAAAACAAGAAAAAATCGCTGTAGGGATTTTTAAATAAATCGCGGTCAAAATTCACATTTTTAGGTGTTTTTTAGGTTTTTACGATTTTGCTTGAAAACCGCAAGTCCAATCGAAATGGAGCTAAAGAAAATGTTGTAGCTATCAAAATTCTCTAGAGGATTGATGTTTATCATTTGTTCTTAGCTTGTACCATTTTTGAGATAAGGAAGCTCAGTTTATATTTTTAGTTTTTTTTTGTTAGGGTTTCGCGAATTTGCTTGAATACGGTAAGTCGTATCGACATGTGACCTGAGAAAATCTTAAAGCTGTGAAAATTCTCTACAAGACAGGCTTAAGTGACTTATCCTTAGCTGTAACATTTTTTTTGATATATAAGTTTAAGTTGGGAATTTGCAGTCATGACATTGTTTTATAAGGGGGCGATACAGAATTGAATTGAATTTGAATTGTCCCAATTTGAACTTCCATATCTCAAAATCGGTAAAACCGACGAGAATATCATAAAGGTCAATCTTGTAGAGAATTTTCATATCTACAACATTTGTTTTAGTCCCATTTTGATAGGAAATATGGTTTCTAAGCAAAATCGCGATAACCTAAACTAAAATTTTAACTTAAATCGCGATTTATTTAAAAAGCGCTCCGGCGATTTTTTTTGTTTTTTGATTGTTCTCATCTGTAAACATTGTAGTTTCAGAATCCGCAAAAACTTCCGAGGTGTAAGCACCTTCCATTTAAAATTGTTTCAAGAGCACCGTGACAGTATATCTTTAATTTTATTTGATCAAATTTAACCAAATATTTAATTTACCTAAGAAAACATAATACCTTTATTATTTTTTAGCGTTCCAACACGTGGTGCACTATGATTTTTAGTGATCCGGCAGTCGGAACACTCAAATTTTTAGTGTCCCGCAGTCGGAACACTACGATTTTTAGTCCTCCGCAGTCGGAGCACTACGATTTTTAGTGCTCCGGCAGTCGGAACACTAAAATTTTTAGTGCTCCGCAGTCGGAACACTACGATTTTTAGTCCTCCGCAGTCGGAGCACTACGATTTTTAGTGCTCCGGCATGCGGTACACTACGATTTTCGTTGTGTTCCGGTACAGTATCACTAAAATATTTTTTAGTGTTTGTGTTCCGAAGCGGTACACTATCGTAGTGTACCTATCCACCTTGGTACGGTACAGAAAGGTACGGTACGATACCATAGTGTTTATTTTCGAACACTGTTTTTTATTAAAAGGCAAAAGAACAACAAACACATAGGTACATACAAAATTCCAAAGAAATACATAACACACTTTAATAAAAGAAAAACTGATTGAAATACTTTGTAGTCACACTTTTAAAAAGGAAAAATATATAGAAACTTAGTTGAACGCTTCTCCTTAGTTGTGAAATAAAACAAATTTTCCTCTTAGTTGAAATCATCAGCGGGGAATCGGCATCTAGAATCAAATGATTATGTAATGTAATAAATAAATATAGATATGCCATATTTCAAATATACATAAGTATGTAATTACCAATATTAAATGCGATTTCTTCCTTGTCCAATAAAATAATTCCATTCAACTTTCCGATTCAATTATAAAATGTATTGGGCATTTAATTTACTAAAAAACAATTTCTTTAAGAAAACACAAAACACTGATTTATTCACTCACTTTACCGTCTTGACTCTACAAAGGCAACTAAAACACTGAAGAAAAAAAAATATAATTCATATCATTTCTTCTTTTGTTCTTCGTTGGTTAACAACAACAAAACAAGAAACACACGAGTTTGACGCATACATGCCAACAAAGCCCCCTTCTTCGCTTCTACGTCTTCTATTATACAATACACACAACTCTTTATTATAAAGCAGGATTCCACAGCCGCGAGAGCACTGTTATTACTCTCGTTGACAAACATCCTCTCTCCACCCATGAAAAAAATGTTCTAACATAAAAAATATGTTTTACCCAAACATATCAAATTGAGATATGTTACAAAATGTTGCAAACATATATTTGTTTGCAACCGGTCCCAAACATATATTTGTTTGGATCCAAACATATTTCTAACATAAATTTTTCTGCGTGTGGGAAATTGTACTGGGCCTATATTGGCTCATCGCTGTGAAGCCACTTAGATGATTCAGCCTAACTCTCAGAACCATCCCGCAAAATCTCAGATCCCTACAAACATTTAATGGACAAGATGCATGAATTGGACCGGCAGGTGCTTAGTTGCTTTCAATCCCCCCAAAATCAAGCTTTTTGAGATGAATAACCTGTGTACCCACGCTGTTCTAAAAGATTTGTGTTGAAGGGAGAATATCTTCTGTCCCTACCGTTTTCTCAGTTAAATATTTGCGGTCACATTTCATTCATTCACTTATTTCGATACGATATTTACTTGCTGTAAGCTATACTTGTTTCTTCTCATACACACAACCCACTTACCCTTATTCCATTTCATTCACTTTGCATGACATTGTCATTTGTAACGAAGCCTACAAGGAGAGCATGGGCACATTTGTCTGTTGTCCTCTCGTCTTTCCTTCCATTACAATTACTTTTATTATGCGGTGATTTTCTGTGTACACCGTCAACGTCATTTGCTAGGCATTTTTAATGGTGGTGAATGGGTGTCGTTGGCCAAAGGCGAACGAACAATGGGTGTCCCAGAGATGAGAGAGAAAATGACTATCACAGTGGCATTGACGTTGATTATCATGATGAGGAGGATCGACCACTACGTTGTGGATGCGGACAATGACGATGATGATGCTGATGGGGTGCATATAAATTCGACATAATTTTATTGTAATGAATAAATTGATGGATGGTTAAATGCATGAATGAATGGATGGGTGTCAGTGGGGAACTTTTGTCCGCACCAGTTTATTTTGGACCTTTGAACACAACAAAATGTTTTAAATAAATAAAGAAAGTGAACAGCCGGGAAGGGTGGTGGTAAAATGTCGAAGGAAGTCAAAAGGAAACAGGTTTATTAATATTGCTGTCAGATATCCTTTTTTGTCGTTTTGTAAAGGAAGTAGGCAATGCAAATGATTTGGGCATCAGACGTTTCCAGTTGGTGTAGGTAAAGCAGTTTACTTTTGTGGTAAAAATAAATTACATTTTAATGTCATGCCGAGGTTTGGGTTTGTATGTGCGTGCTTTTTTAATTTGCTCTACTTTAATATTGTTTCTTCTTTCTTGTTTCTCCTGCTTCACCCTCTGACCATGCACTTTCATTACAATTTCCGAATGCAGGTGATTATTAAATGATGTCATGTGTGTTTAATGATTTACTTAACTCCTCCTTTGCATATTTGTTATTTAATTTAATTTCATTTGAAATATAATTTACATTTTATTAGACTCTAGGCGGTAATGGACAACGTTAACACTTCTTGCTTTTGAATAATTAGTGCACCATCATCTCTCAATATTTTCATGAACACTTTTGCAAACATATGACATGAACTTAATAAATTCTATATCGTTATGTCGGGTCTATATAGATAGGATATCAGCTTGTGAATAGTATCGGAGGTGGTAAATTTAATAAAATTAAAGCTATTTTGAGAAAGATAAAAATAACGAAAAATGTTGGTTGGATGTGTGTAACCTAACGAATCCAGAGGAGAACTTTTCCCAAATTTGGAACTCTATATACAGTCGAACCTCGATTATCCAGGAATCGATTATCGGTAAACCACCATTATCCGGGAAAGGAAAACACAAATTTATTCTTAATTTTGCACCGATTAGCCGCGAAAATCGTAATGATCCCGGATTAAAATTCATTTGGGCATATTTCAATGGACAACAACAAGGCACAAATTATTTTTTTAATATTTTTAATCTTTTAAACTTCACATTAAATTCATAAGTGCTCTTATTTATAAATATTTGCAAGAGCGTATATTTGTTGGTTACAAATAGCTGTGTTCCTTTACTTACCTGAGGTTACCATTTTTACCATTTGTTACCATTTTTAACCTACAAAGCGTTCCATAACCCCAAAAAGTGGTAAAAACTGGCAGCAATTTTTAAGCGAGTGAGAGAGGAGAGGAGAGAGAGCACATATGACTTTCTCTTCTACCACAGGCTACCAGCAAAATTTCAACAGGTAAAAAATGGTAGAACTGATTTTTCGACTTTTGTTTGACGATTATTTCACAATGAAAAAAAAATGGACGAAAAACAGAAGAAAAAGTCGAACGCTGACAAAACTAAATTAAAAAACTGTGAAAAAAGACGAAAATTGATTTTTTATGTTTCTTTTTGACATTGCTGCCAGATCTACAATTTTCCGTTCCTTTACTTTTCTGGTAAAATGTTCATGAGAGAGCAATTTTGACACTTTTTTTTACCACTTTTACCATTAAAAAAGTAAAGAAACAAAGCTAATATATGAGAAACAGTGTTACTTTATTATGTGGAAAAATAGATTATCCGTAATGCCTCCGGTCCCGACCATTACGGATTATCGAAGTCCGACTGTATCACCGTTATGTTGACATTCGGATAGAAAATTTGATGATATCAACGCGGAAATTTGAAAATTTGTATATCCTACATTATTTCTAGAAGTTGCTATAAAATAAACCATTAATTTCAGGAAATCTATGCAGCGGTTTTTTTTTTGTCAACTTTTCTGGTTTATACGTCTACTAGCAAAATGCCCGCTACTTCGTATGCGGAAAAGGAATAATATACAAATTAGCAGTATTTAATATGGTGAACACTGAAAATGTTGATGTACTATATATTTAATTTCGTTTATGTCTGTTCGTACACGTTTTGTTCGAATTTCAAAAAAGACCCCTACACTTCAACAGCGGTCTACATTTTAAATTCCAGTCCATGCTATATTTGAAAATTTTATTCACATTTTTTATCCACATTTTCCAACCAAATTTTGTGATATATCAAAATTTGGAAAACTTTTATTCAAAACCTGTTATTTTTTTAGACCTTTTTATTCTCAGAATGTGAAAACCTTCTTGTAAAAAATTAGCCGCATAGATCTACCTTTTCAAATGAACTTACTGCATTTTGACTTCAGTACATTATTAAGAAACCGAATTCTTGTTAACATAAAAACAATATTACACTATTCAGTACAATTTTTAAAATCCAGCAACTTAGCTCAAATCGTACAGTTTTAGCTCTACTTGTTACATGTAGATACCTTTCATACATTTAAAGGCGGATTTTAATAAACATTCTGATCCAATCTTCACAGCGATCCTCATAACAAATTTCATATATCGATTCACTCAAAACCAGTGCTTCAATATTTAGTATTATTTAATACATCTGGTACACTTATTGTAGGACCACCTCTAACAATGAACCTGACAAATAAATAATAAATCGGAATTCCACTTCTATTCCTAAGCCTAATACCAAATTTATTGCAATTTTGTACTTTACACACACTAAATATATAATTCCAGCTTCATTGCTACACCCAACGTCAAATTTTATATCATTTAGGACATTTCGTATTTCTCAATAAATCAGCCATCCCTCCGCCTAATTTCAGAATTTGTATGCAGTTAAAAAATCCCTATTTAGACAATAACACAACAATTCGAAATTCCGCCCATATCCTTTCATGCAACACCAAACTGGTACCAAATTTAGTACTTGTAATATGTATAAATTTCAAAAATTATTTCCTTATATCCAAAACTATATCCCAATCGCGATTTAAAAATTTTCGTATACATAAGTACGTAATTCCAAAACATTCTCTCTATCTTCATTCTAACCGCCAACTGCTATACTAATACCGAAGTTCACAATTTCAGCTGTACCCCTTTACATAATAACAATTTGAACCAAATTCTGTGCCATATAGTAATTTTCGTACACTTATTGTACGTATATCCACAACAACATCCATATCTCAACCCTACACACCAATACCGGGTATAATACCAAATTTCCGAATTCCTCCTCTACTTTTAATACCATCAATACTTTTCGAATTCCTCCTATATTTCTAATACCATCAATACTTTTCGTATGAAAGTACGAATTTCCAAGACCACCTGAAACCTACACTCCAAAAGTAATCTTAATTTAGATGGATAGTTATCTGCAACAGTAATTCCGAATTTCAGGATTCCACCTCTATTCGTTCACCCAAATCTAAATTGTACCAAATTTAGAGCCATTTAGTACTTATAGTAACCATAAGTACGAACTTTCAAAACTATCTCAGTCCTACACTCCAACATTAATCTAAGTTCCAAATTTCAGGATTCCAGCCCTCTCCTTTCACCAAACTTCAAAATAAATCACATTAAGTACCATTTAGTACTTTTGTACTTTTCGCAGAATAGGAACGAATTTCCAAAACCGCCCCAAACCTACACTCACAGTAATTTTAATATCAAATATCAGGATTCCAGCTTTATCCGTTCACCCAAATCCAAATTGAACCAAATTTAGTACCATTTAGTACTATTCGTACTCATAAGTACGATTTTCCAAAACCATATCAAACCTACACTGCAACAGTAAATATAGTTTCAAATATCCGGGCTCCACCTCTATCCTTTCCGTATCCATAAGTATCAATTTCCAAAACTTACTCAATCCTACACTCCAACAGTAACCTTTACTCGAAATTTCAGGATTCCAGCTCTATACGTTCACTCAAATCTAAATTGTACCAAATTTAGTACCATTCACTACTTTCCGTACCCATAAGTACGAATTTCCAAAACTACCTCAATCCTAAACTCCATAGGAAATCTTTATTATAAATTTCAGGATTCCAGCTCTATCTGTTGATCGAAATCCAAATTGTACCAAACATAGTACTTTCCGTACCCATAAGTACGATTTTTCAAAACTACCTCAATCCTACACTCCAAAAGTAATCTTAATTCCAAATTTCATCATTTCAGCTCTATCCGGTCACCTAAATTTAAATTGTACAAATTGTAGTACCATTTAGTACTTTCCGTACCAATTAGTACGAATTTCCAAAATTACCTCAATCTTACACCCCAAAGATAATCTTAATTCCAAATTTCAGGATTCCAGCTCTATCCGTTCACCCAAATCCAAATTCAGTACCATTTAGTACTTTTCGTACCAACTAAGTACGAATTTCCAAATCTTCCTCAATCCTACAGTCCAAGAGTAATCTTAATTCCAAATTGCAGGATTTCATTTATATTAGTACCAAATTTAGTATCATTTAGTACTTTCCGTACCCATAAGTACGAATTTTCAAAATTACCTCAATCCTCCACTCCAAAGATAATCTTATTTCCAAATTTCAGGATTACAGCTTTATCCTTTCACCCAAAACCAAATTGTACCAAATTTAGCACCATTTAATACTTTCCGTACCTATAAGTACGAAATTGCTGGGTTCCAGCTCTATCCGTTCACCCAAATCCAAATTGTACCAAATTTAGTACCATTTAGTACTTTTCGTAAACATAAGTACTAATAATATCCCATATATCAATCGTACACTTCAACAGTTATCTTAATTCCAAATGTCAAGTTTCCAGCTCTATTCGTTCACCCAAATCCAAGCTGTACAAAATTTAGTACCACTTAGAAATTGTCGTACACATAAGTACGAATTTCGAAAACTACCCCAATATCTCAATCCTACACTCCGTCAGTAATCTTAATTCCAAATTTCAGATTTCCAGCTCTATCCTTTCACCTAAATCCAAATTGTACTAAATTTAGTACCATTTAGTACTATTCGTACACATGAGTACTAATTTCACAAACCATTTCCTTTTATAAACACCACTTCCCAACCTTCATTTCCATACCAAATTCCACGTTTCTAGCTAAATCCGTTCAAATTATATAATTGGTACTAAATTTAGTACTTTTCGTACACTTAGAGGTCGAATTTCTCAAAACCTTTTGGTGCATCTTTCTAACTCTCCATCAGTTAACCACATTCCAAATTTCAGAATTCTAGCTCTTTCCGTTTGCCTAATACAAAGGGTACCATATTTAGTACCTTTTAGTACTTTTCGTACCCTTCCAGTTCGAATTTCCAAAAACCCAGCCTTATCACACCCCTGCACAGCAACAGCAACACACACTCAAAATTTCAAGTTTCTATCTTCAGCCGTTTCGTCTGGGCGATGATCTGTCAGTCACTCACTCACTCACTTATCACTAAGCTCTTTTATATATATAGATAATAAAATATATATTTAAAATTTTATATTTCATATTAAAAAAAAAAAACAGACGTGTTCGGGTCCTTAAGCCCGAAAGATGATTGTAGAAGATTTTAGATTAACAGGATGTTTTTGTAAAAATGCTTGCCTGTCTCACGAACCGTTCGTACTAAAACGTATACATTCAAAATTTGGTTCTTGTAAAATTTTACGAACCATTCGTATTTATCTGAAATCTTTCGTCTATTTCATAAAAGCTTTTATATTTCAGGGTTTCCATTATACTTATTTTATGAATTTTGCATAGGCATCTGCACGTAAAATGTGTTACTTGATGGCAACCCCGATAAACAGATGAAAAACAACAAATAAGAAAAAAATGTAATCAAATGTGTCCAAAAATAATTGTGATAATATGAAGAAACGGATGTACATATACGCGTGTGCTTCTATGGAAATAAATAAAATTGCATTCCCTTCCAGTTTTCGTGTCTTTTGTGCCATTTATTGCTCAAATTATTTAATTTTCATTCAAAACGATGGGTCTTTTCCATTCGTTTATTTTTGACGTATTCGTTCGACTGATTTTGTTACGAAAACCAAAAAAATTACGAAAACAAAAAGCTTTCATTTCACGACAACCAAATGAAAACCAATTTGTGTCTTCGTTCATGAAATCGACGAACGAATGGGCAAAAACTTTTTACAAAAACACGCTGTAAATCGTAAATTTTTAAACCGATACATTCGTAATGTTTGCAAATATAGGGTATTTTTTTTAAATTTCGCATAAGGGAGGTACCGCGACACCTCTGAAATTCAATAAAATATGTAGCCTATTTCAAGAGCCATCCCTGTACATTCCCGAACAATTTTAAGAAAATAGGTTCAGTAGTTTTATAGATGTAACATATTTTAAAAAGTGGGAGTGGTCAAGTTTTTGTGCCCCAAATAAGTAGGTAAGGTCGGAGACACAACCACAATTGTCTTGCAAATTAGTTTCATTCTCTGACAGGGAAATCAGTTCAGTAGTTTTTGTAGAAAATATTAAAATTGAAAATTGCAAAAAGTGGGCGTTGTCAAGTTGTATTTGCCTAAGTTGAGTTATGACGAACATTTCAAAAAAGAATTATCCAAATCGGTCCAGACGTTCTTAACTGATGCCATTACCAACCAACGACATTTGATTTGATTTTATTTATATATTTATTTTTAAAGAAATAGGGTATAGGGGAAGTACCCCGCCCATTCCGAAATTCAACAAATTATGTAGCCTATTTTTACCGGGTTCCATCGCTGTACATTCCCAGACAATTTCAGGAAAATCAGTTCAGTAGAAAAGATTGATATTGGAAATTGCAAAAAGTGGGCATGGTCAAATTTCACAAAAAGAATTATCCAAATCGGTCCGACCGTTCTCAACTGATGACATTTGATTTTAATTTATAAAGATTTTATATTTTTATTTATTTATATATTTATTTCAAATTTGTATTATAATAAAAAATTACAATAAATTTATATAAAAATAGCACCAGCATCTAAGGCTATCGGCTAATTATATTTTTATATTTTATTTTATGTTTTGTATATTATATTTTATAGATTATATTTATACTTTATATTTTATATCTTTATATTTTATATATGTATTATATTTTATGTTTTATATTTAAAATTTTATATTTTATTTTTTAGATTTTATACATACTATAATCATTTTTAAAGCTAGAGTGAATTTAGAATGTAGTTAAATCAGAGACCACTGTGCCCCTACATATATTATATACAGTCGCTCAAAAAAAGGCTCCTGTGAATTGGTTCAAAGAAATTGTGCATAAAATCGATCGCGGTGCTTCAAACGACGTTCGACGAGATCGTCACAGGCAACGAATCTAGGATCACTGCTTTGGAGCTTTCAACAACAGCAGGAATCGGCTGTTGCCTGTTTCTTTAGAAAAACTGACCGTGTGGCGACTATATGGCTTGAGAAATATAGGACAGTTAATTCTGAGTGGTACACTATAATTTGTTTGCCGGAAGTGTCCTGAGAAATTCGAAAAACGAACAAGAGAAGAGTAATCATTCTACATCATGACAATGTGGACTTTTACACATCGATTCAAACCAGCGCACAGTGGTCACACTTGTATGGAGAAAGTGGCCAAAAATATTTATAGTGTAAAAATCAAACCAATGCGCCGCTTACAGCTTTGTGCTGCTGCGAAGAGTGTTTTAAGAAACCACGAGCGTAACATTCTGCCCCCTTTCCCCTCTGGAGGGGGTATACGGTAAGAATTGTTTTATGATGTTTATACAAAATGACCTGAACAAAGGTCCCGATTATCTTATGATGCAAAAATAGGCTTGGGGAAACAAAACAATCTCCAAAACAACATAAAATCCAACCAATTTTAAAAAATCTGTATTTTTGTCTGAAAATTGGTAAAGTCTTTAATATAGATCTTATAGAATTTTTCCTGGAAGGCACATACCGCCAACGTAAGACAAATTTGAAAGAAGATTTCTTCATCTTGCCACTGATGCCAATTATGCTAATGTACGTGATCAGATAACAGAGTTATACGCTAATATATTCATAGAAACCCTATTCTAGGGCAGCTTTAGTCAGGTACCCACCAATTATAATCTGACACTAGATGGCAGCTGAATTTAATACTGAATAATCTTTGACCCATGACCACCTTAGGTCAAATTTTAGTATATGATCGAATTGGCATTACAAAAATACCCTAAGAAAATATGCAGCTAACTAGAATTCCTCAAAACGCTTAAACACTATTTTTAAATGAAAATTAAGCTATTACCTCCTCCTTCAAAATCCACTATAATATTTTCCTATACTTATTAATTTCGCGATATTTTGAATATATTTACTTGCACTTAAAATATAGGTTGTACTCACAACAAAAAATATTAGTCAAATGTTCCGACTTTTGAAGCTATTCTTAAGAAGATCGCGTGAAACAAAAACTAATATATTTTTAAAAAGGTCCATGTCATAGCTGTCAGAGTTGCCAGATGTTGTACCAAAATTTTGATATTAATTTTTTTATTTTTCTCCAATGGGTGGATCCACTGAGCAGCGCCTGTTCGACCGAAAAAAAAAACGTGGAATTGATGGCTCATACGCCGTACAGCCTTGACAGGGGATCCAATGACTTCATTTGATTCCAGCACATCAAGAAAAAAGGCATTGTCAAATTTTTTTCTTGCCTGAAGATGATGTAAAAGCGTTCAAAAACCATGTTTTGGAGGTGTCTCATTCGGAGTGGAAAAAGTGTTTCGCCAATAGGTTTGAGCGCACGAAATAGTTTGATGTTATCGATAGTTATCGTTCAGCCCTCGTATAATTTAATTTAATAAATACATATAGAGGGAATATTCCATTTCTTTGATTTTACTTAAGGACAGAAAGAAAATGGAAGGTTATCTATGTGATGACAATTTATTTGCTACAACTTTCAGACACCACAAAGTCATCATTACATTGTTAACATTACCATGAATGTATGATTCAAACGGAGTGGGTATGGGAAAGTGGGCGTCAAATGTGGGTTGGCTTCTTTTCATGTACACCAAATAGTGCCTTATGCTTGAAATTTAGACAAACGAACACCCACAAAAAGTTGTAACAATACCAACCAACATTTAGTCAATTCATGACATATTTTATTTGTCCTATACCACCCCCTCCCCCATTGTGTGATGACAATCTTTATATGTATTTGAGAATGTGTTAGAGATGTTCTATTGTGTTAGTGTAATATCTCGTACTGTATTTTTAAACAATTGAGGGTTATATAATGGCAATAAATATAGGGCCAACAATATGCTTTTGTCGTTCTCTACCAAAATTGTAAAGAAAAGTGAATATGCTCCTGCGATTGTTACAATTAATGTAAGCTTGTGAGTGTGTGAAAAAATAACCACCAACACTGGATGGGTATGAGTGTGTTTAAGTTGCGCAAAAGATAACTGAAATGAGAATTTGAAATAGTAATAATTTTTTAAATGTACGAGAAAGCAGTGTGCGTGTCTTAAGATAAAATACATGTTTGAAATATACAAGAATTGAATAGTGTTACGATTAGGGGGATATATCGCCGAATACCCTTTTCTCCAGTATTTTTCTTTAATTTCAATTATAACATTGATTGTATGCTTCAATGTTTCACACTTTCATAGAATTTTCAGACTTTATTATTACACCTGTTATTATACCCTACACCACTATGTGGAAAGGGTATTATAAGTTTGTTTTGGGAAAAATGCATGTAACACCGCGAAATATTCGTCGGAGAGCCCCAATGTGATATATCAATCTTCATATCTCGACGAGATAAAGCGATTTTGAGATGTGTGTCCGTCCGTCCGTCTGTCCATTATAAATTGTAAACACGCTCCAGGCCGCAATTATGGACCGATCTTCACGAAATTTTGTATGGAGGTCGGGTTCAGGCCAGAATAGATGGACGATTTTGTAGCGGCTCTGTATGTCTCAATTATAGTCCGATCGCCTCGAAATGTTAAATAATCTAAGATTATATGACAAAGAAGAAGCTTGCAATTTGAGATGATGATCGGATGATGTTTAGAGGGTTAAATGGACCACAACTTTTGTGTGAAAATTGTGAAAATTTTTAATATACCGGTATTATCTTTATTCCTGGACCACACATTTCGCCCACATAAATAATATTTGGAAGGTTAACTCTTGCCCTTTCCATTGATGCCAATTATGTTGATTTATGTGGTCAGATAACAGAGTTACAGCCTAATATATTCGGTTTTTTGCTTGTAGTGTAATCTTAAGCACTCTAGAGGTCGCAATTATATCTCAATAGTCACGAAATTTAGCACGAGGTAAGGGTTTAGGTCGAAGAAGATGCCTACAATTTTTGATGATGATCTGATATTATTTAGCGGGTGGAATGGACCATTACTTTTGTATGCTAAATAAAAACATTTTATCTTTGGTCCATATTTGAATCCTTGGAGGGCATATACCGGCAAAGTCGCCTATATATGAAAAATTAACAACCGATCTTTCCTCTGATGAAAATTGCAATAATATGTGTGCTTGATAACGGACCTACTACCTAAGATATAATGAGTTTTGTGAAGAGAACCACATCTTCCTCCCATGCTACAAAATGTCTCTATCATGACAGACAAATTCCCAGTTCTTCCTATAGTATTACCTGTCCAATTGCCGAATATTTAAAGATGTAGCAGAAATAGCTAAACAACGACAATTTTCAAATTTAAGAATATTTCCTAAAAGGTACGGTATATAATTGTTCAACAAACATCCCAGGTGGGACAAGGAAGCCTTCTCTCATATCAATGAGAGCACCCCGATTAATATCAGCTCAATGATATGTAGACAGCGGAATTTTATGGAACACCTATTTTTGTAAAATTTGCATAATTCTGGCTTCTAATTAAATTCCAATCGAAATATATCACATATGCAAAAATATGCGAAATGTATAAATTATGCATATGCAAATATTATTTTTGCATATGGAAATTTTCTGTATTTCACATATTTTCGTATGCTACATATATTTAAATAATATCTTCTAAAATGTTTATGTGTACATTTTTCTGTTTGAAATTCACTTCAGACAAGTCAATAAAATAGAGAAATCTGTAACCGGAGCCACAATCTTCAAAATGTCGAAAATGGGGAGCTTTCGTTGTATGGGAGCTATATGAACGCCTAGGCCTATACCGACAAATTTCAGATGGAAAGTTTAATACCCCAATGAAGACTTAATACCAAATTTTAGCCAATTCGGAGGGATATTGAGACCATAACCTTCTGGCTATGGGAGCTATATGAATACGTGGACATATAACGACAAATTTCAGGTGGAAAGTTTTTTACCTCCAACGAAGACTGAGTGTCAGCCATTTCAGTTTGATATTGAGGCCACAACCTTCAAAATACCGGATATCGGGAGGTACGGTTCTATGGAAGCTATATGAAGACCTTGACCTATACCGATAAATTTGAGGTAAAAAATTTTGATGAATGAATACTTAATACAAACTTTCAGCCAATTCGGTGGGATATTTAGGACACAAAGTCTTCCATATGGTTTAGCAAATATGTCAAAATATGCAAAAAAAAAAATAGGTCCCATACTATTGCTGTAATATGAATCGTGGTGCACGCCCTGTCCCTTCTGTGATGTTTGTGGAACAATTATTATATTGTTATTTAAACTTAATGTGATAAGGTTGCAGACTCCAAAAAGTTATTTCTTACAATAAGCTTATTTGTCCAAAAGAAACTTTGATTTGCTGAAAGCTAACTCGCAGGGTAGTG
Organism: Musca autumnalis; assembly: GCF_047663935.1. Taxonomy (NCBI): domain Eukaryota; kingdom Metazoa; phylum Arthropoda; class Insecta; order Diptera; family Muscidae; genus Musca; species Musca autumnalis. The sequence goes on from NW_027411644.1 coordinate 213,682,357, forward strand.
GTGTAGGGTATCGTATGGTCGGCCCTGTCCGACTATAGCCTTGTTTTATTTAAATATTTGTTTTTTTTTAGATTTTTTGGTTATTTAATTCGACCTTTATTTTGATTATTTCAAATGAATAAATCGAGTGACGAAACAGATGGCAGCAGCAACAGGTCAACGTTTGTGCTTGGCGAAATTAATGTTATTATTGTAATAGTTTTAAGCACTAATTATCCTGATGGTGTCAACCATCCAAGACCTTGAGCTCGATTTATTTAATACATTTGAAATAATTTGTTTTTCTTTTCGGAGAAGAGAAATTACTCCGATTACTTTCACATTCGCATTTAATTTTCCCATATTCCATGAATTGTTAATTTCTTCTTATATAACACGGAGAATCACTCTATCCGCACCTTTTGGATACATCCGGTTATTGTAGTTTTAGCAACGCAAATATGTTCGTTCGTATATTTATTCAGTGATCTGGTCAGAGTTCCTCTGTATCCAGATTCAAAAAATTCTGCATCTTGGACTGGCCACAAAGAATAAGGAGGCAGGTGAGTGGGGTTAGTTGGGTAGATCAACAAATGCAGCATGTCGTGTGGTCCCAATCCACATGCAGGCATGTGTTGGGTATCATGCCATCAATTCGCTCCCAATATGAATTGAGGCGTTCGCTCGCCCGGCGTTCAGCTAAAATCACTAGGTTTTGCCTTGGCAGCTGGCGTTCTTCTGCTGCGATGGAGGGGAATATCTCAGAGTAAGGAATTCACAATGAACATTTGTACTGCCCGCGTAACCGTCAGTTATCAGTATAATGCTATTCAAGCCTGCCTGATAGCCTCATTGATCTAGAGGTGTTCGTTTGTACCTTTGGACTTCTCTCTTCAGATTATAAAGATCTCTCCTGACGTGCCAGGGATGCTCCAGGGCGCTAACACCCAAGCAGGTACTGCATCGACAACATCTTGCTATGTTGATGTACCGGTAAACACTTTGTCCCTCATGAAGGTGTTTCACTGGTCTCATGAAGAACCACACTGTTGTAGTCCTCAACAGCATTACGGCAGGTTTGAATATTCTTCAACGGCGTAGCGCTAACATTTGCCATTGCTTTTTATGAGGTCAACACAGTTTCTTTGTCAGCACCCCAAGTACCCCCAGCGACTTGTAAATTTGTGACAAGATCAGAAGTAGGATCTTGTCGCAAACAGCTGTGGCTTGCCCGGAAGACTTAAACATGCTGTTGAACCTTACTCGAAATATATTGGGGTAGTTATTGGTCGTAATCAGGGCGGATCTTTTCATATTCCTCAAATGGAAGAACTGTAATAAGCCAGCTTTGTATACATTAATCCTATCACATATTTCACCGACGATAGTACCCGACGCCAGGATCGTACAATCCGCATACATTACTATCTTTATGCCTTCTGGAGGGGAAAGTTAGATATTTAACAGTTCCGGAGATATGATTCCGCCTTGGGGAACTTCCTGCTTCAGTCTACTGGGCTTAGGATTTTTTATTTCTGAATTCTACAAACGACTGGCATCCACATATACACAACTTTTTCAGATGTAATTCGAATTATTTTAATTGTAATTCGAGAATGCTATTTGTAATTCGTTACATTTCATTTGTAATTCGAGAATTCCATTTGTAATTCGAGAATTCCATTTGTAATTCGAGAATTCCTTTGTAATTCGAATTATTATATTTGTAATTCGAATTATTCCATTTGTAAATCGAATTATTTTATTTGAATGAGCCAGATATAAAATCAATACAAAAAATATTTTTTTTTTTTCGAATTTCAAATAAAATAATTCGAATTACAAATAGAATAATTCAAATTACATATCGAATAATTCGAATTTCAAATAAAATAATTCGATTTACAAATGAAATGTTACGATTTCAAATAGAATAATTCGAATTATAAATGGAATAATTCGTATTACAACTGGAATAATTCGAATTACAAATGGAACTCTCGAAATATTACGAATTACAACTAAAATGTTCCGAATTACATCTGAAAAGTTGGAGGGAAGTCGATAGATCAATAGCCACCATAACTGTTCGGTCACACAGCCAGTTTTGGTTCAGTCCTAGATAGGGGACACTTGTTAAACACTTAACCCCGGGTTCGAGCATTTGCTTAAGCATTGCCATTTAGATTCCGTGGCTGTCCAACGCTTCGGATGATTTCGCTGTTCGGATGACTTCTGCAACATCGCTTATGGTAAATTGTGGTGGAACCTCTTCCACTGGGAGGGCTCTTATACGGCGTAGCGCACTCCTCATCGCCCTATCACTTTCGGGGTCTTCTATATCTTGGGTCTTCAGAGTTCGTACGACGAAGCTCATCACACTCATTTGATTTCGAGTATAAGATCAGCAGGTGCGCTGGTAGTGACTGCAGCAGTGATGTTGTCCTGGAAATTTCTCTCAGCTACCCGAGGACCTGAGGGAATGCGCAGCTCTCTGTAGCTGTTATTGGTAAATTCTTTGAATCCTTGCCAATCAGCTTTTCCAGAGTTCAGAAAAATGTTGTTATGAAGTCGGGCGGTCTGTTTACGGATACGATGCTCGGATAATAAACCGACATTTCTTAAATAGATATTTTCGTAACGGCTTTATATAATGTGACTAACTAACCTGTTCTACTGACCTTATATAGGAAGACCATATTGCCTTCTGCTATAAAAATACGGTATTCTTTAAGACCACGTTTTGGCTAAGGGAAGGACAACTGGCTTCATATTAAATTTTTTTGGGTTTTAAGAAGATCGGTGGTGAGATTATCTAAAATATTTTTTGGTTACCGACAAAAATCGGTAAAATTAAAACGCAAAATTATGAATAAAACTTGGCAACACAGTTTCTATCGGTAGGACTTAGCGACAAGTTTATTTTGGTTGCTAACTCACCGACAAATTATAAGCATCTTAATTTTACCGATTTTTGTCGGTAAAAATACGTCAGAGAATCTCACTACTGGTACAGTTTCATATGTAGCCGCTAGGTCATAAATACCGACGGACTGACCTTTCATAAGAAACCCTACTGGTCTTTCACCAAAAGACCTACTGGCTTTCTGTAAGTAGAACTAAGGGCTTTTGTACGAAAAGCTAGTGGCCTACTTTAAGAAGACCGGGTGGTTTTCCAAAAATATACTTAGTTCTATAGATATTATAAATTTCTCAGTGAAATATCACTTTGTTTAAGTAGTCACATTGGATCACACCAATCGATTTTAGTTGGATAAAAGATGTCAACGTTTTTTATCATCAGTTTCATTAAAGAGAAAAAAATCAGTGGGTTGTGCAAAATAATCGTTTATGTGTTGGCGTATTTCATAAAAAAATATGTATCGTAAAATCACTTTTATGGCAATTGTATTTCGTTTTATTTATGTTTGTTCGTATGTATGACGTTGACTGTGGTTAATTGTGTACATAAATGTTATTGTCCCATTGCCCTTTTGTAAAAGTAATAAGCATTTTCCTTCAAATAAAATATGAAATTTTGTGCGGTTCATAAAATCATTACAATATGAAATAATAAAGATCCATTGATTTTCTTTAAAAGGGAAGCTTAGCTATCGTAAACTAAAAGACTTCAATAGAAATTTAATAAATCGATCAGCTATGAACAGACTGAGTCAAATTTATTTCTATATGATTTTGAGCGGTATGAAGCCTTCTTAACCATAAAGCAGAAGGTATAAATGAATGTATAAAATGTTCTTACATTTTTCACATATATAGGATTTATTTGTAATGAAAAAATAATGTATATATATATGCTTACCATTATGTGTTGCATTATATGCTGAGGCTGGACACGGCACGGAATAATTAATCTGCAACAAAATTTAAGAATACATCGATTTTACTTTTTTCAATTCAACTGCTAAGTTTAAATAACGTAGATTTGCATATATGAACCTTTAAGATGCAAGCAAACGTTAAAAGCCCAAACATGAAGACGAATGAGCCACCTCTAATGTTGATAACCCCATCGTAAAATTACTTCAAGTTCCGATAGGGTCTATATGGGACAACATATTATGGATTTTAAAAAATTTAAAATGAATGTTTTTGACATGGTGTAAGAAGTAAGGTGCATAAATTACAACAATTAACAATTTAACAATAACAACATGGTTTTATGGGAACTAAATGTCAATGACAACATTTGAATACTAGGGTCTTTCCAAAATAGTTCGGAAAAATTTACAAGAAATAAACGAAAAGATTTAAAATTTAAATTTAATTGGCATCGAAATTACTCTATACATAATGTGATACATTCTACACTTCCTATATTTATTATGCGGCACTGAATAGAACAGATTAGATATCAATTCAGTTTATAAAAAAAAGTTCAAAACCGTATGATTGTCACTTAAACCTTATATTATTACACCATGGTTTTTGACTTATTTTGAAGTAAGGTAGAGTATGCCAAAAAATTTCAATTTGTGTGTAGAGGCGCAACTTCAAAGGCATATTTCTGGCATGTGAGCTTATAAAATACATAAAAATGTTGTCTTTAAGCGAGACAGATTTATTGAAAATTTTCCGTCCGATTTATGGACAAAAAACTGGCAATTTTTTTGTTTGTTGAAATCGAAATTTTGGTTTTAAAAATGCCCACAAAAATATATGAAGATCATCTTCCAGTTCGTTGTCTAGGTATCGTTGGCACCGCAAAATGTTTTTACAAAAAAAGGTTTCGACATTACTCCATGTAAAGATGATATCTTCTTTTTCCGTTGATAGGCTTTGATTTTGAAATACCCCTTATTAGAAGCGGAGATATTAGAATAAGAAACAAGTTAAAAAGTATCAGTCGGCTTTGCCGACAGAGATATACCCTCAGCCTGTGTATATTGAAACAATTTTATCCCAAAATACGTAAGTATTTAGGGGGCTTTAAAAATTTTGGGCACTTGAACCGACATAAATGTTGATTAGGATTAAAGATCAAAAGTTTTGCGGAGGAGATACTCAAAGGAATGGATCGACATTGACCGTTATGGAAGTGGATCTCCAGCTACAACATATGGTGCCATAGGGGGTTTTTACACTATACGGGCTGTTTGCTCAAGAAGTATGGACTTACCCCTAAAAAAACTTTTACCATCGTAATAGAGGCAGCGAATGCAAGTTGCTACAACAAAAATCAAAGTGATCCGATATTAGGTCATAAAGTGAACTTACCCGAAATTTTGTGTTGGAGGTACCGGATGGAGTGGACAAATATAGTCCATATTTGAACCTGATCTATATCTGGTAGATATATTAGGATGTGTAAAGTATAGACCAATTCGCCCACTCCCTTCAAGAGTTACCGCACGAACAATTTTTCCGAACATTTTTGAACTTTTGTGGGGGAGGTACCTGAAGGAGTGGACCAATATGGCTTATCTTCAAACTTAAACTATGTTTGGACAAAATATTACTAACGCCATATTTTGGACCGAATCGGCAGATCCGTTCGAAAGTTATCTTGCGCTCCAACCACCTCACACGGTGTCATAGGGGTTTTTTGCAACTTTCAGGCTATTTTCTCAGGAAGTGTGGACTTGCCCCTGATGAAACCTGTACCGTCGTATGGAGGGCAGTGAATACAAGTTGCTAAAACAAAAATCAAAGCGATTCGAGAGATGGCCCTAAACTGAACTTTTCCGACATTTTGTGTGGGAGGTACCCGAAGGAGTAGACCTATTGAGACCATATTGGAACCTCATATTACTCCGGTAGAAGGTTTACGCTATACAAAGTATGGACCAAATCGGTCACTCCCTTCAAGAGTTATCGTGCGCACAAACTTACCGAACATTTTCGAACTTTTGTGGGGGAGGTACCGGAAGGAGTGGACCGATGTAGGTCATCTTCGAACTTAAACTAAGTTTGGGCAAAATATTGCGAAAGCCAAAATTTGAACCGAATCGGTTCATCCGTTCGAGAGTTATCGTGCGCTCCAGCCAGCAGGACAGACAGACAGACGGACAGACAGACGAACGGACATAGCTAGATCGACTCAAAATTGTCTGAAACACATTTGGTCCAAACATACTTGGGGTCTAAAACCATTATTTCGATGAGGCACATTTTCATCGTATCAAAGTGTATATGGCGAATAACAAAAATGTTTTGCAATCGATGAATCCGAGTTTCATCCTATCAGAATTCGCGAACTGTTAATATATTCTATAAAGTATGACTACAATTCTTTAAAATGAAGTGTTTTAGGAGGGATCCCATAATGTCGACCATTAAAATTAATTTTCGTGGAAGCTGTGTTGGCAACAATGTAGAAAAATGTGTAAAAATGGGTTGAAGCCAACAAGTTTTTTTATGTTCCCATACGATTTTTGGCTTAACCTTACATTTTATAGACATATCCCCAAAGAAAGAATCACAGAATACTCCATGGGCAACAAGATTGTAGTATATGATTTTCGATATATCCACTGCATTCACCTAAAATTGATGCTGACATTTTGAAGCCGGAATTTCGGGGTTTTTTGAATTTTTTTAATAATCCGGACGCGCAAGAATAGAATATTCCAAACTCTTAACACGATTATAGAACTCGTGATTTTACGTCGTTTGATGCATATCTCATGAGTGTGCTCCATACAGCATCCTAGTAATTGGAGTCGAAAGGCCAAAATTTGATGCGTGAATTTTCTTACAAAACCTATTTTTTTGCGTGTAAAATTTACAACTGTCATTCCATTTCCTTTGAAACCCGCGTGAATTTAGTTTTTTTACGCGACGGTTCTAATGAAGCCTTCCGCGATCGAATTCACCTACTAAAACCGCTGATATAGATACCTTGAAAATCGGAAAATCAGCAAAAATATATTTTGACAAATCCGCGTACTAAACCGCGATTTTCTTTAAAATTTTTTACATAAATGGAATCCTTTACTTGCGATTATAATATTTGCGAAAACGCGTGTCATAAAAGAAAAGAGATACGCGAGTAATATGGATCTTTCACAAAAAATTGAATATGGAGGCACATCCGCGGTTCTTGAAGAATCTAATTAAAACTGTTATATTTTGACGTATTTTTGATAGGCGCTGATGAAACCGGATGCGCATCAAAATCGTATGCACATTGCGCGACTTTTACCAACATTAAGGTTTTTTGCAGTGTATGATGCAACTGGCGGCACACAATGGCCCCTGAGTGAAACATCGAAATATGCATAAATTTTGAAAGAGATTGATTCGCTGTATCCAAAAACGAATGCGCATCAACCAACTTTAACTAATTCGCGAATAACGGGCTTTTTAATTTTAATATTAATTGAATGATTGTAATTTCAATATTACTCTTAATTTCCTACACATATAAGTTATCACAGTAATCAGTTAAACTCTCGCGATTGTAAACCATATTTTTGATGAAGTTTTAACAGTATACATTCATTATTCTATGGGATTTTAGCAAAATAGTTGGAGAACTCCCAAATATTTTTTTCGAATTTTTAGAATCAAACCAAAAAAATATTTGCAACAACATTTTCCAACAATAAGTTTTTCTCTTTTGTTGTTGCTATAATATGCAATTTATGTACCCAATCTCCATAAATTTGGTATCATATTTTTCTACGCATTGTCTAGATTCCGCATATATTTTTTAATTTATTCTTTAAGGGTTTGTACGGATTCTGGGAAAGGATAATTTGGATTTACTTCAAAAATTTTTTATTATTTGTTGATTTTCCGCGAAAATAATAATAAATTTAATAACTTTTTAAACACCCACGAATAGATATGGAATATTGTTAACGATTTATGCATACATTTTCTCATAACAACAAAAAAGATATTTTTAAATATTTTTTCTTTATATGAGAATAAAAACCGCTATAACTTTTGCGCGCATTGGCCAATTTCGTGAACGCGAGTAGATTTGAATCCGGATTTTTTTCCTTTACCTCTATACCAAAAATCGTAGATGTGCTCGCAAAAAAAATTTTTAATTTTTTTTAAATGGAATTGTAAAGGAATTTTGTTATTCGCCATATACCCTCCTTAGCCTAAAGGCTGAGGGTATAAAAAACGTTGAATTTTCCTCACATATTTGTTAGTTTTTGCCAATTCTGACTCCTGCATATCATCTGACGATCACCAAAATCAATATACTCTTTTTGAAAGGCCACCAGCCAAAGCTGTGATATTCGTCATTACAATTGAAATCCCAAAAATGAAAACTTAAGTTGGATTAGCGACTATTGCAATATCTCAGTTTTTTACCACCAACGCCAACTTACTTTGCGTTGTTGTAATGGTGATTTTTTCCACTTGCATATTCGCATTAGAATAAAACCTTACTTTTTCTTCCCAAAGTATTCCTGAATTTGATCCGATCATCGCCAAATTCATTACGCTTCATCCCCTCCAGGACCCCCATAAACCACCGATCCGATGACGATCCGATCAAAAATGCAACCTGTAGCCTGATGGACAGCGTACAGAGATGAATGCCGTCGAGACATTCATTTTGATATGCATAAGTATAGGACTACGACCATTATTTCGATGCGTTACAAACTTCTTGGCCAAAACCAACTTATAATACCCTCCCCACATAGTGGTGTAGGGTATTGAAAAGCAATAACAAAAGTGGAACAGTTCTAAATTGTAAAATAAATTGAATTTCGCAGATGATGTAGATTCATGGGGTAGGTATCATACAACACGGTGCTCTTGAAGCAAATTTAAATGGAAGGTGCTTACACCTGGGAAGTTTTTGCAGATTTTGAAACTACAATGTTCGTAGATGAGAAAAATCAAAAAATGAAAAAATCGCCGGAGCGCTTTCTAAATAAATCGCGATTCAATTTGACATTTTTATGGGTTGTTTAGGTTTTTGCGATGGTGCTTAGAAACCGCAAGTCCTATAAAAATGGGACTAAAAAAAATGTTGTAGTTATTAAAATTCTCTACAAGAATGACCTGTGTGGTATTCTCGTCGGTTTTACCGTTTTTGAGATATAGAAGTTCAAATTGGGAGAATTAAAATTCAATTCAATTCTGTATTGCCCCCCTTATAAAACAATGTCATGAAGGGTGCGCCTTAACTAACTTTTAATGAAAAACGCTTTCACAGGGGACGTTTTTCTGAATTCTGAAACAGAAATGTTCGTAGATGAGAAAAATCCAAAAACAAGAAAAAATAGCTGTAGGGATTTTGAAATAAATCGCGGTCAACATTCACATTTTTAGGTGTTTTTTAGGTTTTCACGATTTTGCTTGGAAACCGCAAGTCCAATCGAAATGGAGCTAAAGAAAATGTTGTAGCTGTGAAAATTCTCTAGAGGATTGACGTTTTTGATTTGTTCCCAGGCTGTACCATTTTTGAGATAAAGAAGCTTAGTTTAAATTTTTAGGTTCTTTTGTTAGGTTTTCGCGATTTTGCTTGACTACGGCAAGTCTTATCGATATGGGACCTGAGCAAATCTTAAAGCTGTGAAAATTCTCTACAAGACTGGCTTAAGTAACTTATCCTAGGTTGTACCATTTTTTAGATATATAAGTTTAAGTTGGGAATTTGCAGTCATGACATCGTTTTATAAGGGGGCGATACAGAATTGAATTGAATTTTAATTGTCCCAATTTGAACTTCTATATCTCAAAAACGTTAAAACCGACGAGAATACCATAAAGGCCAATCTTGTAGAGAATTTTGATAGCTACAACATTTTCTTTAGTCCCATTTTTATAGGACTTGCGGTTTCTAAGCACCATCGCAAAAACCTAAACAACCCCTAAAAATGTCAACTTGAATCGCGATTTATTTAAAAAGCGCTCCGGCGATTTTTTTCATTTTTTGATTTTTCTCATCTACGAACATTGTAGTTTCAAAATCTGCAAAAATTTCCCAGGTGTAAGCACCTTCCATTTAAATTTGCTTCAAGAGCACCGTGACAACACAGTCTACACAAAATACACAATCCTTCTTATATTGCAAGAATACCACTTGGGCGGGGATTTTAGAGCATTCGGACCACTACCGAGAGAATTACGAAGAATACATTTATAGCGTTCTAACAAAGGTCACAAATATTGGTTCGTTGTAAGTTGAACTTGAACTTTTTGATGGAGGTTCCGCAAGGAGTTGTCCGTTTTGAACTTGATTCATTTGGCCACTGCAGTATTATTTAGAGTTTTTGGCCATTATGTCAAGAGTCATGGGAGTGCCGGCACAGAGATCGTAATGTATGCGGATGATTGTAAGATCTTAGCATCGGATCATATCATCGATTACATCTGAGGCGCTCAGCGCCAAAAGGGCCTAACACACATGGTGAAAAAATTCAACTGACTATAAAAATGAAATCGGAACCTTTTGATATAAATACTAAATAAATCATATTATATTGTTTTAGTAGCTAGTATAACCTAGTGTTATATTACGCAATACTTTAAACGGTTCCGATTAAATCTTTTTTGCCAGTTTGATTTTGTTGACCATGTGGGTTACCGTTTTGGCGCTTAGCGCCTCATATGTAATCGGCGATAGGATCCGATGCCAAGATCTTACAATCATCCGCATACAAAAAAATTTGCTGTCCGGAGAGTGTGGAATTGTGGGTATTAGACTTCTTATTTCTAAAAGTCATAAACGACTGGCGTCCGCACATATGCGTAGTTAATTACCAAACGTTTCAAACACTGCTGTAGGGGAATCTTCATAACGTCCTCGAACAGCTTGGCGACAGTTCTCGACTGATTTGTATGGATATGGTCTGTAATGATGTTGTGGAACTGTGCAATTACCCGAATCCATACGGAGAAACAGATTCCCATAGCAGTTTTTTGCTACTGGCGATAAAAGATAAATCGCTCTGCACAATTCGTCAGCAGGGCCGCCCTGCCAACTTTCCAGATTTCTAGTACAAAATGTAGCCTCCCAAATTGAGGACAATTGTCAAATACTCGACTCCGGGTTCATCCATTTGCGTAAGTATTATCATTGAGATTCTGTGTGGGCCCAACGCTTTGGATGATTTCGCCTTTCGGATAACATTTGAAAGTCGCTCAACATACATTGTGGTGGTACCTCCCGGCGTAACACACTACTCTTCGCCCCATCCCAGTTCTTTGGATCTGTCAATGTCACGCCGTTGAAAGTAACATCGATTCTTCAATCCTCGTTTCTCGGATTGGAGAGTAATTTGAGTTGTCCACAATTTGCTTAATCCTGTACCACAATTGCATTGCTACAAGTGGTCTAACCCCTTTTTCCACTTATGTTTGCCTACTAACATGTTGACTTTAGAAGTAAGTTCCCTAACTCTTGGGTCTTCAGGGGTCGTATGACGAAGCTCATTGCGCTTATTTAGTAGACCCGTCGCCTCTGCTGGGAAATTTGGTATAATTTCAAATATTCGACCAGCAGGTATGTAAAGAGCGACTGCAGGTGCGATGGAAAATTCTCTCAGCTACCCGAGAATCTGAAGGAATGGACAGCTTTCTGAAGCGGTGATTGGTATATTCTTTGATCTCTTGGCAATCAGATTTTTCCATGGTCAGAGAATATGAAGTCGGGTGGTCTGTTAATGGATACGATTATAGGGATGTGGTCTTAGCAAAAAAAGGTTACCAGGACATGTTACGTATCCCATTGTTTTTAAGCTTTCATAGCTTTACCCGAGATTTTTGTCGACGGTCCCTCACGGGTTTCAGTACTTTCAAGGATTCAGTCGTATTATCTTTCCGGAATGGCTAAAATTTGGTATTTAGTCTTCATTGGCAGTTTAAAATATTACCCTAGAAATTTTTCAGTACATGTTCATGTTTTAATATGGCCCCCATAGAATGGTACCTCCCGACTTTTTGAAGTTTGAAGGTTTTAGTCACGTTACACGGTGCACTTGAAGCAACTTAAAATGGAAGGTGCTTACATCTGGGAAGTTTTTGCGGATTCTGAAACTACAATGTTCATAGATGAAAGGCCAATCTTGTAGAAAATTTTCATAGCTGCAACATTTTCTTTTGTTCCATTTTGATAGGACTTGCGGTTTCCCAGCAAAATCGTGAAAACCTAAAAACCCTCTAAAAATGTCTACTTGAATCGCGATTTATTTAAAAAGCCCTCTGGCGTTTTTTTTTTTTTTTTTTTTTTTTTGATTTTTTCATCTATGAACATTGTAGTTCCGGAATCCGCAACAACTTCCCAGGCGTAAGCACTTTCCATTTAACATTGCTTCAAGAGCACCGTGGTTATTCAACTGAAATAGCTGAAATTTGGTATTTAGTCTTCGTTGAAGGAATAAAACATGCAGAGAATTGTCGGAGGTCCACATCTACATATAAGCCCCACAAAATTTTGAACGTTGTATTATTTTGTATCAGTCTTCGTTGGGATAGAAATTATTATTTCAGGTCCACGTTTTGATAGAAGTATCGCCCGATTTTCGGTAACTGGTTTCAATTTATTTTATGGTATAAAAAGTTCGGTCTGACTTAGCTTAACGGCGTTTTTACTTGTTATACCCACAGCCTTTAGGCTAAAGAGGGTATATACACTTTGATACGATGAAAATGTGCCTCATCGAAATAATAATGGTTTTAGACCCCAGTTGTGTTTGGACGAAACTTTGGACATCTTAAAATTTTTCCTACACATACATCAAGTTCCTAAAGGGTCTGTATTGAAAAATATCCTCGGCTGCCTTCCTCGGGTATTTAACATTTCGACGATGAGCCCCTTACAGCTGCTTTCTTTCTGTTGTGGTCTTTGCGGTGCTCTCACTTCATCCAACTTATGGTGGACCTACTCTATAGTGGGGATTTCCACAACGGTTGTATTTCTTTTGCTGTTGCTGTCGTATTCAGAGTCAAACTCGCTTCCAGTCTCTTATGATTGGGTGAAGAAGAGTGAAGTTCCCCTGAGCTTCTCTATGCACTTAGATTTTGTGCTTGGCAAATGGAAGAGAGATCCAAATGTATGGAAGAGAGATGCTCGAGATTCCTGAAGTCTTCGTCGGTACTGGGATATTTCGGTCATGCTCCGTAACTTTAATTATTTCCTTCTTCCATATTTGTTTTTCTGTTTTAGGGGAACACCTCCATAGTCAGTTCCTCGTCTAAAGAGAACTGTTTATTATACAGATCCTCTAACTTAAATAGCTCGACGATAGTAGTCAAAAATAGTGAAGAAATATTAAATTGACAGCATTTCATCTACAATCCCCTACTCCTACAACAGCAATAATGGATGTCACCTTCTAATCGTTTATGACCCAATATTGTGCTGTGTGTTTTGTTTAATTTTTTGCTTTGTTTTCTTCTCGTTTAGTCCATGACATTAAAAAGCCATAATAAGATCACAAAAACTCTCATAAAATTTGCCATATAAAAATGTCTAAATTCAGAAACAGGATAATAAGCAAACGACACAGCGCTACTGGCCAATAATGTGAGAAACCTTTATGAGGGGGGAAAGTGACGCTTTGACTGGAAGGGCTCCACTTTTTTGATGTGAGACTTTATTTGATTCGTACGAGGAGTATTACTTTATTTATTTTCAACTTTTTATTTCTTTTTCCGTTGGTCCATAAACTTTATTGTTTGTGTGTGTGTGTGGTGGAGTGGCGAGGGGGAGGAGGGGTAACGTCAAAAGGGCGCGTGTTTTTACAATTTTTGTAACCACAACTTCTGTTTGCAATTTTCCCTGAGGTTTTATGATTTTTTGGGTCAATATGGCAATGAATTGTCGGAGGAAATATCAACAAAATGGTGTCATGTTTTATGGCTGTCATTTGAAGCTCATAAAAATTCTTTCATTTTGTTTGATTTCTTTTTTTTTTTTTGTCTTTAGAAAAGCAAAGACAATTTATTCTTTAAGGTTGCTGTATGAATGAATGTAGACATTTTCATTGCGATTTGATTAGCTGGAAATACCACGGTCCATAATTAATAGGCCTTTTTATAGTAAACTTTTTATTAGTTGGCTATTAGAAGGGTGTTTGAATGCAATTAAACGGGTTTTTTGAAATTAAATCAATTTCGTGAAATGACAACAACAATGGTATGCTGGCCATACTGTAGATCGATGGATTTAAAAAATAATAATATTATTCTCCCCCATTTTAAGCTTTAAGATCCAAAGAAAAATAGGAAAAACACTATCTGCCGTTTGCAATATAAATTACATTTTTAAGTACTGAAACTTCCAATTTATAGGCATATTTTTTGGATTTTATCCCACTATATTGGTTGTTAATACTCTTTAGATTTGCGTGTTAACTCTTTTGGCTTTATAGAATTACACATCAAATTCCCAATTCCAAAAATCACAAATCTATTTTAAAAAATTTCACACTCAATACATTTTAATCTAAATACGATTTATGAACAAAAGAAGAATCGTTTGTGTTTGAAGTAAGTTAAAAAGAAATCCCAATAAAATGTTTATAATCCGCTGGAAGTAACGCCTTTTTTTGGAACTGAAATCCTTATATAATGCAAGTCAATCGAGCGAAAAGTAATCACAATAACAACAACAGCAGATATGAATTCATAGCAGAAGTGATGTGAAGTGAGCATATGAATTAAATATTTTGCAAAAAATCAAAAAGGGGAAAACGAATATAACAAAGTCAATTACGATATCTCTTTCCCCTGTTCAGCTCCAATACCAATATTGATCAAATTGAGTGCATGTAATTCGCAATGGTGTTTCTCGGAATAGAATCGTGGAAACTATGGAGAACAGATAAAACAATATGTATGCTACAAATACAATACAAACTTATATGTATGTTTGCCTCAATAAATATATATAAAATATGTACATATATATGGGACACTACATGATCGAATCAAGAAACAAGTAAAAAGTCGTTAAGTTCGGAAAGGCTGAACGATAACTAGCTGGCCTAACAATGAAAACGCGAATATGTACCATCAAAAACGGTTTTATTGTCTTCTTAAGTAGTCTCCAGCATGATTTATACACTTTTTCGTGCACTCAATACCTATTGGCGAAGCACTTTTTCCACTGCGATTGAGACACCTCCAAAACATGGTTTTTAAAAGCTTTAACAGCATCTTCAGGCAACAAACGGAGTTGGCCACGGCTTTTTTCTTGATATGCTGGAATCAAATGAAGTCATTGGATCCCCAGTGAGGGCTGTGCGGCGGATGACCCATCAATTCCATGTTTTATCTGCACAAACAGGCGCTGGTTTGAATTGATGTGTGATAGCCCACATTGTCATGATGCACAATGATTTGTCTTCCCTTGTTCATTTTTCGAATTTCTCAGGAGACTCCAGACAAACAAATTATAGTGCACTACTCAGAATTAAGCGTCCTATTTTTCAAGCCATATAGTCGCCACACGGTCAGTTTTTCTGAAGAAACAGGCAACCTTTTGCTTCATAGTGCTTCTTACATGAATAATTTTCGTTTAATTTGGCTCGCTTTCGAAGACCCAAACGGTTCCGATTCTTGCTTTGTTTCCGGCTCCTAAGCAAGCATAGATCCTAGTTTCGTTGTCTGTGACGATCTCGTCGAACGTCGTTTGAAGCACCTCGATCGATTTTATGCACACTTTCTTTGAACCAATTCACAGGAGACTTTTTTGAGCGATTGACCAATTTTGCTGGATCTAACGAGAAAAATAAATTTTTGCGACCAGATGTTTATGCAATATCAAATGCTAGTTGGTGGAAGAATTACCCAAGCATGCCTCTATCTCATGGTATTTAAAATGGCGATCTCGCATTATCCGTTCATGCACTGCATGTTTTTTCTGGCACAACGACCGATTTTGGGTGACCCTCACGACCTTCGTTCTTTGGCGAGTGCCGACAACGGTTAAATTCATTAAACCAGTTTTTTATAGTCCTATCGGATGGTCCTTTATCGACATACAAAGATTAAATTTGATAGATACACTCTTGCGGTCTTTATCCTCGTCGAAACTTGAAAATTCTCGGACGAAAATGTTCACAAGTAAATTCCATTTTTCTGCAAAGTGATTTTTTTCAAGACACTGTAAACAACACATAACATGGTCGTACGACAAACTGTTCTGAATAAGTCTAGGCTAAAAACTGTCAAACTTTCCAAAAAAATCAAATGGCGCCTGGCAATACGCGGTGTTGCCTAGGCCAGATAGTTTTCGTGCAGCCCTCGTACCCTCCATCATAAAATATTCTTGATTAAAATGGAGTATTTAGATTCCTTTCCTGCCTAAATTATCTAATATAATTAAAAAAAACCTTTATATGGGGGGGGAAATGTGGACCTACCTTGACAATGGTTGGTGGAATAGCACGGTGCTCTTGAAGCAACTTTAAATAGAAGGTGCTTACACCTGGAAAGTTTTTGCGGATTCTAAAACTACATTGCTCATAGATGAGAAAAACCAAAAACAAAAAAAATCGCCGGAACTCCTTTTCAATAAATCGCGATTCAAATTGGCGTTTTTAGGGGTCTTTTTAGGTTATCACGATTTTGCTTGGAAACCGCAAGTCCTATCGGAATGAAACAAAAGGAAATGTTGTAGCTATGAAAATTTTCTACAAGATTAACCTTTACCAACTTAAACTTATATATCTCGAAAATGGTACAACCTTCAGAAAAAATTACGAAAGCCAGTCTTGTAGAGATTTTTCACAGCTAAAAGGTTCAAACAAATCGTGAAATCCTAACAAAAAAGCTAAAAATGTGACCTGAACATCTATATATCTCAAAAATGGTAAAACCTAGGAACAAATCATAACGGTCAATCCTCTAGAAAATTATGGCAGCTACAACATAGGACTTGCGGCTCCCAAGCAAAATCGCGAAAACCTAAAATAAACCTAAAAATGTGAATTTTGACCGGGTTTTTTTTTAAATCCCTCCAGCGATTCTTTCTTTTTTTTTGGATTTATCTAACCTATGTACATTGCAGATTCAAAATCCGCAAAAACTTCCCAGGTGTAAACGGTTTTCACTTAAAGTTAGTTAAGTCGCACCATGTATGACATTGTTTTATAAGGTAGTCAATGAATTGTCCCAATTTGAACTTCCATATCTCAGCAACCTTAAAACCTACGAAATTATCATTAAAAAGTCAATCTTGTAGAGAATAGCTACAACTTTGTTTTAATCCCATTTCGATAGGACTTACGGTTTCCAAGCAAAATCGTGAAAATCTAAAAACCCCTAAAAATGTCAACTTGAATCGCGATTCATTAAAAAGCGCTCTGGGGATTTTTTTTTTTGTTTTTTTTTATTTTTCTCATCTTTGAACATTGTAGTTTCAGAATCCGCAAAAACTTCCCAGGCGTAAGCACCTTCCATCCGAGAACGGAATAAGGCTGATCGATTTTGCAGCCGCAAAAAGCATGGTAAAGAGCAAGACCAAGTTCCAACACTTTGACATGCATAAACTTACGTGGATGCCCCGGGTGAACAAACCAAATATAGACCGAAGACACTTTTTCAGTGTGTTCGCTCTTCGAATCGATCGGGCGTCTAGATCGATTCGAAGAGCGAACATCGCACAGTGGAAAAAAATACCGACCTAGCGCGCCAAAAGTCAAAAAAATCACATACGCCAATTTAAAAATTATTATTGCAGTATTAATCTAAGGTGTCCACAGAATGCAACGGCATTTAAAATAATTTATTTTGCATCAGTCTAAGAGGAATAACGGTCCATTTTTGGTTAACATTTTTTGAACTAGTTTTCATAATATAGTTTAGTAGTAAATTTATGATCGTCGCATGCACTCTTCCTACAAAGTAATTTTAAAGCTTTACTGAATTTAACACTTCGTGAAGCAGGTGATTTAAAAAATTTTGAATATAAGATGTTATTTATTGTAACTCGGATTTTACACTTAAAACATGTGACATCCGATTTTTTTCCAAATTGTGCACTTTGTTAAAGCTATTACTAAGGAGTGTCGAGGGATGGCGCGCAGATTTTTTTTTTATTTTTAGTACACATAGTTCTTAACCAATTTGTAAAATTTTAGCTGCAACAAACTGCAACATTTTATTTTATTACTATTTTTATTAATAGTATTTTTAATGTAAAAATGCTGAAATTAGGGCGGTACCTTTCTATGCGGACCATATCAATGCGTGTACCTGTGCCGAAAATTTTCCGTCGGAATATTTTATACCACCAACGAAGACTCAATGTCAACTTTCACCTATTTCGGTTGGATAATGTGGCTAAAACCTCAAAAATTACCGAAATCGGTGGTACCGGCCTATGGGGGCTATATGAAAAAGTGGACCTATACCGAAAATATTTATAGGAGTGTATGCATAACCCCCACGGAGACTAAATACCAAATCCTAGCCGTTTCGATTGGATAATGTGGTAGAAATCTATAAAATATCGAAAATCGATAGGTACCATTCTACGGTAAAAATACAAATTTACCAAATATATTAATAAATGAAGTAAAATTGTCAATTTATAGCTGTTCATATCGAATTTATGGGCAAACATGCAATAAAACATAGATTTGTACTTTTGGCGTGCTAAATCGGTACTTTTTTCCACTGTGCATCGCTTCGGAGCATTTTCTTTTTCAACAGGACGGAAGCTGCATATCGAGAAGCTGCAAACACAACATATAGCACAAGTTTACTCCGCTTAACTGACCCTCCAGACTGTCGCAAAATCTATACTTTGATACCAAAAAACTCCACCTAAAAATCCATGGCACAATCAGGAGTTTTCTAAGCTACTGAAGACAAGGACGAGGAATATAGAAGAACCCTCCAATCAGTAGCAAACGAAGAGCCAAGGAAAAATATCGGGAGAAGAGGAGAAGGGTATTCTGCTGAAGAAAGAGCAAGAAAAACGTGACCGTGAGAAACTCGAGATGTTCAGGAACAGAATGAAGTCCGAAAATTTTACCAGAGTGTAAAACACGGAAAAATGATAAAGAGAAACAGGTTATTTGTACAAATAGCGTACTGAGGATCTGGTAGGAACCTTTCATCAAGCTCTTAGTATCGAATATGGGTGGCAAAGAAGATACCCTAGAACCAATCCCAAACAACGGTATTGAGTGTTTGCATCTAGCCAAAATGATGTCAAGTGCCGGGCTTATTGTGTGAACGGCTAAAACCTATAGTCAATGCAATAATCGGAATCGGGTCATACCTGTGCGGTTTTAAACATAGGAAATCAACTGTAGACCAAATCTCTACCCTACGTCAAATCCACCTATTTGTCGTCTATAGGGTCGTCTTAGCCAGTCCTATAAGCTCAGGGGTGTTTCATGTCATGTTTGAGTCTGGTATTCCTGCAAAATAGAAACTATTATGCAGAATAATATTACTGACACGATATCAGCAGTTAATATAGGAAAGGTGTATGAAGGGGTATTACAAAATATTGGAACTTTTTTGGGTCCATATTTTCGCCTAGTCTCACTCCATTGTCAGATGTTTCACTCTAAAGGCTTCCCCTTTCCAGTTTTGGCATTAAAATGGATAATAATAATGTCAATGGCATGGCCAAGACACCTGCCATATGTTTTCTCTAAAGCTGATGTTGAAGAATCTTTGTTTTTATCCGAATTGTAGCAAATCCTTCATTCACCGGGGTGAATCGGGATAGCAGATCTTTAGAAACTCCGACCAACTACAAATCCGCAGAGAAACTCATGCTCTATATCATGACAGCTTTAATACGTCACCGTTAGGTGTTCCCAAACCATATTTCCAGTCGGCCTTGCATTTTTCAAGTATACCTGCCAATGCGTAAACAGCACCTTATCTATAAAGAGCGCGAACAATCCAGGTGCAGATTCGAAGATCATGGTCCTTAAAACGTTTGCTGGAGTCGTCAACTTTAGAGGGATTGTTTCTTTGATTTTTCACAGTGTGTTGCTTTTTTGGAGGGATTACTAGCTCAACGCCCAATCCAAGTTTTTAACGTTCTTATGGGTGAACTAGCGGTACATGTAAGTTTATTTCAACAGGTTTATTATTTAACAGGTGTTAAAGGCAGCGCCCCGGGTGACACCTACGTCACCCAATTATCCTTAAATACTCTAATTTTCAGTGGAGCCACCCATAAGCATATGTATATTGCAATAAATTTATAATCATGTACATACTTGTATTGTAGTTGCGAATATGAGAAACAAAAAAAAAGAAACAGGTCCAAAGCACAAAGGACGTGTTGGTGAAGAGAGGCAAGGGAACAGAGCTTTTGGCTAAATGTGAAATCGATTGGAAAACAATTTCCAATTTTTAAAAGAATTATCACCGCCATATTCGCGCGTGCTTCACTTAAATCACACATAAGTAACCTCTAAATCTGTTCCCAGTGGCACATGCGAACTGTGAATCATGTGAAGGGAATATCTTTTGCACAATAGGATACACACACACTCGCTCGCATTATTGTCTACATTTTCCGGACAGTATGCTGGTGGTGCTGCCTTGTGCCACAGTAGTTGTTGTACTTCAATTATGTTACAGATATGCTCGGTTGGCTATGCCACAGTCACAAAGCGAAAGAATACAATTTGAAAATGTAAATGGAAAATAAAGGACATTGTCACATGACTAGGAGATGATTTGTCCTCAATATTTCGCAATGATTAGCGTCTTATGGTGTACAAGAAAATTCACAATACAAAAAAAAACTTAAATTAAGAAAAATTTTTTAAGAGCCAATGTTTTTCTAAGACAATATACAAATTTATTAATTATTGCAATATATTGGAATATTAAAATATACTCTGCTTCTAACGAATAGCTGTGAACACACTCAACATCTCGTGCTTAAAAATAATCTATGAGTCCCAACGTGTCTCAAAATTTAGCACCACTCATTTATACATATCGACGCATGTTTTCAATTTCTTTACATTTTTACATTTTACGTCCTTTAACTTAAATTCTGTCAAATGTTGGTAATGATCGGTCAATCTGAACAGAAGTTATAAACAAATGTTTACTCAGAATAGTAGTGAAGGTCAAAGAAAACTGTAAACTTTGAGAGCTTCTCCTGCAAAACTCACTTTTCAGACTTCGCATACTATTATTTGGAGGTGTCGATATCACGCATAAAAGTTCAGTTAAGTCCACATGTGGTATCAGTTGAATAACTAAGACCACCCAGCAACATTCTGGGAACCACATTAGGCGAATAACCCATTACAAAATAATGAAAACAAACTATCTTATGTAAACAAATACCTCAGCAGTAGAGCGATTCCCTCGACAAAAATCGGCAAAATGTTGCTGGCGTCTTAGCGTTCTGAACCACAATCAACTTAAGTAAAATCTTTCAATATGAAAGACATACTACAATCAACGATGGAAAAAAGCTATCGATTGTAATATGATGTAGGAAGGGGGACAAATGGAAATTTGCAATCTTGTAAGCATAAATAAAGGTCCCATATGACGAAAATTGTCTAGCAACAACAACCGGGTATATTCTGAGACACACTTTACCTCTCACTTCACGTCTCAAGAATTTGTAATCTCCTTAGGTCATATAGCTCGATTAATTAAATTAATTAAAATCTCACGAATAATGGCCTTCACCCTAAAAAGTCAAAACTTAAAAATAAAATACTTATCATTTCAGTAATTAACGATATTATCGGTAAACTTCATTCATAATTTTGCGTTTTAACGATATTTATTGGTAACTCAATAAATTAGTTAGATAATCGCAATACAGGGGTGTTCTATAGTATTGAACCACCCACCAACCGTAGGGGTTTTGTACAAAATAGAAAATCTCAACAAAGTTCTTCTATAAGTAGGAGTAGTAGGTCTTCTATAGAATAATATAGAATATAAGACCTCAGCAAGGGTATTTTACAGAATAGAAGACCTCAGTATGGGCCCTCTACAGAAGGGTCTTCTCTTCAGTACGGGTCTTCTCTGAAGTGGAAGAGCTTTGGACGTCCTATAGAATATAAAAGCTATAATATGTTAGATTAGGTTAGGTTAAAGGACGCGTAATCGACGGTCACTCCACCCGGAGACCTTATGGTCCATTGTGTTCATCCTGGGGAGGGGGGGGGGTGTTGTTTGCTGAAAGGATTGCTGAAAGGAGAGAAATAGAATATGATGTTGTAGAAGAAAGGGAAATATTTAGGAGGATAGAATTGGAGTAGAAGCTGGGAAAGAAAAGCTTAATTGTTCATCGTGGTACTGCCAATTCTTCTTGCTGCAGCCATTTCAGACTCTTGGCAAAAAGAAGAAGACTTTTTGGATCGTGTGTTCACCCGTTATCCGTAGTCTTTTGCTCGTGAGCATTGGACAGCGGAACAGTAAATGTTCGATTGTCTCTAATTCCTTCTCATCCTCACAAAGTCTGCAGTAGTCGGCGTCTTCGGTTCTACCCCATTTATAAGACATTGTTCTGATATTACAGTGACCTGTGATTAGACCAACTGTTAGTCTGAGTTCGATCCTTTTCAATGAAAGTAGAGATGATGTTCTGCGTTTGGAAAGGAGTGGCCAGATTGCTTTGGAAACCCTACAACCAGGTTCGTTTTGCCAAATCTGGCTAGCCTTATTCCGATAGCCCTGTTCTAACAGCCGCATGAAGTAGCACAAGGGTGGCTTGACTGAGTTTTCGATTATGATATCTTGTCACTCTGATCCGCGGCGTGCCAATTCATCCGCCATTTCATTTCTTAAAATTTTGCAGTGACCTGGGACCCAACACAGTGTTACTGCTGATATTAGGTCACTTAATACTTTTATACAGTCCAAAACAACTGCAGACTCGATGGAATAGGACATTAGTGATTTGAGGGCCGCCTGACTATCGACGTATATAGTCACCGGTCCATCGATGTCCCCTTTAATGTTCTTAATTAGTTCTGCACCTTTTTTGATTGCAAAAATCTCTGCTTGAAAAACGCTACACTCTTTATTCAACTTAAATGAAGGTTGAGAATGTCGCTGTATACACCTGCCCCTGTTCCATTTTCCATCTTAGATCCATCGGTATACACCTTTTTCAGATGTAATTCGAATCATTTTAGTTGTAATTCGAGAATTCCATTTGTAATTCGTAACATTTTATTTGTAATTCGAGAATTCCATTTGTAATTCGAAACATTTCAATTGTAATTCGAATTATTCCAGTTGTAATTCGAATTATTTTATTTGTTATTCGAATTATTCCATTTGTAATTTGAATTATTCCATTTGAAATTCGAATTATTCCATTTGTAATTCGAATTATTCCATTTGAAATTCGAATTATTCTATTTGTAATTCGAATGATTCTATTTGTAATTCGTATTATTTGATTTGTAATTCGAATTGTTTTAGTTGTAATTCGAATTATTCCATTTGAAATTCGAATTATTCCATTTGTAATTCGAATTATTCTATTTGTAATTTCAATTGGAATAATTCGAATTACAAGTAGAATAATTCGAATTACAAATAAAACAATTCGAATTACAAATAAAATAATTCAAATTACAAATAGAATAATTCGAATTACAAATGGAATAATTCGAATTTCAAATGGAATAATTCGAATTACAAATGGAATAATTCGAATTTCAAGTGGAATAATTCGAATTACAAATGGAATAATTCGAATTACAAATAAAATAATTCGAATTACAAATGGAATAATTCGAATTGCAAATGGAATAATTCGAATTACAAATAGAATTCTCGAATTACAAATAAAATGTTACGAATTACAAATAGAATAATCGAATTTCAAATGAAATGTTACGAATTACAACTGGAATGTTTCGAATTACATGTGAAAAAGGTGTAGACCTCTATACCGTCTACACGTTTTTCAGATGTAATTCGAAACATTTTAGTTGTAATTCGTAACATTTCATTTGTAATTCGAGAATTATATTTGTAATTCGTAACATTTCATGTGTAATTCGAATTATTTCATTTGAAATTCGAATTATTCCATTTGTAATTCGAATTATTCCATTTGTAATTCGAACTATTTTATTTGAAATTACACACGAAATCATTCGAATTACAAATGGAATAATTCGAATTTCAAATGGAATAAATCGAATTTCAAATGGAATAATTCGAATTACAAATGGAATAATTCGATTTACAAATGGAATAATTCGAATTACAAATGTAATAATTCAAATTTCAAATGGAATAATTCGAATTACAAATGGAATATTTCGAATAACAAATGGAATAATTCGAATTACACATAGAATATTTCCAATTACAATTGGAATTCTCGAATTACAAATGAAATGTTACGAATTACAATTAGAATCCTCGAATTACAATTAAAATAATTCGAATTACATCTGAAAAAGGTGTAGTGGTGGAGTGTTGTGGGTCCAGGCTTCTCTGTTGGGAATGTGCACAACTATTTGCTCGAAGTTCATTTGTGGTGATATGTAGTCACTTAAATGCTCCTTGCTTGTTGGCACATTCGTTCGGTTGAGAATCGCAGCGTGGCCCTGTTGGGAGCCGCACCACTGGTTGAGCTCCTTGAGACGTAAATCGCTCTTACATGCATGCTCCTCTACAATGAGATCTAACGGAGTAAGATCCAACAGCACGTTAAGGGCTGCCTGTGGAGTGCTCCTAGCAGCACCAGTTATGAGCATTGATGCTGCTCTTTGGACTCTGTTTATTTCACGCAAATATGATTTCTTGCCTAGGGCATTCCACCAAACTAGAGCTCCATACGTGAGAATTGGACGTACGACTGTCATAAAAACCCAGTGTATGACTTGTGGTCTCAGTCCCCAACTCTTACCAATGGAGTTCTTGCAAGTGTACAGTGCTATTAGTCCTCTCTAGCCCTGGCCATTGGCATCGACTGATACCCTAATGGTCAGGCCCTCCTGGTCTGGGTTTGAACTGATGAGTCTCCAATTGTCGGTTTGAAGATTAGGGTTCTGTTCCTTGAGAATCGTCAGGATGCGTGCTGGGTCCACTGATGGCGGTGGCACCCATGCTGACATGATTCTACCACAGGGGATCTCGTCCACTGACACTGCCGCGAGCTCGCAACCCTCCCAAACACTGCCAAGGCCATTCACTGTGGAGACAAGAAAGTTTAATGATTCCTTGTTTTCGCAGCTTATAACCTTAACACCTTTGTAGAGAGTGGCACTCCCGAATTGTGTGTTGGTGCTATCCCCTTCCCGAAGATTATATCTCTCAGGCGTTCTTCGAATAGCCTCCATCGGCTTTCCCTAATTTGCAGCAGCCCTGTCTATGACTGCTATGCGAAGGCTGTCCGGAGTCAAAGTACGGGGTGAGGTTGAATTTGCGATCTTCCCACCATGCTTCGAACGTTTAAAGGGCACTTTGTGGCTGGGACCAGCTTTTTCGGCTGCCCTGGCGATTGTGTTCCCCTTAGGCTTCGATTTCGAGTGATGGACAGATGAAGTAGAGGGTTCGCCTGCCAGATTCCTAAAAGGTTTCTTTGAGGAAGGATGTGGTTCCTCAGTTGATCTTGCCCTCTTGGCCGAAGAGGATGGCTGAGGGCGCGTACTAGCTTTCGGTTCCTCATCCTTACTGGCAGAGGCCTTATTTGAGTCCGATCGACCAACCGTCTTCTCTAGCTGTGTTCTTCCTGTGTCCTCGTTTTTAGATTCTGCAGGGGCCGCATACACTTTGACCCCTTCGCTGTACGTTTCAGCGGCGGGAGTATGTGATGCTTCTGTATTCGCCCTTTCCCCCAGTGAAGGCAGCGGGATTCCTTCAATCCTACTGGACTTCTTGGGTGGCTGGGGGTGGGTTCTCTCGAATTTCTGCACTACTTTAAGGTTCAACCGTATTAGTTTCACTTCCCTTTCCGATAGTGAAGAGGGTTCCATGCCTACAAATTTCCTTAGGAAATTCAGCGAACTTCTGTAACCACTTCTTCGTTCCCTCCCGCCCAGGTATCAACGAGGTATCAACGAGGCGCCCAGGTATCAACGAGGCTCCGTTCTAATACAGTTGGTACCCTACTGCAAACCTGAGGAATACCGATGGGCACGTGGTCGCTTGACACCCCGGTGTTAGGGGATCCCAAATTACATTGGTAGGAGATCACTACCAAATCTATATCGCTAGACCAAGAATACACTGTGAGGTTTCAGTGCATTATGTCAGTTCGCGATAAGAAAAAGTGGAAAAGCTATAATATAAAGCTATCGTAGGGCACGGTGCTCTTGAAGCAAATTTAAATGGAAGGTGCTTACACCTGGGAAGTTTTTGCAGATTTTGAAACTACAATGTTCGTAGATGAGAAAAATCAAAAAACGAAAAAAATCGCCGGAGCGCTTTTTAAATAAATCGCGATTCAAGTTGACATTTTTAGGGGTTGTTTAGGTTTTTGCGAAGTTGCTTGGAGACCGCAACTCCTATAAAAATAGGACTAAAGAAAATGTTGTAGCTATCAAAATTCTCTACAAGATTGACCTGTATAGTATTCTCGTCGGTTTTACCGTTTTTGAGATATAGAAGTTCAAATTGGGACAATTAAAATTCAATTCAATTCTGTATCGCCCCCTTATAAAACAATGTCATAACTGCAAATTCCCAACTTAAACTTATATATCTAAAAAATGATACAACCTAGGATAAGTTACTTAAGCCAGTCTTGTAGAGAATTTTCACAGCTTTAAGATTTGCTCAGGTCCCATATCGATAAGACTTGCCGTAGTCAAGCAAAATCGCGAAACCCTAACAAAAAAGCCTAAAAATGTAAACTAAGCTTCTTTATCTCAAAAATGGTACAGCCTGGGAACAAATCATAAACGTCAATCCTCTAGAGAATTTTCACAGCTACAACATTTTCTTTAGCTCCATTTCGATTGGAATTGCGGTTTCCAAGCAAAATCGTGAAAACCTAAAAAAACACCTAAAAATGTGAATTTTGACCGCGATTTATTTCAAAATCTCTACAGCGATTTTTCTTGTTTTTGGATTTTTCTCATCTATGAACATTGCTGTTTCAGAATTCAGAAAAACGTCCCCTGTGTAAGCGTTTTTCATTAAAAGTTAGTTAAGGCGCACCCTTCATGACATTGTTTTATATGGGGGCGTTACAGAATTGAATTGAATTTAAATTGTCCCAATTTGAACTTCTATATCTCAAAAACGGTAAAACCGACGAGAATACCTTTAAGTTCAATCTTGTAGAGAATTTTCATAGCTACAACATTTTCTTTAGTCCCATTTTTATAGGACTTACGGTTTCCAAGGAACATCGCAAAAACCTAAACAACCCCTAAAAATGTCAACTTGAATCGCGATTTATTTAAAAAGCGCTCCGGCGATTTTTTTCGTTTTTTGATTTTTCTCATCTACGAACATTGTAGTTTCAAAATTTGCAAAAACTTCCCAGGTGTAAGCACCTTCCATTTAAATTTGCTTCAAGAGCACCGTGAGGGGTCTTATATAGCATTGGGACAACCGCAGAAGGGTCTTCGATAGAATAAAGAATCTCAGTAGGAGGTATTCTCTACAATAGCATAAGAGATCACCGTAGGGGTCCTCTACAGAACAGGAGACAGTAGGGGTCTTTTATAGGATAGGAGACCAATACGACCTCAATAGGGGGTCTTCTATATAACAGAAGACCAATAATACCTAAGTAGGGGTCTCAGAAGACTACCGTAGTGTTATTCTATAGTATACAAGACCACCTCAGGGTTATTCTATAGTATACAAGGTCACCGTAGTTGTCTTCTATAGTATAGACGACCACCGTAGGGGCCTGGATCGAATCGGCGTTGTCGAGAGTTATCGTGTGCTCCAGCAACTACGCATGGTATACACAGACTTGCCTTGAAAAAACATGAACCGTCGTAATGGGGGTACCGAATGCAAGTTCTTAAAACAAAAATTAAACCTATTCGTGAGCAGGCCTAATACTGTATTTATCCGAAATTTTTTGTGAGGGGTACTCGAAGGAGTTCACATATATAGTCCATATTCGAACCTGATCTATATCTCGTAGAAATATTACGATGTGCAAAGTACGGACCAAATCGGTTGCTGCCTTCGAGAGTTATCGTATGCACCATTTTAGTGAAAAGTTTCAAACTTTTGTGGGGGAAGTACCTAAGAGCCTGGACCGATATGGCTCATCTTCGAGCTTAAACTAACTTCGGACAAAATATTACTATGACCAAATTATGGACCCAATTGGCAGTTCCGTTCGAGTTACCCCTATACATGGTTCCATAGGGGCTTTTTACACCTTTCGGGCTATTTTGTCATGAAGTATGGACTTGCCCCTGATAAAACGCGCACCTTCGTAATTGGGGCAGCGAATGCAAGTTGTTACAAAAAATCAAAGCGATTCGAATGCAGGTCCTAAACTGAAATTTTCCGAAATTTTGTGTGGGAGGTACCCGAAGGGGTGGAACCTTATCTATGTCCGGTATAAATTACACGATTTGCAAAGTATGAACAAAATCGGTTACACCCTTCGAGAGTTATCAGTAGTGGATTTCTGTAACTCATTTTTCGAGTTACCGACAAATATCGGTAGAATTAAAATGCTTATAATATCGGTAATTAACGAAAATATTCGGCAAGTTAGCAACCAAAATAAAGCTGTTGCTAAATCCTACCGATATCAACAGTGCTGTCAACTTTTATTGATACTTTTCTTTCATAATTTTGTGTTTTAATTTTAACGACATTTATCGGTAACTCAAAAATTGTGTTAGAGAATCGCACTACAGTGGTATAATTTTTCCGAACATTTTCGAACTTTTGTGGGTGAGGTACCTGAAGGAGTGGACCGATATTTCCACAATTCTCTGTAACCTTAAAAATACCGAAAATCGGGCGGTACCTTTCTTTTTATGGGTGCTAAATCAAAACGTGGACCTATGCTCATAATTTTTACCAGAAAAGTTTTTTGTCACTAAGAACCCTCAGAGCAAAAATTCAGCCAATTCGGTCCACGGTTTCGGTGCCGGAGTTGGAGTAGGAGTAAAGCAATTTTGCTGGAGTCGGAGTTTGAGTCAAAATTTATCAATAAATTTATCAATAAAATATTTTTAACATGAACCATCTTTACTTTGATTACAAAATGCATTTTTGTATAATTTATCCTCTAAATTTTTGCACACAAATCCAAATTTCCACTTTAATCGAGTTATACAAATTTATGGTGAATGATCAAGGTGAAAAGATTCATGGGAAAAACCCCAAATTCATTTAGGAATATCCTGAAAGTCTAAATATTATCTGATGGGGGAGAGAATGCAAATGTGCTCCCAGGCGAACCTATGGGAACTTTCCCTTATCTTCAATTGAATGTGATAAGCTGACGGTATACGAAACATCATAACTTGTATGATTTTGCTACTTTTTGATGTAAGATACAACGGAAGCAATATGTTAAAATTTTCGAATATCAGAAGGTACCGTTATGTGGGGTCTATATCAAAACGTGGACCTACACTGAAAGAAAAATGCTTCGTTGTATCAATGAACGGGTTTCATTGATTATTTTTCATTGATGCTATGAAACGTTCCATTAATATAATGAAATGTTTCATTCATGCAATGAAACTTTACGTTATTTAAAATTAATGATTTTTGGTTTCATTGTATAAACGAAACGGATTTCATTGATGCAATGATGTCCGAAGAATGCTGGGGTCTTATTCAGGAAAGATCAAAAGTGAAAATTCGGCTTCTATCTTGTACATATGACATTACCAGTAAATCTCTGGATGCAGAACTCAGAAATTTTAATGCAAGAATAAAGCGAAAAGTCAAGCACGACAAAAACACTTTCCTTGACAAGCTAGCAAATTCCGCACAAGAAGCAGCAGAAAGAGGCAATACAAAAGATATATTTAATATAAGAAGAGATATCAATGGCTCTCGCGGACGTTTTAACTACCCAATCCTTGATGATAACGGAAAGCTAGTAACAGACACTGCAGCACAATTGGAGGCATGGAAGCAGCATTTTGAGCGGACTCTAAATGTCATTTATGATGAAGACATAGACGGGTTGCTATTATCAAGCATTTCCCAACCAAATGTGAACATATCATCATCTCCACCGAGTATAGATGAAGTTAAAGATGCGATACTCAAGATAAAATCTGGAAAGACTGCAGGGAACGACGGAATCCCAGCCGAATGTTTTAAAAATAAACTCCGAAAAAATGGCCTCACTCCTTCTCCCACTCTTTGAAAAAATATGGATACTGGAGGATAAACCAAATGAATGGAAGGAATCAATTATTATAAAGCTTCCAAAGAAAGGGGACAAGAAAATCCGTAACAACTGGAGAGGAATCTCGCTTCTACCATCAATTACCAAGCTTTTTAATCAAATCATTCTGTCTCGCATTTTGAGCGAGTTAGACAGACAATTACCCAGCACCCAAGCTGGTTTCCGACCAAACCGTAGCTGCATAGACCATATTAATGCGGTCAGGAACTTCATCGAACAATCCGCAGAATTTAACTCTACCCTTTATCTGACGTTCGTGGACTTTGAGAAGGCCTTCGATGCGCTAAGGGGAGATTATATATGGAAAGCCTTGGAAGTGAAGGGAATTCCACTAAAAATTATTAATATAATACGTAAAAGCTACAACGGAGGAGTTTCTAGGGTGATACACGATGGGCGCTTGAGTGGAGAATTCCCCAGCGTGAGTGGGGTAAAACAAGGGTGTGCACTTTCACCAATTCTATTTATTGCAACGCTGGACCTGGTTCTTAACAATCTAGACCAAACACAAGGCATTCCCTGTAGATTCAACAACCTATCTGCTCTCGCATACGCTGACGACAAGAGATATGCAATCACAGATCTCAGAAATCTCTCAGGAGGCATACAAAATTAGGCTGAAAATTAACACGCGCAAAACGAAATGTATGCGAATCAATACAAATAACAACTCACAATGGCGAAGTAGAGAATGTTGATAATTTTGAATATCTTGGCAGCGTCTTAAACAGCACAGGGGGTACAATGGAATATATTGACAACAGACTACGCAAAGCAAAAGGAGTTTTTGCATCTATGTACCGTGTCTGGAGAAGCAACAAAATAAATCAAACTACAAACTACTATTAAGATATTCAACGCGTGCGTTAAATCAACCCTTCTATACGGCTGCGAGACATGGTTGGTTACGCAAGCTGTCACCAATAAACTCCAAACATATATAAACAGATGCCTCCGCAACATCCCCAACATATGGTGGCCAAGAGTGATAAGCAACGAACGCCTGTGGCAGGTTACTCACCAGACATCAATAGAAGTAGAAATACGCAGAAGAAAATACCAAAGGTTCGGACATACCTTACGAAAGCCGAATGATGACGTTACGCATGCTGCACTGGAGTGGAATCCACAGGGATCGAGGAAGACCTAAGACAACATTACGCAGAACAATAAGTAAAGAAACGTCCAAATCGTTTAATGAACTACGATATATAGCTCGGAATAGAGCAGAATGGAAAAACTTTGTAAAAAATCGTTGTGATTAGGCTACGTTTTAACACATGTTGTGTTGAAACAGCTATAAATAAAATAAATAAATAATTAAACTTTTAATTTCTATAAATTTAAGAAAAATATGTATGTTTTGAATTCAAACTAAATAGAATGGGCTAAAAATACAAGTACGCAAACATCTTTTTTAAAAAAATGGCGAAAAATGTATATATTCGATGTGTTTGGTTTGCTTTAAAAATGAATGAAACAGTTTCATTAAATAAATGAAAGTTTCATTAAACAAATGAAAGAGTTTCATTAAATAAATGAAACATTTTTGAAATTCCTTTTAGCGTTTTGTATTCTTTGTAAATCTGTTAAGTTATAAAATTTGTCTTCTAATTATTTTGTCTTTATTAAACAAATTAAATTTTGACAATCATAAAAAACACATTTATATATTGGCAACATACGTATGTATAGAATCACATATGTACGTGAATATTTGCCAAAACTAGCAGAAACGTCATCAACTGTACAAAAATTCGCTACTGTCGCCGATTGGCGTTGATATACATAACTATTCATAAACATTAAAAAGAATGCTCTTCTCAGTTCTTTGTTATTGTTTGCATTGTCGTTCATTCATAGACTAATGAAGACATAGACGTCGGAATGCTCTCACCGAGTATGTTCGAATTGAGTGTGGTAATTAAGAAACTCAATATAAAATGCCAAAAAAAAAAAATACAACTTAAACATATTTTATTCTGACAAAAGACTACATAGGTTTAGATTTTGATGGGAACTATATCCTCAGATAAAAGTATCCAGGAAAGTATTGAAATTTTCCCCAAAAACCGTCTTCGCACTTTTTTGAGTTTTCGGGTTTGAGTGACTTGACCGCGGAAAAATTGAGTGATCCGTCTTCTGTATGTTCATTAGTCTATGGTTCATTGAATTCCATTTGTGGTTGTGTGTGAGTATTTAACAAGCAGAAACACACGTGTTGGCAAAACAACCACCGCTTTCTTTGCTACATCAAACGATCTTCATGAACATTGTTTTAGTTTGCGCTAAACCACAGTCAAGTGTGGATGAAAAAAAGTCATTTTACGTCTGGTGTTTTCAACTTTAAAAACTGTGATGTGTTTAACATGAAAAGAAAATGTAAAAATAATTTTTTAGGTGTTCAGATGTTGTTTTAAGTGAATTTTCATTTATATTTTTCTTGTAATGGAAGTATTCAATAGAAAATCTAAAGATGAGTGGAAGGGCGGAGAAACTGTTACCATTGGCCAACGAAGCATCTCTTACTTAGAAAAAGAAAATGTTGTATAGTTTTCAGTCCAACGGCTTAAGTTAAAGGTAAGTTAATGTTTAGAAAGAAAACCAGATAAATTAATAAAAATTATTTTATGGTTTTCAATTTTGCTTACAGATGACAACTCTCAAAAGGATAATTAACTTCGCTGAAAGTAAGTATGAATTGCTTAATAATGTGAAATGAAAATTCAAATATTGGTTAAATAATTTTTTGTAGTTTTTATGTGTTCGTTTATTTACTGTTTTAATTTTCATTTATAGTTGCAATGGAGATAAAAAATAGAAAATCCAATGATCAGTGGAATTACGGAGACTGTCCGTGACCAATGACAGTCTACCCCCTTAAGAAAAAAATTCTTTATCCTAACATCGTGGACGTACACAGGGGATGACTCAGCGGCAAAAGTTGGAAGTAAGTTGTTATTTAGAAAACCAGTCAATTCGATAGCAATTTGTTTATTGTTTTAATTTTACTTACAGATGACAATGAATGCAGGAGTTTCATTGCATTAATGAAAAAGTTTCATTGCATAAATGAATTTCACTTCAATTAAACTCAATGAAACTTTTTTCATTTATTCAATGAAACTCTACGTTGGCTCAAAATCTATGACAAATTTAATTGATACAACGTAGGATTTCATTCATGTTACGTAGCTTTTTCTTTCAGTGTAGTAGGTGTCTTCTATAAAATAGAAGACCTCAGCAGGGGGCTTCTATAAAATAGAAGACCTCAGCAGGGGGCTCTATAGTATAGGAGACCTCAGCAGGGGGCCTCTATAGTATAGGAGACCTCAGTAAGGTATTCTCGGGAAAAGGAGACGTGTGGAATATGAAACCACGGTAGTGGTTGGTCTTCTACTCCGTTGAAGACCCCTACGGTGGTAGTCTATGCCATAGAAGACCCTTACGGTAGTCGTAGGCAGGCTGAGGTTTCAATCGTTGGGAACGCATACCTATAGCCCGATTTTGCTGTTAAGCTGGTGCATACTTCTTATCAGCATCTCTCCGCAAGTCTTGAGCCATGACAGATTTTAAGGTCTGGTGTCTCCATGTCATTATAGAAAGAAATCTATTTAGTTTTGAGTAAGGAGTTCATGGTCTTAAAATATCTTAAATAACTACTCTAAATATGTCACCTGAAAGGACCTATAATTGACGTATGAGCCATATTAGTTCTCAAACAAATTGCTTAATACCACTACACACAAATACAACATTATATTCATACAAATGATGATGTTGTAACGTAATAAAATCGAATTACAATATAATCAGGACAAAAAGTTCATTGGGGTTATTTGTTTTAGTTTGTGTATGACTGTATGGGTGAGTGTATGTATGATGCTGTTCATATTCCTTCTTTTTTAAATTTAACAACATTTACGAAAACAGTAAAAAAAGGACACAAACCAATACAAACATAATCATAAATTGCTATTGGGAAATAATACAAAATGATACAGACCGACAGACACACATAATCGAACTTTTTGCCATTTGTTCATTGCCATAATGTGAAATATCAACAACAATAACAAAGAGAGCAAAAAAAAATATGTTAACATACATAAATATTCACCCACATAAACATACACACATCAACGCACACACACACATTAATACATACACATGTCGTATATCCTTTAGTAACAAGTGACTTTAGGCAGGATAAAAATGAGGATTTCACATAATCTACAATACATTAGCGGTAGCTTTGCTGTGGATTTCAATTCAATTCTTCAGGTATCGAATGAAAATCCATGTAAATTACGATTTGGCACCTTTTTGCTGCCTGCAAATATTTTCTTTGTCACTCTGACTTGTTGGCAGTGGATGGCTGGCTGGCTACGAAACCTCTACCCCTCCCTCCCCATCAACCACGCATCAAATCACCCAAAAGTGAAAATGAATCCAAAGAAAATTCATATTTAAGAGTAAAAGTTTTTGAGCATTAGAAAGAAATGAGCAGCAGAGGCAAGCAGCGGAGATAGCTAAAAATTTTCGTTTCGATTATTTGTCGTTTGCTTTTTTTTTTGTATCCAAACTATGCTGGTATGTAAGTCAAGAAAGTATATAGAGGATGGCATTTGGCTTCTGTTATTCGTTTTTTTTTTCTCCTTCTCCTTGCGGAGGGAGCAGGCGAATTGGGTGGTAGTTCATTGAACGAAGATGTTATTGGTATCAACAAAAAGTTAAAAAGGGTTCTGCTGTGTTTGATCAGAAACAATGTGAAAATTGCTTTTTATTCTTATTAAAATCCATGCCAAACTACGACTGAATCCAATAAAACAAAACAGAAAATCGATTAAGAAACGAACAGAGTTAAGCCAATACCAACCAAACAACCAACCGGCAGCCATTATACAAGGAGGTGAAATTGAAGGGATATGGAGCATAGCATACATGGTTTTCAAAATGACTAGCACAGGATTATGATTTCGAAAAAGGTTATATCTATGTTATAACTCGATATCTCTCTATATTGGTCTTAGACTTCTGTCTACGTACCAATATTCTTGAAGCCGAACGCTGATTAGACTTCCAAGCATCTCGATTTTTAGCTGTACTCCGACTAACGCCAGATTTTGAGCTAACATCCTCAAAATCTTGTCCTTGCCCTTCTGCGTATACCGTCGGACCATTCATCCACTCTCACAACATAAAAACAATTTGTTGTTTAACTGTTAAAAGTAGTATTGTGGGCGATTCGTGTCTTCTATAGAATAGAAGATCACCGTAGGGGTCTTCTATAGAATAGAAGATCACCGTAGGGGTCTTCTATAGAATAGAAGATCACCGTAGGGGTCTTCTATAGAATAGAAGACCACCGTAGGGGTCTTCTATAGAATAGCATACCACCGTAGAGGTCTTCTATAGAATAGCAGACCACCGTATGGGGTTCTCTATAGAACAGCAGACCACCGTAGGGGTCTTCTATAGAATAGCAGACCAACGTAGGGGTATCCTATAGAATAGCATACCACCGTAGGGGTCTTCTATAGAATAGCAGACCACCGTAGGGATCTTCTATAGAATAGAAGACCACCCCAGGGGTCTTCAATAGAATAGAATACCACTGTAGGGGTTTTCTATAGAATAGAAGACGACCGTAGGGGTCTTCTATAGAATAGGACACCACCGTAGGGGTCTTCTATAGAATAGCAGACCACCGTATGGGGTCTTCTATAGAATAGCAGACCAACGTAGGGGTATCCTATAGAATAGCATACTACCGTAGGAGTCTTCTATAGAATAGCAGACCACCGACGGGGTCTTCTATAGAATATCAGACCACCGTAGGGGTTTTCTATAGAATAGAAGACGACCGTAGGGGTCTTCTATAGAATAGAACACCACCGTAGGGGTCTTCTATAGAATAGCAGACCAACGTAGGGGTCTTCTATAGAATAGCAGACCACCGAGAGGGTCTTCTATAGAATATCAGACCACCGTAGGGATCCTCTATAGAACAGCAGACCACCGTAGGGGTCTTCTATAGAATAGCAGACCACCGTAGGGGTCTTCTATAGAATAGCAGACCACCGTAGGGGTCTTCTATAGAATAGCAGACCACCGTAGGGGTCTTCTATACAATAGCAGACCACCGTAGGGGTCTTCTTTAGAATAGAAGACCACCGTAGGGGCCTTCTATAGAATAGAAGACCGCCGTAGATGTCTTCTATACAATAGAAGACCACCATAGGGGTCTTCTATAGAATAGAAGCCCATCGTAGGGGTCTTCTATAAAATAGAAGACGATCGTAGGGGTCTTCTATAAAATAGAAGACCATCGTAGGGGTCTTCTATAAAATAGAAGACCATCGTAGGGGTCTTCTATAAAATAGAAGACCATCGTAGGGGTCTTCTATAGAATAGCATACCATTGTAGAGGTCTTCTATAGAATAGCAGACCACCGTATGGGGTCTTCTATAGAATATCAGACCACCGTAGGGGTTTTCTATAGAATAGAAGACGACCGTAGGGGTCTTCTATAGAATAGAACACCACCGTAGGGGTCTTCTATAGAATAGAACACCACCGTAGGGGTCTTCTATAGAATAGCAGACCAACGTAGGGGTCTTCTATAGAATAGCAGACCACCGAGAGGGTCTTCTATAGAATATCAGACCACCGTAGGGATCCTCTATAGAACAGCAGACCACCGTAGGGGCCTTCTATAGAATAGAAGACCGCCGTAGATGTCTTCTATACAATAGAAGACCACCATAGGGGTCTTCTATAGAATAGAAGCCCATCGTAGGGGTCTTCTATAGAATAGCAGACCACCGAGAGGGTCTTCTATAGAATATCAGACCACCGTAGGGATCCTCTATAGAACAGCAGACCACCGTAGGGGTCTTCTATAGAATAGCAGAGCAACGTAGGGGTCTTCTATAGAAAAGCAGACCACCGTAGGGGTCTTCTATAGAATAGCAGACCACCGTAGGGGTCTTCTATACAATAGCAGACCACCGTAGGGGTCTTCTATAGAATAGCATACCATTGTAGGGGTCTTCTTTAGAATAGAAGACCACCGTAGGGGTCTTCTATAGAATAGCAGACCACCGTAGGGGTCTTCTATACAATAGCAGACCACCGTAGGGGTCTTCTTTAGAATAGAAGACCACCGTAGGGGCCTTCTATAGAATAGAAGACCGCCGTAGATGTCTTCTATACAATAGAAGACCACCATAGGGGTCTTCTATAGAATAGAAGCCCATCGTAGGGGTCTTCTATAGAATAGCAGACCACCGAGAGGGTCTTCTATAGAATATCAGACCACCGTAGGGATCCTCTATAGAACAGCAGACCACCGTAGGGGTCTTCTATAGAATAGCAGAGCAACGTAGGGGTCTTCTATAGAAAAGCAGACCACCGTAGGGGTCTTCTATAGAATAGCAGACCACCGTAGGGGTCTTCTATACAATAGCAGACCACCGTAGGGGTCTTCTTTAGAATAGAAGACCACCGTAGGGGCCTTCTATAGAATAGAAGACCGCCGTAGATGTCTTCTATACAATAGAAGACCACCATAGGGGTCTTCTATAGAATACAAGCCCATCGTAGGGGTCTTCCATAAAATAGAAGACGATCGTAGGGGTCTTCTATAAAATAGAAGACCATCGTAGGGGTCTTCTATAGAATAGCATACCACCGTAGAGGTCTTCTATAGAATAGCAGACCACCGTATGGGGTCTTCTATAGAATATCAGACCACCGTAGGGGTTTTCTATAGAATAGAAGACGACCGTAGGGGTCTTCTATAGAATAGAACACCACCGTAGGGGTCTTCTATAGAATAGAACACCACCGTAGGGGTCTTCTATAGAATAGCAGACCAACGTAGGGGTCTTCTATAGAATAGCAGACCACCGAGAGGGTCTTCTATAGAATATCAGACCACCGTAGGGATCCTCTATAGAACAGCAGACCACCGTAGGGGTCTTCTATAGAATAGCAGACCACCATAGGGGTCTTCTATAGAATAGAAGCCCATCGTAGGGGTCTTCTATAAAATAGAAGACCATCGTAGGGGTCTTCTATAAAATAGAAGACCATCGTAGGGGTCTTCTATAAAATAGAAGACCACCGTAGGGGTCTTCTATAAAATAGAAGACCATCGTAGGCGTCTTCTATAAAATAGAAGACCACCGTAGGGGTCTTCTATAAAATAGAAGACCACCGTAGGGGTCTTCTATAAAATAGAAGCTGGATCTCGTTCTATAGAATAGAAGACCACCGTAGGGGTCTTCTATAAAATAGAAGCTGGATCTCGTTCTATAGAATAGAAGACCACCGTAGGGGTCTTCTTTCGAATAGAAGACCACCGTAGGGCCCTTCTATAGAATAGAAGACCGCCGTAGATGTCTTCTATACAATAGAAGACCACCATAGGGGTCTTCTATAGAATAGAAGCCCATCGTAGGGGTCTTCTATAAAATAGAAGACCATTGTAGGGGTCTTCTATAAAATAGAAGACCATCGTAGGGGTCCTCTATAAAATAGAAGACCATCGTAGGGGTCTTCTATAAAATAGAAGACCACCGTAGGGGTCTTCTATAAAATAGAAGACCACCGTAGGGGTCTTCTGTAAAATAGAAGACCACCGTAGGGGTCTTCTATAAAATAGAAGACCACCGTAGGGTTCTTCTATAAAATAGAAGACCACCGTAGGGGTCTTCTATAAAATAGAAGACCACCGTAGGGGTCTTCTATAAAATAGAAGACCACCGTAGGGGTCTTCTATAAAATAGAAGACCACCGTAGGGGTCTTCTATAAAATAGAAGTAGGGGTATTTGTGCCAAACCCAGTGACCCCAGATTCAGGGAGCTGACACTGGAAGTCAACAGGTTGGTCGGTAAACATAAGTGGAACAAGTGTGGTTAAATCATCTAAAGAGTTGCAATATTGGAGGCGGAATAAGTGAATTGTGGGCAACGGTTAAGTCACTCTGGAAGCCTGGCGACCTTACGCCGACTGATTCTAAAAAATTGCGCAAGTTGTTTTACTCGAAAGTTTGTCGAGCACCCCGGTGTGATCTCTCCTGCCGAGTAGGAACCACCACAATTTAAAATGGATGATGTAGGAAGACTTCACTCCTGTTGCCAGTAGCAACGATTCTAGAGGCACTACTCCTTCCAACGATGAGAGGATTCCGGAAAATGCATAGTACTACAACAGCATTACGCGACATGTCCACACAAATCAGTAGAAAACTGAACCAGAATAGGCCATGCGACCGAACAGTCATGGTGGCACTTGACCTATCAAATGTCTTCGATACCATCAACAATTCCAAGCTGTCCGCGGATATAGAGAATAACACTCTCCAGCCGTGTTTGAAACGTTGGACAATCAACTGTATGTGCGGTAGCCAGTCGTTTGTGGAATTCAGAAACAAGAAGTCCAAAACCCGTGAGTGAATATGAAGTTCCCCAAGGCGGTGTGATATCTCCGGAGCTGTTTAACCTCTACCTTTCTGTAATTCCACATCCTCCATACGGCATAGAGATCGTAATGTATGCGATTGATTGTACGATCTTGGTGTCGGGCCCTATCGACATGACAATTGTGATAGGTTTTCTACATAGCTAACCTAGTGCAGTTCTTCCATCAAAACAAGGCCCTTAAGTGGTGCCGCAATTGGGGTGACAATTTGGTGTTGACGACAAATAACGCGATATGTCCTCGAATATAAGTGCAACGCGATGGAAAGATATTCAAACCTGTCAAAATGGCGCCCCCTCATGTCTTCAGTGGGCCATCTACATGAGGAGACAAAGTACAACAACACAATGAATGGCATGCTTTCGTTGCAGTACTTGGTCGGAAGATACCGTGAAAGCCACCCCAATCACCATATGGTGGATAGGAATCCCCCACCCAGGCATGTTAGGAGGGATGTTTGATATTGGGGAAGTTGGTGGTCGGAATACAGCTGTAATCGACCATGACATTCAACTCAGTACTCACCTCTGTCGCCCATGTGGTGAACAGAGTGACCGTAGATTTAGTGGCAGATATCTGCATATTCTTCGCGTGGGAAGATCAATCAAATAGGAGTTCAACATTTCAAAAATGACCTCCGGGAAAGTACCTGAATACAAGATTGTAAAAACATCCGCATATTTTACAATCTCAATGCCGTTTGAAGGGGTGGAATAGAGGGAGGTAGAGGTTAAACAGTTCCGGAGATATCAGCCCACCTTAAGATGCTCTCTGTTTCACTCTACGGGGCAATGACTACTTGATCCAGAATTCCACGTACAACAGGCGTCCACACATACATATAATTTATTATGCAACGTTTCAAACTTGGATGGAAGGTAGTCTACTGTACTCATGATGTACTCAAACAGCGCAGAGTGGTTGACAGAAACTCGAGAAACTCAATAAATTCTGCTTTGAGAAAACCATAAAGATCTGGCATAAAGGACCTGGATGCGAGGTTTTGAAGTGAATCTGGCCTGTTATCTCAGGAGGTAGAATTATATCCCTACTCTCATTACTCATGTCTGAGATCTGAATTGCTGTAGGCGTCATTAGTGGTCACTGCTATATAACATCTGTGACAAGCGAGCACGAGGAAGAGTCTGAAGCGATCGAGCACCTTCTCTGCTTGTGTCCTAGTCTTGTGTACAAAATTCACAGGCTGTGTGGTGCCCAAGAGTTTGCATTTCTCTCTCTCTCCCTCTCTGCGGCCGTGTTCAGAGCCTTCGATGGCAATGGGAGAGTCTTCTCCATTTTTCCATGACTGTTCTATGCTCACCTCAATTTACCCTTCCCAGTTCCTCCTTTTCCGCGACTTTATTTCCAGGATAAACACAATGGACCACCTGCCACCGTGGAAAACCATGTCGTCACTCTACCCCCGACAAGACCTACACAGAAAAAAAATTTGTAGCCATTTGATAAAGAAATTCAAAGATTCAACCAAAAATTTATCGATTTTCCGGCAATAAAAAAAATTGTCATACTGACAAAATTCGATAAAATTTTGTGATCACAAAGTAAAAATACATGTTGATAAAATAAAATTGTAATATTGATTAAAATATTTATCGATTTTTTTATTTTGAACTGATAAAACATTTCACATATTGACAAAAATATTTATCAAAATATTCCACATTTTGCTTGATAAAAACAAAATATTTTTTTGATTAAAAAAATTGTTGAATGCATTTTTTCCAATCAATAAAAAAATATTCATATTTACAATTATTTTGTTGTTTTTTTGTTAAATACAAACCCAAACGCCACAAAAAAAGATACATACACACATTTATAAATAGTGGTGGTTGTTTAATATTTGAAATGCAAAGAACAAAAGCAACACCAGACGCATAGGTACATAAAAAATAACAGATGAGAGAAAGAAAAACGGAATGGAATAATTAATAACAGAAGTACATAATTATTTAGTGCCACAAATTAATTTTAATATAAGAAAACAAATAAATCACTTTTAAATATAAAATACAGGGAACATCATTAAACGTTGCGAAATAAAACATGTTCTTCTGCCACATTGAAAATCATCAGCGGAAAATGGGTATCTGTAATGTGAGAAATAGTACATCCATATATATTTCAAATATATAAAATGTTTTGATGTTATTACCAATATCACATGCGGTTGCTTCTTTGTCCAATAAAATATTCTTATTACCCTTTTTCATATTCATGAATTCAATTATAAAATGTATTGGCCATTTAATTTACTTGAAAAGCACCTTTACTTTAAGAAAACACACAAACACAGGTTTATGCACTACCGATCCACATACCACGACTGCTTTAAAGGAACTGCCAAAATAAACCAAACTGATGGTTAAAAAATGTTATCTGCCTTCCTAAACCACCAAGCAGAAAAAAACATGAGAGCTCGTACCGTTTTTTTCTTTCCCTCTTCGTTTGTTAGGTTCATAAAAATCAGCAACAAACTTACATACAAGCCTTCACCCCAGCACAAATAAATAAACAAGCCAAATGCCATCCCTTCATGCCGCCAAAATTCCATGACCATGCTTTGAAATATACATAGCAACGACACTCACATCTCAAGATAAAAAAACACAGCACATTGTTGTAGCGCTCTCTTTATGCCCTAAAAATGTTGTTTCTCTCGCTCTTGAGAGCGAGAACATGCGACAAACCTTGAAAACCATTTTAACTACAGAAATTTATTAATAACCATAAACAAATTTCAACAAATTTTTTGTTTGAAATCGTTTATTGATCGCTTTTTAGTAACATTTTCATGTTTGATAAACATTTTCCCTATATATTCGTAATATTTTATCGCCATTCGACAAAAATATGGTGATAAAGATTTTAATCAAAATTTTCTGGGTGGTTTTTTTTCTGTGTAAGAAAACAGATCAACATTCTTCATCTTTTCGTAGACTATAAGATCGCCTTTTAGGTAAAAGGTGTTCCAAGCCTTGTCTGTGGTTCACATTTCTGAGAAATTTATTTGACTATTCAGAATAACGTCAAATGATGCAAGATTGAAAGTTTCAAATTGGAAAGAACCTCTCTGTACCGAGGTTTTAGACAAGGCGACAGTATATTGTGTGACCTATTTAGACTGAAAATGACATCGGCATAATAGGTCGATCAAAATGATCCCTAATAGCTAACTTGCAACAATTGGAGTAAGAGCCAGACAAAGTGGGTGTCTGGCAGAAACGGCGATAAGACGAAATCATGATGGATTAAAGAACAAGTCTAAGATCGGACAAAATGTAGTAGGTAAAAATAAAACAAGTAAACAAGTATCTGTCGACTTTGCCGACAGAGATATACCCTCAGCCTCTGCGAATTAAAAGTTACATCAATTGACAATATTCGACCACGGGGGAAGGTGGTGTTACCAGAAGTTACGCATCTTCGAATATAAACTAAGTTTTGACAGAATATTATGAAGTCTAAATTTTGGATCAAATCGGCTGATCCGTTCGAGAGTTATCGTGCACTCCAACCACTACATATGGTGCCATAGAGGTTTTTTTCACCTTTCGGGCCACTTTCTTAGAAAGTATGGACTTGCCCCTAATAAAACTTTTACCGCTGTAATGAGGGCAGCAAACAAAAGTTGTTATAACAATAATCGAAGGGATTCGAAAGTAGGTCCTAAACTTAACTTTTCCGAAATATTATGTTAGGTACCCGAAAGAGTGCACAGACGGAGTCCATATTGGAACCTCATCTATAAATAGTAGAAATGTCACGATGTGCAAAGTATGAACCAAATCAGGTAACTCCCTTCAAGGCTTATCCTGCGCAAAATTTTTCCGAACATTTTCGAACTTTTGTGGAGGATATACATAAAGGAGTGGACCGACATGGCTCATTTTCGAACTTAAAGTAAGTTCGGACAAACTATTACGATTGTCAAATTTTGCACCAAATCGGTTCATCCGTTCGAGGGTTATCGTGCACTAAAACCACTGCACTCGGTGCCATAGCGGTTTTTTACAACTTCGGGCTATTACTCAGGATGTATGGACTTGCCCCTGATAAAACTTGTACTGCCGTATTGGGGGCAGCAAATACAAGTTGTTACAACAAAAATCAAAAGATTCGAGAGCAGGTTCTAAACTGAACTTTTTGTGTGGGAGGTACCCGATGGTACAATTTTGGACCAAATCGGTTCATTAATTTGAGAGTTATCGTGTGTACCTGCCAGTCAGACAGACAGACATTGGTAAATCGATTCAAAATTGTCTGAAACGGATTTCGGACTTGGGGTCTAAAACCATTATTTCGATAAGGCACATTTTGCCCGTGTGAAAGTGTATACGTATATATACCCTCGTTAGCATAAATGCTGAGAGTATAAAAACCAAACCAACAACTACTTCTCATTTTCACTATTATGCGTCAGATAATTAACATAACTTTTTAGATGGTTTTTGCCGAGGTTTCTGATATCAAAATTTTTTCCGAGTTTTTCTAAAATTGGACTAAAAAATGTACTGATTTTCAGCAAGTTTTATTCTAAGAATCTATGCATATTTTCCTGCGCTTGTATCCGCAAAATATACCGAATATCTGCATCTAGAATCTAGATTCTAGATTACAGAAGCAGACGGACGAAATCAAATCAGAAAGTGTTCTGAGGTACATCGTGTTAAGTAAGTATCGGTCTATTTTAACATTTTTTAGTCACAAACAAACGAACAAAAGCACAATACCCTGCACAGATATACAGTGGTGACGGTCTGATTGGTGGTTATGAACCAATTGCGAAAGTAATATATACACATACATACGTATGTGAACGTATCTATAATCTATTTTATAAATACAGTTATATGGAATATCGAAAGATTTTAATAGAAAATTAAGA
Organism: Musca autumnalis; assembly: GCF_047663935.1. Taxonomy (NCBI): domain Eukaryota; kingdom Metazoa; phylum Arthropoda; class Insecta; order Diptera; family Muscidae; genus Musca; species Musca autumnalis. Next base: position 213,726,962 of record NW_027411644.1, read on the forward strand.
CAAACAATTGTTGAATACCACACTCGCATACACACTCACGCCTTGGCTTAATATAAACTCCGGCGACACAGGTATTCCATTTAATTTAGCTGCACTTGCCAGAAGGTATGGCAAAGAGGTTTTTAATAAATAAAATTCAATTTCGTTATCAATGAAATATTTCGCATGCAAATCCATACTACAGAAGTCAACTGCAATAACAACACCATCAATAAAATACAAAACAGAGAAACAGTGTGATGATTCGTTGCGAATTGTGTATGCTAAATCGTAACAAAAAAATCTTGGAGAAAAACAAAATTCTTCATGATAACAACCTTATAAATAATCGAGGGAAACAAATCTAACATCCAAAATAAGGGAAAAATAATGTCCGAATACACACTTGTTTTGCCGAAATCTTTGTTTAGGGGACAATGTGTCCTTAAAATCTATATATATGAAACAGCTGGTTTTACATAAATAGTACATGTAGTAAAGTATTAACATCCTTAGGGGTTTTCTCGAACACCACAGGATATACCTCTCTCTCATCCACCACGCATATCGTATATGGTAACATGGGGCGCCTTCGCCACTGGGGCGGCTACGCCAGCGCCGATTTTCTCGCAAAATATAAGTGCTAGAAAAAATCCGTTAAAAGCAGAATTGTGAGTTTAATGAAGATCTATCATCTCCCAAAAGTTGGCAGTTGTGTCATAGGTATGATAGCGGACGCACGCGGTTTTGTGTTTTCAGGGTATTGGGAAAAATAATTATGGTAGGTATTTTTTGTAATATCTTCTTTACCTTTTGTGATATCAAAAACACATTTTATACCGTTAGAAGACAACTACTGAAGAATATAAATCCCAATAATTCGAATGAAAATAGCAATTGCAAATGTCAATATATTAATATTATGAAATATGTAAGGGGTGGGGCGCCTATGCCATGATAGGGGCGTGGTGGGTTAATGTTCGAAATATGTCATGTTTAACTTAAAGTCTTTATACCATAGATATACCACACTATAATATGAAGTTAAAATCAAATATTATCCTAAACGTATCTTGTTTTAGTTATATTATGATTTTTGTACCTAAATTCAAGGCACCTACTGCAAATAACCGCTAGGATTGGTTAGTTTTTGTGAATTTAAAATAATTTTTGATTATTCAATAGAAAACATGTTCCTTTTTTGCATAATGTTGATATTTAAGGAATAAGTATGGTAAGTTACAGTTTTAGAGTCCGTTGGAGAATGTTCAATATCGATGGCGAAGCTGCCCCATGGGTGGGGAGGCTTCGCCACTTTTTACACATTTTGTAAATTCTCAAAAATAATATTTTAAAAACAAAATTATAACCATTTATATATCAAAACTTATAGTCAAGATATGCTAATATTTGTATCAAAAATAATATTTGAAAAAAATTTAATGGTGTCGGTATAAGAACATTTTGAACAAAAACGTGGCGAAGGCGCCCCATGTTACCATATATTTATAAAATAGTTTTTGTTAAAAAAAAAATATTTTTTTTCATTACACTGTGCGCCAAACATTTGAAGCACAGCCACTTTACCAGCTACACCCAGAGCCACCAATATCTGCATCACTAGTTGAAATGCAGTAAAATGACAATCAAGGCAGATTAAAATATGATTTGACAGCTCAAAATGTTTACGAACATTTCCAATATGCATATTGCATATGAAACTTGTGAACTGCACTTAGGGAAAACATTGGCGAGAAAAATTATTAAAATAAATGTGGGAATTGCTGAGTGAAATCGGACACTTTTCATATCCTCGACATTTATGCTAACGAGAGTATATACACTTTCATACGGGCAAAATGGGCCACATCGAAATAATGGTTTTAGACCCCAAGTATGTTTGGACGAAATCTGTTTCAAACAATTTTGAGTTGATTTAGCCGTGTCCGTCCGTCTGTCTGGCTGGAACGCACAATAACTCTCGAACGGATCAACCGATTCGGTCCAAAATTTGGCTTTCGTAATATTTTGTCCAAACTTTAAGTTCGAAAATGGGTTATATCGGGCCACTCCTTCCGGTACCTCCCCCACAAAAGTTCGAAAATGTTCGGAAAATGTATGCGCACGATAACTCTTGAAGAAGGTAACCGATTTAGTCCATACTTTGAACATGGTGAAATTTCTACTAGACTTAGATGAGGTTCTAATATGGACTCAATCGGTCCATTCCTTCGGGTACCTCCCACACAAAATTTCGGTAAAGTTCAGTTTGGGACCTGCACTGGAATCGCTTTGATTTTTGTTGTAACAACTTGTATTCACTGCGCGCCATACGACGGTACACGTTTCATCAGGCTCAAGTCCAAACTTCCTGAGAAAATAGCCTGATAGGAGCAAAAAAACCCTATGACACCGTGTGTAGTGGTTGAGCGCAAGATTACTCTCGAACGGATCTGCCGATTCGGTCCAAAAGTTGGCCTCCTTAATATTTTGTTCAAACTTAGTTTAAGTTCGACGATAAGCCATCTCGGTTCTCCTTCATGTACCCCCCCCCCCCCCCCCCCCCCCCCCCCTTAAGATTAAAAAATGTTCGGAAAATTTGTGAGATAGATAACTCTTGAAGGGAGTGAACGATTTGGTCCATACTTTACACATCCTATTATATCTACCAGATATACATAGATCAGGTTCGAATATGGACTATATTTGTCCTCTCTTTCCGGTACCTCTCACACTAAATTCCCGATAATTTTGCTCTCGAATCACCTTGATTTTAATTGAAGCAACTTGCTACCGCTGTCTCAAGTACGACGGTAAAAATTTTTTTTTAGGGTCAAGTCCATACTTCTTGTTTCCTCAAGCCCGAAAATTGTAAAAAACCCTATGGCACCATATGTAGTGGCTGGAGAGCACGAGAACTCTCGAACTGATCAACCGATTTGGTCCAAAATTTGGCCTTCTGCATATTTTGTCCAAATTTAGTTTCAGTTCAGTTCCCCTAATATTTAAAAAATGTCACTAAAATCGTATGCACGATATCTCTTGAAAGGGGCAACCAATTTGGTCCAAACCTTGGATCTCCTAATATTTTGTCTAAATTTTCTAAAATGTCCTCTTCTTAGGATACCTCCCCCACAAAAGTTCAACTTTTGTGTCTAAGAGGAATTTAGGGTCTGTTCGAAGATCCTTTGGAAATATATAACCATGATCTTCGGTGTGGTCCTGTTTACAGCGATATTATGTTTTCCATGGACAAGTCCATGCTTTCTGGCATATTGATACAAAAGTTATACAATGACCCACTGAAATGACTAGTGGGGGCGATATCTATCGAAAGGATATGACTCCCAAAATAAGATCCACTTCCATAATGGACTTTGTCGGTCCATTCCTTCAAGTACCTCCTCCGCAACACTTTTGAATTTTAATCCTAATCCACATTTTAGTCGGCAGGTTCAAATGTCCAACAGATTTTGAAAATACCCTAAATACATTCGATCTGGCCATAGATGAAACTTTCATTTCAAGTAGCCTGAGGGTACATACAAAATAAGGGAAAAATAATATCTCTGTCGGCAAAGCCGACTGATACACCTTTTTACTTGTTGATCCGTGTTTTTCCATTGGATATCTGTTTGGAATGATTTTTAAGCGGAAATCGCAGTTATGAGTTGTCATTATTTAAGGCCCTATTAAAATATTAAAGTCCTATGGAGAAATACTTTGAACTTCCCAAACATATCTGATTGGGCCATTTGTGCAAAAAGTACAAAACGCTGATTCATTGATAGACTTGCTTGACATCACCAAGGTAAGAGGACGATGGAAGCGACTGCATCCACACTTACCAACTCAACGATACCTGATAATTCCCAAATCAGCTCGAACTCATTCGACAGCAGTAAAGATATTCCTTGGGAGGATGACGATGCCGCATAAACGAACAAAAGGAAATATAAACCAGCAGCCATTGCACGACGCTTTGTTATAAGCTCAAAGCTGTCGTCCCACAAGGCAGCAACGGTGTGCCTTCCACCAGCTTTCCGCTGAGGGCATTGGAACCCCAACTCCATGTCAGTCAGGAATCCACAAGGCTGTCAGCAGGGAAGCTGCTCGGATAAAGGAGTATTTGACGAGCACGCTTTATCTGGGGAAGTGGAGCATGCACTTTGACGACAAACACCTTGAGAACTTTGGTTATAAGACCGTGGTCCTCAGTTGGTTGAGATCAAATTGAAAGATGGAAAACTTCAAGCAATCGCAGAATTGTTTAGATGTGTTGAGCCTGTGAGGATCAATTGTTGTAGTTGTAACCGTGTATGATATGTTTAAAAGTTCGTTTCTCTGTTTAATCTGGCTCTGGGGTACCTTCAGTTCTAGGAACGGAATGCTTAATAGAATTCTAGATCTAGGGGTTCTCTCTTGTATCCTGACATGTCTGAGTGTGGTGTGGTGATTAGGATGGCTCTGAATCAATTTTACCACAACAACTAATACGGTTTAAAATGTGTGTATTTGCCAATCTAGATTGAAGATTCTCGAGTAGGCTATGCTTTAGCGAGAGAGTACAAATACGGGAGAATAACAGGTGGATGAGTGAGTTCTAATTAAGACCGCGAATTAAAACCGTGAGCAAAGTAAAATCATACTGTACAATTGGATAGTCAAACAGTGTGCTTAATAAAGTCTTTCTACATCGAAATATTTATTCCTCACTTAGAGCAAATACGGGTATCTCTCTCATCGCACAGAAGTATATAATTCGTGGATCGACTTGACTATTTTATAACATACTAGCAAAGTGCCCGCTACTTCGTATGCGTTAAAAATACAAAACAAATAAACAATATATAATATAGAATGGTGGAAACATTTTGTGTACTAATACGTACCAATTTAGTTAGATTTTCATCACGCCTACACATCAAGAGCAATCCACATTTTTTGAGATATTGAGGTTCTCAGCGCAAATACAGCCTAACCCAACAACCGCCATCCTCATTTCCAGCTCTACCTGTTCCCCCAAAACCAATTATAGAACTATTTAGTACTTTACATGTAAATACATAAATACGAACCTCCTTCTATTATTTCAAAATTCCCTTACACAATAACAAATTGTACCAAATCCTGCGCCATTTACAACTTTTCGTATATTTATGGCACATATTTCTTAAGTCGGACGTTATAAGCAAATGATAATAGTAATCTTAATTCCAAATCCCACGAATCCAGATCTATCCGTTCATCCAATACATGGAACCATTTCGTACCCCGAAGTGTACCTAATTCCACATTTTAGGATTCGAGAGCTATAATTTCAGCCAAATCCTAATTGTACAAAATGTAGTACTTTTTGTAAGCATAAGTACGCATTTCCACAACTAACCCCAAAGTTCGCTCAAATCCAAGTTGTACCAAATATAGTACCGTTTAGTACTTTTCGTATTTTTCGTAATTTCTTGATTCCAGCTCTACCCGTTCTTTCAAATCCAAGTTGTACCAAATTTAGTACCGTTTAGTAGTTTTCGTACATATAAGAACGAATTTCCAAAACTTCCTCAATCCTACACCCCAACAGTAATCTTAATTCCAAACTTCAAGATTCCAGCTCTAGCCGTTCGCTCAAATCCAAATTGTACCAAATTTAGTACTATTTAGTACATTTCCTACCCATAACTAAAAATTTCCAAAATTTTATCAATCCTATAATTCAACAGGGATTTTAATTCCAAACTTGAGTATGGCAGCTACATCAGATCACCGAAATTCAAATTGTACCAAATATAGTACCATTTAGTACTTTTCGTACACACAAGTACAAATTTTCAAAACTACCTTAGTGCTATGTTCAAACAATAAGCTTAATTCCGAATTTCAGGATTCCAGATATATCCGATAACTCAAATCCAAATTTGGTACCATTTAGTGCTATTCGTATCCATAGTACGAATTTCTAAGCCTACCTCTATCAAAACTCCAACATCAATTTTAACTCCGAATTTCAGGATTCCAAATGTATCCTATCACTGAAATACAAATTGTACCAAATTTAGTACTATTTTGTACTTTTCCTACCCATAACTACAAATTTCCAAAACTTTACAAGTCCTACACTCCAACAGTACTCCTTATTCCAAATCTCGGGTTTCCAGCTATATCCGTTCACCCAAATGCAAACTGTACCAAATTTGGTACCATTTAGTACTTTCGTAACCATGAGTGCGAATTTCTACAACTACCTCAATGCTACACGCCAACAGTAATCTTAATTCCAAATTTCAGAATTACAGCTGCATCCGATCACCAATCCAAATTGTACCAAATTTGATACCATTTAGTACTTTTCGTATCCAAAGTACGAATTTGCAAACCTTCCTCTTTCAACACTCCAACAGTAATCGTAATTCCGAATTTCAGGATTCCAAATGTATCCGATCACATAAATTAAAATTTGGTACCATTTAGTACTTATCGTACCCATAACTAAAAATTTCAAAAACTTCATCAATCCTACTTACCAACAGTAATCCTTATTCCGAATCTCGGGATTCCAGCTATATCCGTTCACCCAAATCCAAATTGTACCAGATTTGGTACCATTTAGTACTTTTCGTACACATAAGTACAAATTTTCAAAACTACCTCAGTGCTATGTTCAAACAATAAGCTTAATTCCGAATTTCATAATTCCAGATACATCCGATAACTCAAATCCAAATTTGGTACCATTTAGTACTATTCGTATCCAAAGTACGAATTTCCAAACCTACCTCTATCAACACTCCAACAGCAATTTTAATTCCGAATTTCACGATTCCAAATGTATCCCATCATTGAAATCTAAATTGTACCAAATTTAGTACTATTTAGTACTTTTCCTACCCATAATTAAAAATTTCCAAAACTTTATCAATCCTACACTCCAACAGTACTCCTTATTCCAAATCTCGGAATTTCAGCTATATCCGTTCACCCAAATCCAAATTGTATCAAATTTGGTACTATTTAATATTATTCGTACCCAAGAGTACGAATATCCACAACTACCTCAATCCTACACGCCAACAGTAATCTTAATTCCAAATTTCATTATTAAAGCTGCATCAGATTACCGTAATCCAAATTGTACCAAATTTAGTACCATTTAGTACTTTTTGTTCCCATAGGTCCGAATTTCCAAACCTACCTCTATCCAGCACTCCAAAATTAATCTTAATTTCGAATTTCAGGATTCCAAATGTATCTGATCACCCAAATCCAAATTATACCAAATTTGGTACGATTTAGTACTTTTCGTTGCAATAAGTACGAATTTCCAAAAGTATCTCAATCCCACACTCCAATAGTAATGTTAATTCCAAATTTCACTATTCCAGCTCTATCCGATCACTTAAATTCATATTATACCAAATTTGGTACCATTTAGTACTTTTCGTACCCAAAACTACGAATTTCCAAAAACTACCTCCATATCTGAAACATACGCTCCAACAGTAATAGTAATTCCAAATTTCAGAATTCCAACTTTATCGGTTCGCCCAAATTCAAATTGTACCATTTAGTACTATTCGTACACATGAGTACACATTTTCAAAACCACCTCCTTATATTAACTCATCTTCTAAACCTTGATTTTCATTCCTAATTTCAAGATTTTAGCTCTATTCGTTCACGTAATACCAAATGGTAATAAATTTAGTAACGTTTAGTACTTTTCGTACACTTATAGTTCGAATTTTCAAAAACCAATTGGTACACCTTTCTAACTCTCCATCATTGAACCTAATTCCAAATTTCAGAATTCTAGCTCTTCGCGTTTGCCTAATACAAAGGGTACCATATTTAGTACCTTTTAGTACTTTTAGTACAGTTCTAGTTCGAATTTCCAAAAATCCAGCCTTATCTGACACCTTCGGAACAAGAGTGACCCTCACCCAAAATTTCAAGATTCTAGCTTTAGCCGTTTTGTCTGGGCGTTGATTATCAGTCAGTCAGTCAGTGAGTCATCATTACTGAACTCTTTTATAAGTATAGATTGCTGATAACATACTTAAAATATGTATACGACAGTATTCCTTCAATTCAAACTTTTTTTCGCAGTGTGTCTGCTAACAGGCTTAGCTTTCATGCACCCAGAAGCTACGTACAAGGCTGCTCCGTTGCCTGATAACACAGCACTTTGTGTTTTATCCACAATACATCAATCCTTATGAATTTATATATGAGAGTGTGCAAATATGTGTTTCGTATGAGTGTGTGAATGTTGTTCCATGACTTCCTTTCCAATAAGAATAATTTATTAGGAATTCACATGCATGCACATATGTATATATATATATGTATGTAGATGTAGTTGATGTCATTCTAACGTCATTTAAATACAAAGGGATCGGAACCATATTTTCACTTCTACTTCAAGCACTACTTAGTTACATAGGTGGCGCGGCAAACATATTTAACGCTATATAAAAATATTTTAGTCTACTACATATTTAGAATACGAAAAGCAGTCACCCCAACAATCGCGCACGCACCACTTAACACCAGCCGTTGCTGTTCCAGCCGTTGCCGTTGCCCTGAAAATGCATTATTTTTGCAGTTGACTCCGAGGCAAGAGCGAGAATCTGGTGTATTATATGAGTCGAAAGAAAAGCACGATCTCGGCGGTGCAGGAAACTAAGGTCAACAAAAACTGCAGCTTACAACGTTGTGATTATTACAACGTATTGAGGATGGAAGGAGCCAGGAGTGGGGGCGGTTGATTACCTTTCCTATTGCACCAAACTGTTCAATACAGACCTATCTCACTTCAACCTGTCTGTAATGACCTACACATGGAATGTATGGGGGTAGTAGTCAGGAGTCGAACTACCGAGGTAGCTTAAGGTATACATCCCGCCGATAAATAGCGGTATTCCAGTTTATATGACCAACATTAACCGCTGTTGGAAGGCCATAACCAACTGGTCTTGACGGACTTTAATTCTCATCATGAGTTGTAGCATTCGTTCGTCGAAAGTGACATGAAGGGAGATTGAATTATCGGAGAGTGTCACAATTTACCTGATCTGGTCTTGGGTCAGACTATCTCATGATATTTGTCTCCATCAGCAGACCACTCGATTTTAACATCTCTGAAAGCCACATTATCACCAATCAGAGGATTCACTAATAACCACTGCAAAGATCTGCCCCACCTTTCTGATGCTCGCGTAGCAAAGTGGGCGTTCTGAGACATCATCATTGCTGCAGCCGCTCGCTATATACCTGCTGATTAAATACGCGAAGTGAGACCATTTCGCAGCAGAGGCGACGATAGTAGCAAAGGAGTGTGATTTGCTTCGTTCGTTTCACCCCAGTGACCCCAGAGTCAGGAACCTGATACAGGATGTTAACAGCTTGCTCGATGAGTACAAGCTGAACAAATGACAAAATCACCTGAAGAGTTTCAACATTGCAGCCGGAATAAGTGAATTGTGGGCAACGGTTAAGTCACTCTCGAAGCCTGGATAGAAGGTAGATAGGACGTTTGGCGACGTTACGCTGACTGATCCGAAGTTGTGCGCATGTTATGTTAATCGCCAGTTTGTCGAGTACCCCAGGGCGAAAAGAAGAGTACTACGTCACATAAGATCTCTTCCGCCGAGGAGAAACCACCACAATTTACAATGGATGACGTTCCGAATGTTATGGACAAGGCTAAATCATCCAAAGTGTTGGGCCCATACGGAAACAGCATGATGAGCGGGAATCGAGTATCTTAACAAAGTTCTCAACCTGTCGTTAGCCATCCACATCGTTCCCGAAATCTGGAAAGATGAGCCGTACAGACCGTAGCAATGATTCTAGGGGCCTTACTCCTTCCCAGTCTCAGATATAGCTATCCAGTTGCCGATCATTAGCATGACTTCCGTAACCAGAACAGCAGGACAACAGCGCTGCACGCCATTTCCACACATATTAGTCAAGGACTCAACCAGAGAAATACGTCTGATAGGACCGTAACAATGGAACTCGGCTTATCAAAAGCCTTTGAGGCACTCCACGCTGTTTGAGGACATTGAACAGACAATCCTCCGGTCATGTTTAAAACGTTGGATAATCAATTATATTTGTGAACGCCAGTCCTACGAGTGAAACAGGTTGTTTGCCAAGACCTCTTTCCTCCGGACGGCATTGCGATCGTAACGCATACTGATGATTGTACGGTCTTGCCCCTCACTTTTCACTCCCAAGTAAATCGGAGCTCTTGTCATTTGTGTATGGCTAAATTTTTTCCACGCGAGGAATATGCAAATATTCGTCACTAAATCTAAGGCCACTTTGTTCACCAAATGGACTACAGAGGTGCCCATGAGTTGAATGTCATGGTCGATGTTAGCAGAACTCTGAGCACTAACTAAAATTTTTGGGGTTCACATTCGACAGCATGTTCACGTCGTCCACAGGTCCACAAGTCCCTAGCCGGCAGCAATTTTGGTGCAGACAAAGAAACCTTGTTGATCCCATATAACGCGATATATCGGTTTTGCGCCAGTGTAGTCCGCGAATAAATGTGCAAGGCAATTGTAAAATATTCAAACCTGTCACATTGCCACCCTGAGATCTGCATCTTGTCTGCAGTGGACCATCTACATGGGAAGACAAAGATTCTTCCAGTTCGGAAACACAATGGCATGCACTCGTAACAGTACTGGCTCGTCTAATCCTAATGACCATATGTTGGATAGAGGACCTCCCACTATCCTCAAGTGTTTGTGGAAATTTCCCCAGGGGTCTGAGGACAATTAAAAAAAGTAAAAAGTCGTTAAGTTCGGCCGGGCCTAACTTTTTATACCCTCCACCATAAAAAAGTCTTAATTAAAATGGAATAATTAGGGTCCTTTCACAATTTTAGGCGTAACAACTTTTCGACAATGGTGAGTATATTAAAAACCCCGAAGGACAGATGCGCCGTGAGTCGAACTTCCGCGTTATGGCGTGATGCAGTATTTGCAAGAGACCCTGTAAGCCATCATTAATTAGCATTATATCTTTGTTTGTTGTTTTTGTAGAGCACTTAATCAACAGTGAACAAATATATTCCTGATGGCCCATAGGGTCTCTAACAAAAATGTCATCACGTCATAACGCGGAAGTTCGACTCACGGCGGACCTGTCCTTCTGGGTTCATAATATACTCACCAAGGCCTTTCTTCCCCAAGAGGAATTTTTCGTGCCCCGGACTTTCACCTCCATTTTGTTGCACAGTGTTATCTAATCTAAAAAATATCGAGCCCTTCCCGCGAAAAAGGTGTAAGCGACAAAAAGCTAATTTTACAGGAGACGGTTTTTATTGAATAACTTTTGATATAAACAAAATTGTTTATTCAAATTTGGTATAGTTCTGTTATTAAATCCTATTTACTGAAAAAATAAAAAAATTGTGGAATATCTTCAATATAACGGTAGTTTGTGTCGCTTACATCTTTTTCGCTATCACGCAATCTGGCTTTTACTTTGAGAAGTGGCGGTTACATCAAAAAAAATTATTTGAAACAAATCATTTTTAGAGTAATTCTTATCTACAATTTAAAAACAAGGCACACTAATTTTATAGCAAGTATTTATTCGAAGAATTATAAGATTAAAACGTATTTCTTGTAATATAGTATGGTATGTAAATGTGCAATTTGATGTAAGCGACAATTCGCTGTCACAAACAAATGTACACAAAAAGCAAAAATGGCGCTTACATCAAAATTGTTTTTGCTCTAATTTCGTAACGGTACATGGCTGAGTTCTAAAAATTTGGGAGATGGTGTGTTGGAATATTCTTCATAGATTTCCGTAAAAAAACCAAAATCGAAAAAATGTCGCTTACATCTTTTTCGCGGGAAGGGCTCGATATGTTCAGCTAGGTGAAAGGTACCACGTACGGGGCTATATCAAAGAGTCAACCTATCTTTACATTTTTGGCGGAAAATTTTTATAGCTGCGGGGAACTTCAAGAGTCAAATTGAGGGTAGTTTCATCAAAACAATGTAGACCCTCAAAAATGGACCAATGTTGACGAATTTTCGTGAAGAAATTTCGTGACCACTGAAAATTCCCGAAAATCGGGAGGTAAAGTTATATGGGGGGATATACCAAAACATGGACCTATATTGACGATTATTTTTGAATAGACAAAATTGTAGCTAAATTTCTCAAAATACCGATCATTACAGATAGTTCGGTTAAAAATTGCAGCTAAAATTCTCAAAATACCGAAAATCGGGAGATACCGTTATATGGGGGCTATACCAAAACATGGACCTATGTTGACGATGTTTCATTGGAGATGTTTTATGTCCACTGAGAACTTTAAATGTCAAATTACAGCTATTTCGGTTAAAAACTGTAGCTAAAATTCTCAAAATACCGAAAATCGGGAGGTACCGCTATATGGGGGCTATACCAAAACATGGACCTATGTTGACGATGTATCGTTGGAGATGTTTTATGACCACTGAGAACCTCAAATGGCAAATTACAGCTAGTTCGGTTAAAAATTGTAGCTAAAATTCTCAAAATACCGAAAATCGGGAGGTACCGATATATGGGGGCTATACCAAAACATGGACCTATGTTGACGATGTTTGGTGGAGATATTTCATGACCACTGAGAACCTCAAATGGCAAACTACAGCAAGTTCGGTTAAAAATTGTAGCTAAAATTCTCAAAATACCGAAAATCGGGAGGTACCGTTATATGGGGGCTATACCAAAACATGGACCTATGTTGACGATGTTTGGTGGAGATATTTCATGACCACTGAGAACCTCAAATGTCAAATTGCAGATAGTTCGATTAAAAATTTTAGCTAAAATTCTCAAAATACCGAAAATCGGGAGGTACCGATATATGGGGGCTATACCAAAACATGGACCTATGTTGACGATGTTTCGTGGAGATGTTTCATGACCACTGAGAACCTCAAATGTCAAATTGCAGGTAGTTCGGTTAAAAATTGTGGCTAAAATTCTCAAAATACCGAAAATCGGGAGATACCGTTATATGGGGACTATACCAAAACATGGACCTATGCCCATATCCTTTGGGATATAAGTTTGTTGATCACTAGGAACCCTAAGTGCACATGTGGCGAAGAACGTCAAAATACCTCAAATCCGGAGGTACCGTTATATGGGGGCTATACCATAGAGTGGACCGATATAGCCCATCTTCGAACTTGACCTGCCTGTGGAAAAAAGACCCTCAAGTGCAAAATTTCAGCACTCTTTCTCAATTGTTGCGGATGCTAGAGTGATTACAACAGACGGACAGACGGACATGGCTAGATCGTTTTAGAATTTTATACTGATCAAAAATATAAATACTTTATAGGGTCGCAAATGATTAGTTCGATGTGTTACAAACGGAATGACAAACTTAATATACCCTCCATACTATGGTGGAGGGTATAAAAACATCCTAAGGATATCTTTCTATAGAAAAAAACATCCTCAGGTGCCCGAGGTTTTTTTTATAGATAAAACCAGCCTCATATGTTGTATAGAGGACCCCGACTATCCTCACGTGTCTGAGGAAATTTTCCCTATCGAAAACCGTATCCTCCGGTGCTTGAGGAATTTTTCTAGTTCCTTAGGAAATTTGTTCTATATAAAAAGCATCCTCAGGGGTACCTGAAGAAATTTTTTCTATAGAAAAAACCATCCTCATGTGCCTGAGAAAATTGTTTGTATAGAAAAAAAAAACATCCTCATTTGCCTCAGGAATTTGTCTATAGAAAAAAACCATCCTAGGTGCCTGATGAAATTTTTTCTATAAAAAAACATGCTCATATGCCCAAGGAAATTTTTTCTATAGAAAAAAACATCCTCATGTGCCTGAGGACATTTTTCTATAGAAAACACCATCCTAAGTTCCTGATGAAATGTTTTCTAGATCCCCTAGAGCAGCAAGACTATCAAACAGGTTTGAATAGCATTCACTTAGATGCAGTCGCAGATGCCATAAATGACTATCGGGTGAATGCGGTCCTCGGAGGAATATCCCATCTATCGTAGCTAAGGAGCATCAGCTGCCACGACAACCCAGAGTAGTTTTGGCTCAACAACGGGATGATGCTTTCCTCTAAATTCCTATAGGGCAAGGATTAATGACACTGTGCAAAACATCGACAAAAGTGTGGCGAGAAAAACATCATAGCATCTGCATAGCCAATCTTGGAAGTGGATCTTATTTTGGGAGTCCTTTCTTTCCGATAGATAGCGCACCCTCCAGTCATTTTAGTTGGTCACCGTATAACTGAGAAATTTTGGACAACTATGTCAGGAGACAGAACAACAAGGAGAAACAGGCGGTATACATTTCCAAAGGATTTTCGAACAGACCCTAAACTGTGAATTTTTGGGGGAGAGGTACCCTAAGGAGTGTCCATATTCGACCTTTATCTAAGATTCGCAAAAATATTACGATGTGAAGAGTGTTTTTGCAACATTTTAGCGAAAAGTTTTTAACCTTGGTGAGGTAGGTGCCTTCCGGTATCTTCCGATGTGGACCAATATACAATTGCATAAATCTTGTTCTGCTAACTAGTTTTATCGTCACAAAACCTATCCTTTGGAGGCTAAAATTCCTGACAATTGGGTATTATTTACCTTTACAAAGTTGGCATAAAATCGACTAGAGGCGCTTGTAAAATAAAGGGTGTTTTTTTAAGCCCGATAGAACTTGATATTTTAAAAAATAACACAAAAAATTAAATTGTAATCAAAAATTTTTTATTCGAAAAATCAATACGTGACTTTAACATTTGAAAATGATTTCGGGCATATGGGCACCGCGGCTGTTCTTGACGAAGTGCATTCTGGAGGTCCAATTTTTGGCCACTTTTTCGAGCACTGCTGGCCGTATGTCACGAATAACACGAACAATGCTGGCCTCCAAGGCATCAATTGTTGCTGGTTTATCAGCATAAACCAGTGACTTCACGTAGCCCCACAGGAAATAATCGAGAGGTGTCAAATCGCACGACCTTGGAGGCCAATTGACAGGTCTCGAAATCAAATTACCGCCAAATTTTGATTTCAATAAGTCGATGGTTGCGTTCGCCGTATGGCACGTAGCGCCATCCTGTTGAAACCACATCTCCTCCGGATCAATGTCATCCATATTTTCAAACAAAAAATCATTGATCATGGTGCCGTAACGATCTCCGTTGACCGTAACGCGAGCTCCGGCCTCATTTTTGAAGAAATAAGGTCCGATGATGCCACCAGCGTGAAAACCGCACCATACGGTGCATTTTTCTGGATGTAATGGAGTCTGTAGGGTCTCTTGTGGATGGGTCTCACTCCATATGCGGCAATTTTGCTTATTGTGTAATTGCATCCTCTACAGATTATGTGGTACGAAATCTATCCACAGTTCGACGAATGGCTTGTTCAGATGGACGATTATGTACGCCATATTTCAAAGTAAATTTGGATAATTTCGTAGCGTTGTTCAAGCGTGAGTCTATTCATGATAATTTGTCAAAGAATACTAAAACAAATAAAAAAAAAGTTTCATCAAATTTTAATTTTTTGTGTTACTTTTTACAATTTAAAGTTCTATCTAGCTTAAAAAACACCCTTTATATCTTTGGTATAGGTTTCCTTATCTTCAGATGGGGGATGGGCGTAGGTAACACTGGTATTGGTGAATTTACCCTTTATCATGACCCAAGAAACGCTTGTAGGGCGTCAACATTTGGAAGGCTCATTAATCCTTTCATTATTTTCCAAAATCATTTCAACAAATGAAAACGTAATTTCTTCCTTGTTTTCAATTACAATTTTGTTGTATTTTTGTAGAGTTCTAAGCAAATCTATTTATAAAATCCAGACAGATAATAACTGCTTCGTGTTGTCCATCATTCAATCAACAATTGTGTCTTATCTGCATCTGGATATTCCGGCATTATCATCATCAAATTACCTAATTTGGTGGATCACCGTATAAATGAAGACAGCAACAACCAAGCAGACAACAACAACACACAGCTTGCCCTCCCAAAAATTAAATCAATATTCGCCCGCTCATATGAGCTGTAAAAATTGTAGGATATTAGGTCCACAAAAAAATATAAATAAAACAACAACAATGAAGCCAAGAACAGGGACAATAGCCGGCTAACAACAGAGTTGCTGAATAAACTTTAATAGCTTCATAGAAAAGAAAAAAAAACAAATATAGAAAATCCAAATTGTGGTCTGGCTGTGTCGGTGTGTCACTGCCACACTGAAGCCATTTAGTTTGTTCTCTAGGTAGAGGTGGCCGGAGGGAATAGAGGAAAAAAGGTCAAAAAATCAATCGTCCACGCAACTAATTCATTCAAATCTGACAAAATCTTGGAAAATCCCTGGGAACGACCTTCGGGATTTTAGAGATTTTACGAATGTCAACCCGCAGCACGAACATACGAACGTAGAGCTTACGAACAAGCTCTTTTTGTGTTAAAAAAATAACAAAAATTGTGAAACTCACATGAGAGTGTGAATGTGTTTTTTTTTTCTTCTTTTCTTTTTGCTATTAGAAATGTCGACAGCTACCCAGATAGCATTTAGAAGACTGTTTTTTCAAAAATCACATTGTGGAGTCTTTTTAGAGTCCTTTTGGTGATCAAAAATTGATTAAGTCGCTTGTGTGATCAGAAAGGGACTCGAAAGTGACTCCCTGTAATGATTAAAAAGAGTTCAATTTAAAATACAACAACAAATGTGTAGCAATCACAAATAAATCATTGAGGTGTTTAAAATGTGACAATTTTTTGTTATTTATTGTCACATTTTGATCATCTGGAAGATTGAAAAATGCTTAATCAAAAAAGGGTCATACAGGTGTTTGAAAAGTGATTATAATTATGTATACTCTGATCATATTTTGAACAGTTAGGTGATTAAAAACTGATTGCTTTGTTTTATTTTTATTTGGTTGTAAATAAAAAAATAAAATTCTCATATACACTTTCTACAAAATGTTGATATAAATGTAACGTATAATATTAAAGGTACAGACAAACACAACACAACAGGTTTTGCCAAGTTAAATGAAGAAGCAGTATACTAACCCTCAAGCAACATAAAGGATAATTAAAAGACATAACAAAGTTGAAAAGACTATAAAACAAAGGAAAGAAACAAAGAAGAATAAAAAGAAAATTTTTTTAATTTATTTCGTCTAACAAAAAGACTCATAAATGACTCCCTAAAGACTCATAAATGATTATAAACATGACTCTAAAAAGACTCGAAAAAGGGTCCCAAATTAATCAACAAAACACCAATAAATGATTGAAATACGACTCGAAAAAGACTCATTTGTGATTTGTTTAGAAGAGTCGCCTGAGGTTATGTTTTCCTACCGACAAAGGAGTCATTTATGATCAGAAAATGAGCTCATATTCTAGCTTTTTAATCGTGCAGTCGGATCAAAAAAGACTCGAATTTGATTAAAATTTTCAAAAAATGCTGACTGGGTATGAATTTGTTCGTCTCCTGTGTCTGTGTTTTTCTTTTTTTTTTTTGGGAAACTTCGTTAGGTTGTTTTGATGTTGGAGACATGGTATGATGAGAACAACTGAATTTAGGACAAATTTTGCAGTAATGAAAAACGGAAAATGTATAAAAAACCTTAATTTTTGGGAGGAATATGACGATGTAGGAGTACGGCATCAACATAATTAAATAAAATGGGGGGACACTGTGTACCCCTAAGAAATTGTTAGATAGATCTGATCTGGCGCAGATTTCGATATTACATTTCTGACAAACGCAGGGAAAGAAAATTGGTGAAGCAAATTGGTGAAGCAAAAGAGTGAAATATGTGATATTGTAAACATGTAAAAATATATATTGTAGGAGCAACCATATATAAATATGGTGTTTGCTCCAACAATATGTATTTTAACATAATTACAAAAAAACAGCCATGTTGTACACACAGAAAAAAGGCCTCTTTAACTGTAGGTCACATTAGCCAAATATTTCCTCCAGCGACAGGCAGTATGCGCTTACTGAGATGAAGTGAGCGTAAATAATGCATTGAATTTTATGCTCACTTGCTCGCAGTAAGCGGACAATGCCTGTCGCTGGAGCAAATATTTGCCAAATGTGACCTTACCTTAACATAAGTCCCAAACGCTTCTCCTTAGTTGTGAAATAAAACACATTTTATTCAAAATTCAAATCATCAGCCCGAAATCGACATCTGGAATTAAAAGATCGACATTGACCATTATGGAAGTGGATCTCCAGCCACTTCATATGGTGCCATAGGGGGTTTTCACACCCTTCAGGCTGTTGGCTCATGAAGTGTGGACTTGCCCCTGAAAAAACTTTTATCGACGTAATTGAGGTAATGAATGCAAGTTGCTTCAAAAAAATCAAAGTGATTCAATAGCAGGTCTTATAGTGAACTTATCCGAAATTTTGTGAGGGAGGTACCGGATGGAGTGGACAAATATACTCCGTATTTGAACCTGATCTATATTTGGTAGATATATTAGGATGTGTAAAGTATGGACCAATTCGGCCACTCCCTTCAAGAGTTAACGTACGAAAAATTTTTCCGAAAATTTTTGAACTTTTGTGGGGGAGGTACCTGAAGGAGTGGACCAATATGACTTATCTTCGAACTCAAACTATTTTTGGACAAAATATTACTAAGGCCAAATTTTGGACCCAATCGGCAGATCTGTTCGAGAGTTATGTTGCGCTCCAACCATCTCACACGGTGTCATAGGGGTTTTGTGCATCTTTCAGGCTATTTTCTCAGGAAGTATGGACTTGCGCCTGATGAAACTTGTACCGTCGTATGGGAGGCAGTGAATACAAGTTGCTAAAACAAAAATCAAAGCGATTCGAGAGCAGGTCATAAACTGAACTTATCCGAAATTTTGTGTGGGAGATACCCGAAGGAGTGGACCGATTGAGTCCATATTGGAACCTCATCTAAGTCTGGTAGCCATTTCACTATTTGCAAAGTATGGACCAAATCGGTTACTTCCTTCAAGAGTTATAGTACGTACAAATTTTCCGCACTTTTTTGAACCTTTGCACAGTGCAAAATATGAGCACTTTAGCGGAACTTTCATTTTTCATTTTTCAATCGATATTGAAGCAAATTGGTATATTGAGTTTTCAGCGGATAGAAAACTTATGTACAAAATATTTTCAATATAGGTTCGCGTTTTGGAATAGTCCCCACATGCCAGGTTCCCTCATATTGGGTATTTTAAAGGTTAAAGACAAAATTTGCAGCTGATTTTGATGCAAATGTAAATTTTAAGATGTTAGCGAATAAAAAACCTCCTCACACAAAACCTGTCAACATAGGTCCACTTCTGGGTGAAGCCCCACAACCCTAGACATCTATTAAGGAGTAAAATGTCAAAATTTGTATACCCTCCACCATAGGATGGGGATATATTAAGTTTGTCACTACGTTTGAAACTACTCGAAATAATCATTGTAGACCCCACATACTATATATATTCTTGATCAGCGTGCAATTCTACATCGATATAGCCATGTTCATCCGTCTGTCCGTCTGTGGAAATCACTCTAGCGTCCGAACGGATTGACGTAGGTGGATGAAATATTTGTACGTAGGACTTTTGGTATTGAACGCGGGCTATGTAGGTCCACGCTTTCGTATAGCCCCCATACAAAATGACGCGTGACGCGTCGTCGTTTTAAGGAATTTTTGAGATATTTGTCCCATTTTACTACCGAATTGGTTGTAATTTAGTATTTTGTGTTTCCAGAGGCCAAAAAACATTCCTACCAATGTTGGTTTATATAGGTCCACGTTTTGGTATAGCCCCCATATAACGCCCCATATAAAGTACGCGTCATTTTATTATATTTTGAATGTATTAGTCCCATTTGACAACAGAATCGGTTGCAACTTTGTATTTTGTGTTTCCAGAGGCTAAGAAACATTTCTACCATAAAATGTTTATATAGGTCCACGTTTTGATATAGCCCCCATAGGACGATATCTCCCGATTTTCGGTATTTTGAAGGTTTTGACCTCGTTATCACACCGAGATGGCTGAAATTTGGTATTTAGTCTTCGTTGGGGGTATAAAACTTCCCCCAGAAATTTGTAGGTATAGGTCCGCGCCATCATATAGACCCCATAGAACGGTAACTTCCGATTTTCGGTATTTTGAAGGTTGTGGCCACATTAATCCACCGAAATGGCTGAAATTTGTGGTGGAGGGTATAAAAAGTTCGGCCCGACCGAACTTAACGCTTTTCCCACTTGTTTGTTTTCATTTGTATATATAATGTTTATTGGTCCATTCAGCAGGTCTGTACCATTAATTTTGTTAATAATGTCTTTCAGATCAAGTTCAGGTCTGCACTGCATTACAATTTTTAACGTATTTTGGTATTTGCACCGCAGCATCTAAAAATGTTGCGCTATATGTAAATCACCAACATTTAGAGGTCAAAATTGGTAGAATTGGTAGAATTAGTGAGTCCATTTCTTCAAAACACAGTCAACAATGGCGTTCATTGTCGCGTTTACCTTCCACTTTCGGAAAATGCAACTGAATGAAATTCCCGAAGTCTTTTTAGAAAATCTTGAATATCTCCAAAGACCGCGCGATACCGCCGCAGTTTTATAGCTTTGCGAACAGAGGAGAATCCAATCTTTCAGATTATATATATCTTAACACGTGAATGTACGTAAGTCACTTTTGAAATGTCCACGGAAAATAAAAAATTATAATTTTGAAAACTTCAAAAAATCACTTCTTTCCGACTAAAATTGCACGAAAACAATAAGGGTTTTTTGCATTTTTTTAAAGTGTAAAATATCATAATTGATTTGTAAAATATTAATAAAAATAAATCATGGCATACTGATTTACCATTTGTCCGCGCCACTCCATTTTTTTAATGAATCAAAAATACATTTCTTAGCTTAGTTAGCTAACGAATTCAATAAAAAATTTATTAATTTCATGTACTTTGAAAATCCCTTAAAGTTCCACTAAACTTCCCAAATTTCGCACTGTGCTTTGGTGGGATAGTACCGGAAGGAGTGGACCGATATAACCCATCTTCGAACTTAAACTAAGTTTGGACAAAATATTACGAAAGTTAAATTTTGGACCGAATCGGTTGATCCGTTTAAGAGTTATCGTGCGCTCCAGCCAGCCAGGCAGACAGACAGACAGACGGACGGACATTGCTCAATCGACTCCAAATTGTCTGAAACACATTTCGTCCAAACTTACTTGGGGTCTAAAACCTTTATTTCGATGAGGCACATTTTGTCCGTATGAAAGTGTATATACCCTCGTTAGCATAAATGCTGAGGGTATAATTAAAAGTAGCTTGTGCGGGACTTTTTTTTATATTTAAATATCATTCATTCTTGCAACAGGAAATAATTTTTTGAGAATTTGTTTATACATAGTATTTTTTCAAAAAAGTTTTTTTTTTCAAATTGGTTTTTGTGGAACCTTTTTTATAATAAAATGGAATGAATGTTATTTTAGGCATCATCATTTTTGAGAAGAAAATGTGAAAAGGTCATAACCCTAGTTAACATATTCCAATTGTGGTCAAATTTGGCAACCATATAATTTAACGACAATAATATACTTTAGGAGGGTGCCGCCTAAAAAATCCGACATCAATGTTTTAAAACCTCCATAACACTATGCAACATTTTTAAGGTAATCTTGTGCAAACAATTTGAGCTGAGGATTTTTTGAAAGTACAGACCAAAACGACAAAAAGCCCTAGTTGGGGTTTGTTGTGTCAGCTTGGATATTATGGCCCCATCTAAACATGGTTAAATATTGACTTTTTAAAGCAATTCTCGGCTATATCTCTGAAACCTATGTGAATCTTCATCTGATCTCTGAAGCAAATTTGTAGATAAGGGTAAGAATAACATATTTGGAGAAATAAAAAACTCGAAAAACTACATTTGTTGCCTCAAATTTTATAGAATATCGAAAATTTCCATAATTTATATAGATTTTGCACCTATCTCCCAAACCGTTAATTTTTTCTTAATGTTTTCTGTTTGCAAGAATATTCGGTGGAATGTAATACACAACTCTTCAGAACATGCAATTGTTGTTAAATGCCTCTGTCACCTTGTTTTGAGTATAATTTTCAACGAAGATTTAATGAATATGTCAATAATGTGGTGAAAAGCGAGAATAAAATGTTTGTGTGAACTGTGTTTGAAATACGTGTTGTAAAAGATATGAATCAAAATACCACTTAAACAACATGAAGTAAGCATTTTAGCATTTTGAAAAATTGTCTATATTTTATTTATTTTGATGCCCTAGGTGGGGATTTACTTATGTTGTCTGTTCAAAAGATAAGTTCTACTAGTTTAGGGCTACAATATTCCCAAAAACAGCAAGGCCAAGTTCCTAATCGTTTCGGAGATAATGGTCCGATAAATGCAAAAAACTGTAGTTTTAGCCCGGTTTAGATGAGACCATAAAATCTGAACTGGATCTGACAGGACAAAACCCTACTAGGATTTTTGTAGTCTCAATATGTGCTTTCAAAAAGGGCATACTACAAGTTGTTTGCATTTTCAGTGTTCCATAGTACTATTAACCGCAAAATATCTAAAAGTCGTAGTCGACTATTGACTGTGCGAAAACCGCATAATCCATTTTTCTTTATCCTCATTCGAACGACAGAGTCAACTATTATTCGTTGTCGACCATTAGTCGTAGTTTATTATATAATAAATTGTTATTTATCTTCTTAGGACCTTAAACGGTCAATTCATCAACACAACTGCTCCAAGAAGGCTGGAAAACGTTTTAGCTATATTTTTAGCCTCCAAAAAGTACAAAACTCTATTAAAATGTCAATAGTATATTAATCTATGTATCCCTCTAACCAATTATTCCATCAATTTAATTGTTGACCAATCAAAATTCATATCCATTTGCTTAAAAAAAATCAGACACGCACACAGGAACACATAGGCAGACACAGCTTCTATGATGGACAGCTGCTGCATTTGTAATGCAAAACACATTTTGCCCGCTGTAATCCCAGTTTCACAGAAGTTTTCAATTCCTAATTATAATTAGTTGGGTGCAAAATAGTGAAAGGGGAAATTGCTCGATGGCTCGTTGGGTTGGGGGAAGCGAAGCGGAGTGGATGGCTTTCGCATGGACTTGTTCACTGTTCATAAATATTATAGAGGCATCCTTTTTAGGATGTTTGTCTGCGGCACTTTCTGTTTCCCCATTGTCATAGTCAGTGATTTGCTTCCTTTTCATGGCTCCTTTTGGTTAATTGTTGACAACCATAGACAGAGGAGGAAAACTGACATGCACAATCTAGAATGGAAAGACGAAAGAGACATCTTTTGAATAAATAATTAAGTGAAAAGTGTTTGTGTTTTGAAAGAATTGTGGAAATGTATCTACTTTTTAAGGGTATGACTATTTTGACATGTGTTCCGTAGATGTATTGTGAAATGTTGCATTTTAAAGAGGCCTTTGGATCAGTTTTCTGGTATATTATAATCTGTGGAATTGGTGAAACTGATTCTCATTATGAGTAGTAGGGCCTATAGGATCTTTGCTACTGACGGCAATAGGGAGTTCGGCCTGTAGGACTTACCACTGCTGGCATCCTTGCAGGCATATGGTACAATATTAGTTGCGAACAATTCTCAATACTCAACTCCGGGTACATCTAGTTGCTTATGCAATACCATTGATATTCCAACGCTTTGGATGATTTCTTCGGATATTTCGGATAACGTCTGCAACATCGATCATCATCAATTATGGTGGCACCTTTTCGGCTAGGATGGCTGTTATACGGCGTAGCACACTGTAACGTGGTTTTGTCGTAGGCTGGGGCAGACTCAGTCGTGTCCAGGATCGCCATAAGGGCCCACTAAACCTTACGGAATAATAAGACGAGTAAGCTCCCTTTCCTGGGGGTTAAATCGGATATTTATTGATGTAAAACTAATTTATAATCATACATATGTTCCCACAACATCCCCGAAGGGACAAGGGAGACTTCTCTCATATCAATGAGTGCACGCCGGCAACTTGGATCCAGTAAATGATTTGATAATGATCGGGAACTCGATGATTCGCTGTTCGGTAGTAGGCGATTTAAAGATTATCGGGAACTCGGTGATTCGTGTAGTAGATATGCGGCCACTCGGAGTTCGTATGTGTTCGGCTACTCGGTGATGCATATGGTACATATGGTTGATCGGGCCCTCGACTCTCGTGTTGTAGGGGTTCGGCCACTCGGTGATTCAGCACTCGGTTCGGTTATTCGGGTCGCGGTAAGTTAGTGTTAGTTCTAAATTAACCTCTACAGTATACTACGAGTACTGACTAGTGGAACAACACCCGAAGGTGGAGTGGAATAACGCCTACCCTGATGACATCTGTGAGAGACTGAACACCTACATATTTAACCGATCTTACCATCTTTTTCCACGCGAGGAATATGCAGATATTCGCCACCAAATCGACGTCCACTCTGTTCACCACATGGACGGCGCAGTATAGAAGAGAGTTGAATATCAGGATCGATGGTAGCAGAATTCCAACCACAAACAGCCCAAAATTCCACTTTCACGCCGTCCTCGCATGCCGCACCTATCTGCGATATACTGAAATGTAGGAACAAGGTCCTCAAGTCCCTAGCCGGCAGTACTTGTGGTGCAGATAAAGAAACCTTGTTGACCACGTATAAAGCGATTGGTCGGTCTGTGGTAAGCTATGCGGCGCCAATTTTGTCCCCGAATTTATGTGACACGCAGTGGGATAAGATTCAAATTTGTCAGAACATCGCCCTGAGAACAGCAACAGGGTGCCTCCTCAAATCTACAGTGGACCATCTACATGAGGAGGCAAATATTCTTCCAGCACGGCAACACAATGAGATGCTATCGTTGCAGCATTTGCTCGGGTGTTACCGTGAGAGCCATCCGAATCACCATCTGCTGGCCACCGATACACCCAGACGTATCAGGAAGGGTATTCATGCTCTAGAGATGGAGGTCCAGCAATAAAGGAGAGAACCTCTAGATCAACAGGCATATCAGGCAGGTTTGAACACCATTCACACGGACCCAGTTGCCAAGGCCATAAGCAATTATTGTGTGAATGCAGTCATCGGAGTACATCCCCCATCTATCGCAGCTGAAGAGCGTCAGCTGCCACGACAAACCAGAGTAGTTTTGGCTCAATTACGCTCGGGATATTTCAGTCGCCTAAATTCCTATTGGGCGGGAATTGATCGCACCGTGCTAGACATCTGCCCAGTATACGGCATGGGCCCGCACGACGCAAAACACCTTTTAAACTGCCCAGCCAAACTTACTCATCTAACTCCAGTGGATCTGTGTTTACATCCCATCGAAGTAGCCACTTTCCTGGAACTGGAGATAGACCCAGAGCCTGATTGAACAGGAGAACGATCATACAAACACGAAGGTGGAGTGGAACAACACCCGAAGGTGGAGTGGAACAACAACTGAAGGTGGAGTGGAACAACACCCGAAGGTGGAGTGGAACAACATCCGAAGCTGGAGTGGAACAACGCCGGAAGGTGGAGAGGAACAACACCCGAAGGTGGAGTGGAACAACACCCGAGGGTGGAGAGGAACAACACCCGAAGGTGGAGTGAAACAACACCCGAAGGTAGAATGGAACAACACCCGAAGGTAGAGTGGAACAACACCAGTAGGTGGAGTGGAATAACACCCGAAGGTGGAGTGGTACAACACCCGAAAGTGGAGTGAAACAACTCCCGAAGCTGGCGTGAAACAACAACCGAAGTTGGAGTGGAACAACACCCGAAGGTGGAGTGGAACAACACCCGAAGGTCGAGTGGAACAACACCCGAAGGTGGAGTGGAACAACACCCGAGATTAGAGTGGAACAACGCCCGAAGGTGGAGTGGAACAACACCCGAAGGTGGAGTGGAACAACACCCGGAGGTGGAGTGAATGTATTAGCCACCGCACAGAGGGGTAGCTATCAAAAATACTTCCCAACACTCTGTACACTCCCGTGTAAGTTGGCGGACTACGAATACTTAGTTGTACTCAAGCCCGCGTGACTAGCTCCCTGCAGTAGCAAGCCTGACCTTTCCCCAACAAATTGAAATATACGTGTGTGCAGTTGCACAAAGCGATGGAGAATTACACAGCAGTCGTAATCCTGTCGATTACCTCCTCATGTACACCCAACAGTGTGTATTGGTTGACTGGCTGTGACGCTGTTGGGTAGTGGGGGCCTTGTTGTTGGTTGGCTAGTTGTGATGTTATTGGATAGTGGGGCGTTGCTGTTGTTGGTTTTATGTACGTGATAATCGTGTCACGTTACAAAACTCCTCTTTGCCCTATCACTCCTGGGGTTCTCTATAAAATGCCGATTAAAATAAGACGTGCCCTTTTTCTGGTCTGTCACTTTCACGCCGTTGAAAGCACATGACGTTCAATCGTCCTTCTTTCAAGGATTTGAAAGTGATTTAAGAGTTGCTTCAATTTACTTAATTCACTTAATTCGCTAGACCACCTGGAGCAATGTATCCAGGTGGTCTAGCGACTTTTTCAGCTTTCCTGCAGCCTGTTAACTTCAAGAATAAGTTCCCTAACTCGTAAGTCTTCAGACTTCATAAGACAAAGCTCATCACGCTCATTTGCTAGTACCGTTGCCTCTGCATGGAAATTTGGTCTGATTTCGGGTAATCAACCAGCAGTTATGTGGCGAGCTGCTGCAGCTGTGTTGATGTCCCGGAAAATGATCTCAGCTACACGAGGATCTGAGGGAATGAGCAGCTCTCCGAAGCGGTGATTAGTAAATTCTGTGAACCCTTGTGATTGGTAAATTCTTTAAACCCTTGCCAGCTTTTCCATGGTTCAGAAAAGTACGGCGGTGAGAGGTTAAGAATTCGAGTGGTCTGTTTACATAAATGATGATCGGAACATGGTCTTACTTACTTAGCTGGCCCGTTACAGAACATTTGTTCCATAGGCCGAACTAAGAAAAGATCTCCATTTCTCTCTATTTGTTGCTTCGCACTCTGGAATACCGCGACTTTTCATCACTTCATCCACTTGTTTGCGCCATATATTCCTTGGCCTGACAATTCTGCGTGCACCGCCAAGCGGTCCGTATTTATACGCCTTTTTAGCGGGTTCATCCTCGCTTCTTATGACATGGTCTAGCCAACGCAATCGCTGCATCTCCATACGTTTAACTATATTGATTTCGTTGTATAGCAGATACAGCTCGTGGTTCATGCGACGTCGATATTCACCGTCAACGCAGATTGGTTCGTAGATCTCTCGAAGAATTGTTTTCTCAAACACACAAAGCACTGCCATGTCTGCTTGCGCAAGTACCCAGTCTCCGGAGCCATACATCAGCACGGGTAGTATCAGTGTATTGTTGAGAGTTATTTTTGTGAGATGTGGCTTTGTTTTAAACTGCTTACTTAAACCAAAGTAGCATCTGTTGGCCAATACAATTCTTTCTTTTATTTCACAACTAATGTCGTTTGTTGTGTTTACGGTGGTGCCGAGGTAGACGAATTCTGTTACTACCTCAAAATTATAGGAACCAACTTCCACAGTTGGTCCGAGCTCCATTCATTTGGTCTTCTCACCGTTTACCGCCAGACCCACTTTAGCAAATTTCCCTTCGACCTTCATAAAGGTATCAGTTACTTCTTTAACTGATCGTCCATGATGTCTATGTCTTTATAATCGACAAAAAGATGGTAGGTGTCGATCTGCAACTCTTGGGTCTTCTCCAGGATTTGCCGCAGGGTAAATGTCTGGTCAATGGTGGACTTGCCAGGTCTAAAGCCGCATTGGTATGGTCCAATTATCTCGTTGACCATAGGCTTTAGTCGTTCGCACAATATCCCTGACACGATCTTGTAGGCAATAGGGAGTAGACTTATGCCCCTATAGTTAGAGCATACATTCTTGTGGACGGGGCACGGGATACTCAGGTTCCAATCGTCGGGTACTAGTTCTTCCTGCCAGATGGTGCTAACTAGCTGATGAATACACCTTATCAGCTTGTCGCCTCCGGTTTTGAACAGCTCGGCTGGTAAGCCATCGGCTCCTGCTGCCTTATTATACTTCAGCCGATTTATTGCTGTCTTTACCTCATCTTGGCTGGGGGGTATCCCATCTTTTGGTATTGAATCTGTGGTATCTTCGTCGATGTCGCTACTATTGGATACCGACAGTTTTGAAAAATGTTCTTTCCATATCCTGAGCACACTATCTTTATCAGTTACCAAATTACATTGCGGTCTCTAAAGGAGGATGTGCCTGTACCAAAGCCATCAGTTTGATGCTTGACTCTTTGGTAGTATTTTCGGACTTCATTCTGGTTCGTGTACATCGCGATTTTTTCACACTCCCGCTTTTCCATCTTTCACTTTTTCCTGCGGAAAAGGCGTTTCTCCCCTCTCCTTTTCTCCCGATATCTCTCTCGTGCGCTATGCGTTGCTACGGATTGTAAAGTAGCCCTATATGCCGCATTTTTCTCTTCGGTAGCAACACGACACTCCTGATCATACCATGGATTCCTTGATGGAGGTCTCTGGTATCCAAGTATGGATTCTGCGGCTGCAATATTTTGCAATTGCGCTGATATGTTATCGGAATGAGGTGTACTTTGATTAAGTAATTGGGCTAGTTGAGTGGAATATGCTGTGGCTATCTGTTGTGATTGCAGCATACCGATGTCTAACTTTCGTGCCGTGTCTGTTCGTACTTTGTTTGCTATGTTTAACCGGGTGCGTACCTTTGCTGCAACAAGGTAGTGGTCCGAATCTATGTTTGCTCCTCGGAACGATAGCACATCCAACACGCTCGATGAATGTCTTCCATCTATCACAACGTGATCAATTTGATTTCTTGTTTTCTCATCTGGAGACAGCCAGGATTCTTTGGGGATGTCGAGATGTTGAAATCTGGTGCTGCTAACTACCATGATTTTTGCCGCTGCGAAGTCTATCAGCCTCATACCATTGTCAGATGTTTCACTGTGGAGACCAAATTTTCCGACTGTTGGGCCAAAGATATTTTTCTTTTCAATTTTGTCATTAAAATCGCCTAGAATAATTTTAATGTCATGGGCAGGACAACGGTCATATGTGTCTTCTAAGCGCTCATAAAATATATTTTTGGTCAGTTCGTCCTTGTCTTCAGTGGGAGCATGAGCGCAAATAAAGACGATGTTGAAGAATTTTGCTTTTATTCGAATTGTAGCAAGACTTTCATTCAATGGTGTGAAGCTTGAGACCAGGTGTTTTAACCTCCGACCAACTACAAATCCGCAACCAAACTCATGCTTTGTGTCATGGCAGCTATAATACAATGCGTCACCTTTAGGTGTTGTTATGACGCCTTTCCCATTCCATCGTATTCCTGTATGGCTGTAATGTCGGCCTTGTACTTTTCAAGTGCGTAAACTGCACCTTCTCTATAAAGTGTGCGAACATTCCAGGTGCAGATTCGCAACTTTAGAGGGATTTGTTTTTCTTTTGTTTTTTCATAGTAGGCTGCTTTTTCTAGGGGAGGGTTATTAACCCTGCGCCCAAACCCAAGTTTTTAACGTTCTTATGGGTGAACGCGCGGCACATTTTAGCTCACTACCTTTAACGGGTGTTAAAGGCAGGTACCCCAGGTGACACCACGGGAAGATCAGTGTCCACTTGAGATGAAAGAGGGACCAAGATAAATCCTGGGCTTTGCCATGTTAAAGCCGGTCAGGACCGTTGGTATCTTTCATCCCCTACTTCACCCGGAACATGGTGTTAGCCAAGGAAAAATAACAGGTTGCTAGAGCACGTCATTTATTAGACCGGGTGCCACAGTTTTGATGCCTTGCGAGCTGTGGCAACCTCCTCTTGTACTAATAGGAGCGACTCTGTTCGAGCTATCAATTCGTTTGGCCAACGCAGTACCCCAGGTCATTGCCTAGAACGGAATACAAAAGCGTATAGTGAACATTGAAGTCCCCTTGTACCAGACGGTTATTGCCCTCCAAAAGCGAACTAATGTCGCGTATATAACACGATTATGTATAATCCTCGGCAGTTTCACACTTTACTATTACAGCACACATTCCATGAAAGACTGCTGTATAAGAAAGGTAAGCCTGTACAAGAAGCTGAGGTTCTTGTATGAGCCCTCGCGAAACGTTGTAACTGTCGTAACGTTGAAAGATACAGGTGATGGTGGGCTTTGTTACCTAGATCTCGGTGAGCATGATGATTCTCCGACTTATAAAGCCTACGATTTCACTGACATTGTTGTGGAGACCGTTGCAATTGAATAACAGGAATGATGCATTTTCGGGGCGCTGAACCTCTACAAGTGATGTAAGATGCTGTCTTTGTTGGGAAGATGGCATAACAATCAGCAACATAATTCCTGTCACAGTAGTCCTAGCAGGCAATCCTGGTATACTGGCTCCCCCATGGTGAAAAAATACGTACACAACTACATAAATACATCTATCCGGTACAAAGAGCCAATTCCCTAAGTTCAACGGAGTTTAACGATTGCTCTCTGGTTATACCATAGTAAAGAGGAGGCCAGAGGGACCTAAAAAGATCCTGGGATTTGCCATAATAAAGGCAACGAGGACCTTTGGATGGTACCCATTTTTTACTTATTGTCTTATTTAAAAAGGACCATAAACTACATTCGCATTTTTAAGATTTCCTTTAAACAAATCGTATTTTCCCCCAATCGCACGAAAAGTGTGAGGTTGTGGTTCATTTTCAAGTAAGTTAATTAAAAAACATCCTTACGATAAGAGTTATGTTAAACAAACGACAAATACGATATCACTCACACACCCCTCCCCCATGTGTGTCATTTTACTATGGCGATACCCCACAAAACAAAGGGAAAGGGAGCGGGAACGGGATTTTTATGAGCTGAAATTAAATAAAATAAAATTAAATGAAAATAAAATTAGGTTAACGCTTAACTTATTTCTTACTTTGGCTTATTTATTTTATTTTTATTGTTTTTGGCAGGGCGCAGAAGACCATCCCAGCTTCCCATCAACAACAAAAGAAGCAGCTGGAAAGCTAGAACGTATGTTAGGCACAATGACAATAGTACACCATAAAAGCTTTGTCAACCACGACTACGACGACAAATGCAATAAAAAAGGAATCTAGCACCAAAAAAAAAGGACTTTCACTCCCATTGTTATAATCACTGGCAATGGTTCCGCTGCTGCTGATACCAGTGGATAAATGAAGCTGCTATGCAAAAAAAAGACGTTAATGTGTCTCTGCGTGTGTGTGTGGGTGTCATGCTTCTTTATATGGTTGTTAGTGATTTTACCATGCGTGAATATTCATTTACATACCTCGCAACACTCACACACTCACACACTCGTACATACCAACATACATACATCCATAGATCTAATCATATATTAGCCTTAAGCAGGACTTATTGTTATCTCAGCATTTTATGAATATTGTTTTTTATAAAACGAAGCGTAGTACAACAACAACAAAAACGCACAAAACATTGCAAAGCAGAACTGTTAGCAGTGACAACAACTATGCTGCAGAGTTCGAAAATAAACAGTACACTAACGTAGTGTACCGCTCCGAGAACAGTATCAATAAAATATTTTTAGCGTTAGTGTTCCGGAACGCAAACACTAAAAAATATTTTAGTGATACTGTTCCGGAGCACAACGATAAACGTAGTGTACCACATTTTGGTACACACTGGGTACCGCAGTCGGAACACTAAAAATCGTAGTGCTCCGCAGTCGGAACACTAAAAATCGTAGTGCTCCGCAGTCGGAACACTAAAAATCGTAGTGTTCCGCAGTCGGAGCACTAAAAAATCGTTGTGTACCACATGTCGGAACACTAAAAAATGACGTAATGATAATGTACCACACACGAGTTTATTATGATTTGCGAGGAACATTAAATATATATAATTTTTGAGATAAGTACAAATTAAGACATAAAAACTCAGATACACCTCTTAAATCCATGTACAATGTATAACGTTTGGAACTTAAGTAGAAAATACGAAAAACATTGATTCGGTTGT
This sequence comes from Musca autumnalis, assembly GCF_047663935.1. Lineage (NCBI taxonomy): Eukaryota > Metazoa > Arthropoda > Insecta > Diptera > Muscidae > Musca > Musca autumnalis. The sequence continues at coordinate 213,759,090 of NW_027411644.1, forward strand.
TGTACAATGGCGCACTACAAATTGTAGTGTTCCGACTGTGGATACAGATTTGTGAGGAAAATTAAATATTTTATAATTTTTTTTAATAAATACAAATTAAAAAATAAAATTTAATAGAGCACGTGAAAAACGCCTGATTTGATTTTTCGACAATGGATCAATAAAAATCATAGTGTTCGGCTGCGGACTGCTCCACATTTTTACTGCTCCACCGTTTTTCACATTTCCTACTAATTTTTATTTCTTAAGTATTTATAAAAAAAACATAAAATATTAAATTTTCCTCACGAATCACAATAAACTCATGTGTGGTACATTACCTTATTGTGTTGCACGTGGTACACTACGATTTTTAGTGATCCGGCAGTAGGAACACTACGATTTTTGTGCTCCACAACCGAACACGACGATTTTTATTGTTCCATTGTTTCGATTTTTAGATATCCGGCAGTCGGAACACTACAATTTTTAGTGATCCAGCAGTCGGAACACTACGATTTTTAGTGCTCCACAGTCGAATACTACGATTTAGTGCTCCATTGTCCAAAAACCAAATCAGATATTTTACACATTTACTTCTAATTTTTATTTATTAATATGTATTTATCTATATATATAAAATTGAAATTTGTTTGTCTGTTTGTTTGTTTGTGCCTTATAGACTCGAAAACCGCTGAACAGATCTTACTGAAATGTTTAGGGTACATTGCTACATGGCCTGGAATGAAAATAGGCTATATCATTTTTTGAAATTTCGCGTTGATCTGGAGATATGGCATCAAAACCGGAGGTACCTCCAAAAAATTTAGATTTTGTATGCAAATATCTTCAGAACTATTACAGATACAATCTCCAAATTTTGTATGTGTGACGGAATTTGATGTAGAAATAAATTTACTACATTATATTCAAATCGGTTCAGATTTGGATATAGCTCCCACATACATATATTTTCGGTCGATTTCCTTATTTTATGTACCAAACATGCTATTTATGTCCAATTTCAATGAAATTTGGAGTGTGTGGCGGAATTTGTTTTAGAAATAAATATGCCAAATTATATCGAGTTTGGTTCAGATTTGGATATAGCTGCCATCTACATATATTTTCGGCCGATTTCCTTATTTTATGAGCCAAGCACGCTATATATGTCCAATTTCGCTGAAATTTAGAATACGTGATGGATATTGGCCTAGAAATATATGTTCCAATTTATTTTGAAATCGTTTCAGATTTGGATATAGCTCCTATATATATTTTCTGCCGATTTCATGTATTTGATGCACCAAACACACTATATATGTCCAAATTCACTGAAATTTGGAATGTTTTACAGAACTTGGTCTAGAAATAAATGTGCCAAATTATATCGAAATCGGTTCAGATTTGGATATAGCTCCCATATATATTTTCGGCATATTTTCCGCATTTGATGCACCAAACACGCTTTATATGTCCAATTTCGATGAAATTTGGAATGTGTAACGGAATTTGGTATAGACATAAATTTGCCGAGTTATATCGAAATCGGTTCAGATTTGGATATAGCTCCAATATATATTTTCGGCCGATTTTCCACATTTGATGCACCAAACACGCTATTTATATCCAATTTCAATAAAATTTGGAACGTGTGACTGAACTTGGTCTAGAAATATATGTGCCAAATTATATCGAAATCAGTCCAGTTTTGGATATAGCTCCCATATATGTATATTTTCGGCCGATTTTCCGCATTTGATGCACCAAACACGCTATATATGTCCAATTTCGCTGAAATTTCAAATGTGTAACGGAATTTGGTCTAGAAACAAATGTACCAAATTATATCGAAATCGGTTCATATTTGGATATTGTCCCTATATATATTTTCGGCCGATTTCCTGTAATTTATGCACCAAAAACTGTATGTATGTCCAATTTCGCTGAAATTTGGAACGTCTGACGGAATTGGGTCTAGACATAAATGTGCAAAATTATATCGAAAACGGTTCAGATTTGGATATAGCTCCAATATATATTTTCGGCCGATTTTCCACATTTGATGCACCAAACACGCTATATATGTTCAATTTCGCTGAAATTTGGAGGGTCTAACGGAATTTGTTCTAGAAATAAATGTGCTAAATTATATAGAGATCGGTTCAGATTTGGGTATAGCCCCTGACTATATATTTGGCCGATTTCCTGTATTTTATGCACCAGATTTTAATATAGCTCCCATATATATTTTCGGCTGATTTTCTGTATTTTATGCAAAAAATGTGAATGTGAGACGGGATTTGGTCTTAAAATAAATTTGACGAATTATATCGAGAGCGGTTCATATAGGAATATAGCTACCCATATATATTTTCGGTCGATTTCATGTTTTTGTTACGTATGTTCAATTTCAATGAAATTTTGATGAAAGTAAAAGTTATCATTATTTACAGAGGTACTTATAGTCGGGAAGGAATTGACCAAGGCTACAGCTATTAAGTATCATGTCTTTGAGAGACTTCTTAAGATTTATGTTTTATTATGATATATATTAGGAATACTTATAGGCGGAAAGGCTTTCGGAGGAGTGTTACCTCCTGAAACATACAAAAATACCATAGTAGTTCCATAACAACCCTGAATATGTATATAACGCCTTCATATCTCCTATATTTATTCTTTAAATATTAAAAGCGTTAAAAAATTATGGCATTCCATTATATTTTATCGTAGTCGGGGCAGCAAAGCGCACCGGGTTCAGCTAGTTTATCCTAAAAACATGAAATATTTAATTTCCCTCATAAATCATAATAAACAGACGATTACCTTAACGTTACTTTTTAGCGTTTCGGCTCGTGGTACGCTACGATTTTTAGTGTTCCGACAGTCGGAACACTACGATTTTTAGTGCTCCGACAGTCGGAACACTACGATTTTTTGTGCTCCGACAGTCGGAACACTACGATTTTTAGTGCTTCATTGTCCAAAAACCAAATCAGATGTTTTTCACATTTTCTTTTAATTTTTATTTATTAAAAAAAATATATATAATATTTAATTTCCTCAGAAATCATAATAAATTAATGTATGGTTCATTACCTTATAGTTTCAAAACGTGGTACAGAACGATTTTAGTGCTCCGGCACGACGATCTTTGTGCTTCATTCCACAAAAACTAAATATTGTTTTTCATAATTTTGACCAAATTTCGCAATGTGTTTAACTAATTTAAACATACATGGATGTTACAGTTTATCGTAATTTTTATTTGATCAAATTTAACCAAATATTTAGTTTTCCTAAGAAAACACGTGGTGCATTATGATTTTTAGTGATCCAGCAGTCGGAACACTAAAATTTTTAGTCCTCCGCAGTAGGGGCACTAAAATTTTTAGTGATCCGTAGTCGGAGCACTACGATTTTTAGTGCTCCGGCAGTCGGAACACTAAAATTTTTAGTGCTCCGATTTTTACGATTTTTAGTCCTCCGCAGTCGGAGCACTACGATTTTTAGTGCTCCGGCATGCGGTACACTACGATTATCGTTGTGTTCCGGTACAGTATCACTAAAATATTTTTTAGTGTTTGTGTTCCGGAGCGGTAGTGTACCTATCCACCTTGGTACGGTACAGAACGGTACGGTACGATACCATAGTGTTTATTTTCGAACACTGCTATGCTGTAGTTAAAGAATGATATGGAAATCTTGGGATAATAAACAGTGGATCAGGAAAAAATAACTATTTAGAATTTAGTAAATATATTGTAGAATGTACGATGTGATTTCATCCTTTGTATCGAGGATTTTAAAAATTTTTTGTACAAACAAAAACGGGGCAAAAATGGAGTATTTTGAAAGATTTTCGAAGGATCTAAATGTGGTCAATAACACTGTGCGACAACAAAAAAATGACAAGGAAAACTGAGTAGTTTCTGAAAGTAGAGCTAAAAATATGAGACCCGTGTATCGGCGTTTTTAAAGTTTACATCGGAAAGTAACCCAAGTAGGAGAGACAAATTCCGCCCATTTCTAGTTTTTTTTTCGAAATAGTCGAGTTAAGATATCATGGAATCCTTGCACTTTAGGTATATACTGTCTTTGCCAACTTTACAGAGGAGGATGTGGGGAATATTTTTGCTAAAAATTTTAACCCTCATGCGGTTCACCAAAGGGGTCTTTTTGGTCCTTTTTTCGAAAATCTTTCAAAAACTCCTTTAAAATGTGATCATACCAAATCCATATATTCTGCAAAATTGTTCGTCATAAAATTTTACTATAAGTCTCAGAATACACCAAATCTGTAAATCTTATCTAATCGCGAGGAATCTCTAAAAATGAAAACCACGTTTTAGGGTTAAAGTCGGACTTCATCTGAGTTTAATCAAAATTGCCCCTCAAAACATACTTTTAGAGAGATGACGTTAAAGACAAAATTATTCTTCGTCAAATTTCACTATGGGTCACCACAGAAATGAAATGTTTATTTACATTGTACATCATGAAAATTTTAGCATCACTTTTGCTGAAAGAAAAAACATGAAAATATTTCTCAATTTGTTTGATGAAAATTTTATCCTTCTTTTTTCGAGTTGATACATGAAAGTAATATAAAACTTGGTTCTAGGTGAAACGTGTCAAAAGAAGAAAAATTCTACACAAATTTTCACTGTGAGTTTAAAAATAAACCATATATCTAGGTGTACTATTTTCTTAAAAAAAATAGATTAAAAATTTATACATTTTAGGATGAAATTATTTGTTTTAATTTTGGACTGTTAATTTTACATAATTCCATAGTGGATCAAAATCTAACAAAATCTTTCACTTTTAAAAAAATAAATATTTTAAATCAAATTTCGCTACGAGTCTCTGAATAAAAGAAATCTGTAACCATAACATATAATATTCTTAGCAGTCCTTGTTTTGATATAAGGTTTAAGCCATATTTTAAAATTGTTATCCATATTGTCGTTGTGATTTGACAATATAACTATCATATTGATGTTTTATCGTTATAAATTCATACAGAAGATGTTGTGCGCTCCATTTTAACAGCCTTTGAAATATTTGTGATGGATATATATTTGAAAAATATAGAAAAACCAGATCGGACTTCGTAAAATTGCGTATTTTAAGTACTTTTAATTTAAATTACGTAGTTAGGATAAGGATTGGTGCCACCGTGGTGCAATGGTACGCACGGCCGCCTTGCACGCAGAAGGTCGGGGGTTTGATTCCCCGGCCAAGCAACATTAAACATTTTTCAACGGTGGCAAAATACCCCTCAGTAATGTTGGCGACATTTCCTGAGTATTTCAGCCTTGAAAAACTTCTCCATATGTGGTGTCTTAAGACACGCCGTTCGGACTCGGCGATAAACAGTAGGTCCCATATCATTGAGCTAAATATGAATCGGGGTGCACTCATTGATATGAGAGAACTCTCCCTTTTCCCGTATGGGATGTTGTGGAACAATGTTTTTTTTTTTTGTTAGTTAGGATAAGCCATTGGTTGCTTATATTGTATGTGAAAATACGTTAGAGGTTTACGGCTATGGTCCAGTGAAAATATAGGTGGCATAAGGGCTCTCACATGCACTACTTGTCGTTGTCCAAAATAATACAATGATGGCAGTAACTCCTGTTTTGGTTTCATTTAGGGAATTAACCATAGAAATTGACATAATTGGCTATATCCTAACTGGGTTTGTTATGGTAATCCATGACCCATAGTGAACTTTGACGAAAAATATTTTTGTCTTTGACGTCATTTCTCTAAAATTATCTTTTGAAGGACAATTTGGAAAAAACTCAGATAAAGTCCGAATTTTAGACACTCCTGACGATTAGATTAGATTTACAGATATGGTGTATTCTGAGACCTGTAGTAGAAATTTATTGCGAACAATTTTATAGAATATTTGGATTTGATATGATCACATTTTAGAGAAGTTTTTGAAAGATTTTCCAAAAAAGACTCCTTTGATGATCCGCTTGAGGGTTAAAATTTTCAAGAAAAATATTACCCACATCCTCCTCTGTATACCTAAAGTGCAAGGATTCCAAGATATCTTAACTCGAATATTTCGAAAAAAAACGGATTTAAAAAATGGGTTTAAAAAATCGGGCTAAAGATGGATGTTATCAGAGGGCCAAGAAAGGACAATAACAGTGGATTTATTCAAATTTTTGGAGGACCTACTAGGGGGCAATAATCGAGGATTTGGAATTTTAAAATCTTGGATTTTGGAAAACTTTAATTTTTAAAGATTCTAAGGGAGATTTCTAGATTTTTGGAGGAACTAAAAAAGGACAATAATAGGATCTGTAAAGATTTTTGAAGGACTGCTTAAGTCTGGAGTATTCTCCCATTGGCCTAACTTCATATCATTACTTTCTTTACAGAGAGAAAAGTGGACAATAGTCGAAAATTCTTAAAGATGGAGAACATAAAATGGGACTATAATCGTGGAAGTTTTTTAATGCCTAAGGGGGCAATGATCCTAAAGCAGGGATGTGCTTTTTTGCAAAGATAGTATACTCAGCGATCCCACTGAGTTGTCTTTGCATTTGCTTTTCTCCCTCACGCGCACTATACGTGAACAAAAACAAACTATAAACATAATTTGGTTGTTGCTTTTTTTCACTCATACATTCACACATGTTTTCGTTTTGATTGTATTTTGTTGGTCTCCACCCAGTTAATCTTTTTTTCGAATTCGTTTCGAATTCGGACAGAATTTCTGAAAAATATTCCGATTCTGATGCCGAATTCGGTGCCAACGTTTTATGGACGTGGTCACCGAATTCGGAAAGAATTTCCTAAGAACATTCTAAAAAAATACCAGAATTTCGCGAAGAATTCAGTCCGAATTCGGAAGTAAATTCTTGGAAAATTCGGGGAAAAAATTAAGACTTTCTTATATATTCTAACATGGACAAAAACGTCTCTGGGGTAAATAGTCAACGTTTTATTCATTTTCGAAAATGTTCGATTCTATCAGGGATATTTCAAAATAACAACCTGACAATAATAGTGGAAAATTTCACCTTTATAATGATGCAAATTCAGTTGGCGTTGGTGGTCAAATATTTCTGCGAAGATGGTTCTTTTCGGTCCGCACTACGTCTCTTAAACGGAGCAACCGATTTGGTCCAAACTTTGAATCTCGTAATATTTGCCTCAAACTTAGTTTATTTTCCAAACTGGACCATATCGATCCGCTCCTTAGGGCATCTCTCTCGCAAAAGCTCAAAATGTTTGTTTAAGTGCATTTTAAGTTCTGTTCGAGGATCCTTTGATCATTTTTACCGAAGCTACTCTTTGTAGTCCTGTTTAGCGATATTAGAGTTTTCGTGGATAAGTCTATGTTTCCTGATATAATGGTCCAAAAGCTCTAAATTATCCCGTGGCCAAATGAAATAACTGGCAGACACGATATCTACCGAAAGGAATGACTCCCAAAGACCCACTTGCATATAGGTTCCACCTACACAAGTCTTTTGAGGCCAACTCTTGGGATGATTTCGGGCTTCTTAAAATATATAATATTAGTTAAGGTGGAAAAATCGACTATAGTTTGGTTTGTTGATAATGATTGAAACTACATACCTAAATATTTTTATACCCTCAGCATTTATGTTAACGAGGGTACATACACTTTCATACGAGCAAAAACTCCCTCATCGAAATAATGGTTTTAGACCCCAAGTATGTTTGGACGAAATGTGTTTCAGAAAGTTTGGAGTCGATTTAGCCAAGGCCGTCCGTCTGGCTGGCGTGCACGATATCTCTCGAACGAATCAACCGATCCGTTCCAAAATTTGGCATTCGTAATATTTTGTCCAAATTTAGAAGATGGTTCACAAAAGTTCAAAATTTTTCGCTAAACTTGTGCGCACGATAACTCTTGAAGGGAGTAACCGAACCATAACCCTCATCGAAATAATGGTTTTAGACCCCAAGTATGTTTGGACGAAATGTGTTTCAGAAAGTTTGGAGTCGATTTAGCCAAGTCCGTCCGTCTGGCTGGCGTACACGATATCTCTCGAACGAATCAACCGATCCGTTCCAAAATTTGGCATTCGTAATATTTTGTCCAAATTTAGAAGATGGTCCACAAAAGTTCAACATTTTTCGCTAAACTTGTGCGCACGATATGTTTCAATTCATACAGACTGAGTGTATACCTCTGTCGGCAAAGCCGACTGATACTTTTTTACTTGTTTTATTACGTTTTGTTCGTTGATGGTCCAACATGGTCCACTTATTTTCTTTGTCGAATATTTTAAAGTTCACTGTAACGCTCGTACAGTTACAGCCAGACCCATATTAGATAAAATATAATAACATGCGCTGTTTTGAGCCACTGTTGCGAAATAAGTAAAGGACTATACCCCCACTATCATTTGTATTGAACGATTTCAGCTCCCCTTTTGGTCCCACTTTATTGTACGACGAAAACAATGTATGAGTATGTAAATGCTAAGATTTGTTTGTTTCTAAATTACATACACCCGCTCTCATTCACTTGTTCATTTCAATAATTCTTTACACTTTCACACTCACAAATATTCCAATTCTATAATAACAAACCCACGCAGCACATACGCAACTTAGTATTTGTGCGTATGCTTATTCTTATTTCATTTACTTAGCTAGTAGTGAGGACATTGCCGCCGCCATTGTCCTTATTGATGTTACAATAATGGGGTGAACGAGGAGTATGTAATTGTTACTGCTCAGTGGGAAGAAGGAATGGTGTTCTATGGGGTAGGTGTGGAACAATAATTTCATGAAGCAGAGGTTTTATTTAAATATTTAAACTACTATGTTAGTTAATTATAACACTTGTGGCGAACATTCACACAGTTCTTTCATACATTTCTTGTTTACAGCAAGGTATACCCTACATAACTATGTTTGTTAGGGGGTCTTTAAAAATGATACCGTCCAATTTGGTTCTATTTGATCCTAAACTCTAACTACGAAATATAATGACAATCGCTCAATGTAATGACGTAACGCCGGATCGATCTTTATCTACATAAAATGTGGATGGCAAACACAAACGTCCTTGATCTAAAATTTGTAACAATACCTATGTTCATGTCCTGTAAAGTGGTGCTGAATTAGTTTGTTGGTTGTATGTAATTTTCACATACATTTTCCAAATGACGTAATTAAAGAAAAACAAGTATACATAACAAAAAATATTTTTTTTTGTTGGTTTAAATAAAAATACAAAGATAAAATTATAAAATTAAAACTCACCAAAATTGTGTTGGAACAAATGGCCTAGCACTTATATTGTGGAAGTGTTCTTAAGTATTCTTAAAGGAACAAATGTCGTGATTAGGCCAAACCATTAAAGACCTTCCACAACCTGCAAATTAGGAAAATAGAAACGAGAAATTAATAACAAGAAAAAAAGTATCAGTCGGCTTTGCCGACAGAGATATACCCTCAGCCTATGTGAATTGAAACTTTCATCCACGGACAGATATAATGTATTTAGGGTATTTTCAGAATTTTGTGGCACTTTTTGGACATTTGAACTTGCCGAGGTACTCAAAGGAATGGAATGACATATTCCATTATGGAAGTGGATCTTATTTTGAGAGTCATATCTTTTCAATAGATATCGCGCCCACTAGCCATTTCAGTGGGTCATTGCATAACTTTTAGACCAGCATGTCAGGAAGCATGGACTTGTCCACGGAATATATTATAAAAAACAGTAATACAACTAACAGCATCGCTATACATTTCCAAAGGAACTTCGAACAGACCCTAAACTGCACTTAGTCAAAAATGTTGAACTTTTTGAAGGGGTGGACCGATTGAGTCCATACTGAAACCTCATCTTAGTCCGTTAGAAGTTCCACGATGCGCAAAGTATGTACAAAATCGGTTACTCCCTTCAAGAGTTATCGTGCGCACAAATTTTCGAACTTTTGTGGGGGAGGTACCGGAGAGCTTGACCGATATAACCCATCTTCGAACTTAAACTAGGTTTGGACAAAATATTACGAAAGCCAAACTTTTGACCCAATCGATTGACCCGTTGGAGAGTTATCGTGCGCTCCAGCCAAGTAGACAGACAGACGGACATGGCTAAATCAACTCCAAATTGTCTAAAACGGATTTCGTCCAAACATACTTGGGGTCTAAAACCATTATTTCCATAAGCCTCATTTTGCCCGTATGAAAGTGTACGAGGGCAGTTCGGAAACTTCTTAGCCTAGCACAAAAAGCGCGGTATAAACAGAAAAAGTTAAGTGTTTTGGAAATTTCCATCTCCATCTAACACATGTTAAATTTTGTTTCGATCTGTCAGCTCCTTCATAAAGAAACAGGTGTTCAAAATTTTTTTACAATGGAAAAATTAGAAATGCGTGCTATCATTAAATATTTACATAAAAAAGGTTTATCGGGACAAGAAATTCATAATGATATGGTGAATGTGTTAGGTGAAAGTGCTCCTTCATATGCAACAGTAAAAAATTGGGTTGCTGAATTTAAACGTGGTCGTACAAGCATTGAAGATGAACCACGTAGTGGATGTCCAAAAACAGCAACAACAACAGAATTTGTAGCCAAAGTGCATGATATGGTATTAAATGATCGACGAATAAAAGTGCGTGAAATTGCTAATATCATGGGCATCTCAAATGATCGAGTCCATTTAATTTTGCATGAAGAACTACAGTTGAAAAAGCTTTCTGCAAGATGGGTGCCGCATTTGTTAACAGTCGATCAAAAACGCATAAGAATGCACATTTCTCAAGATTGTTTGGGTCGTTTTAAGCGAAATAAAATGGATTTTAAGCGTCGTTTCATAACTGTTGATGAGACATGGATCCACTACTATACTCCAGTGACAAAAGAACAATCCAAACAATGGACTGAAGCTGGAGGAAGTGCCCCAAAGAAGGCAAAAACAATTCAATCGGCTGGTAAGGTTATGGCAACGGTTTTTTGGGACTTCAAAGGTATTTTATTGATTGACTATCTGCAAAAGGGTACAACAATAAATTCAGAGTACTATTGCAACCTTTTGGATCAATTTAATGTACAAATTCGAGAAAAACGTCCTGGCTTACAACACAAAAAAATAATTTTTCATCAAGGCAACGCACCAGCGCACAAGAGTGTTTTAACAATGGCAAAAATCAACGAATTAAACTACGAGTTGCTTGACCACCCATCTTATTCTCCTGATTTAGCTCCCAGCGACTTTTACTTGTTCCCAAATCTAAAAAAATCCCTTGCTGGCTAGCGTTTTACCTCAAATAAAGATGCAATTACAGTTGTAAACCACTATTTTGAAGACCTTGACTGTTGAAGTTTCAGGAGATTATATTGAAAAATAAAAATATTTTTGAAAAACTAACTATTCTCTTTCATTGATAGGCTAAGAAGTTTCCGAACCGCCAATATTTTTGAAAATTAAACATGGCTGAAGCCAAGGTTTACCCTTTTAAAACACGCGACTTTTGATTGTATATCATACAAATTAAATATTTTTGGATAAAATGAAATGTTTTTTAACGCGGCAAAAAATATTGGCCTCAAGAGATAATTTACGTGGAAGCTGGGGTTATGTTTATGTTTAACAAGTAAAAAAGTATCAGTCGGCTTTGCCGACAGAGATATACCCTCAGCCTGTGTGGATTGAAATACTTTTTTCCAAAAAACGTATGTATTTAGGGGAGTTTTCAAAATTTTGGGCTATGAACCGACAAAAGTATGGATAGGATTAAAGCTCAAAAATTTGAGGGGATATCGATAGATAGAGTTTTTTATCACACTAGCCTACGAAGAACATAACATCGCTGTAAACAGGGCCACTAGGAATACCTTCGGTAAAAATGTCCAGAGGATCCTCGAACAGACCCTTAACCATACAAAAATGTTGAACATTTGTGTGGGTGGTACCACAAGGATTGGACAGATAGGGTCCAAATTTGAACATAAACTAAGTTTCGACAATATTTAGAGAACCAAAGTTTGGACGAAATCGGTTGCTACGTCTATGAGCAATCGTGCGTACCATTTTAGCGAATATTTTTGAACTTTCACCTTCAACTGATATTTGAAGAACTATTACAATATCCAAAGTGTGGACGAACGCTTTATTTGCTTCGAGCTCTCCAGCCACTACATATGGTGCCATAGGGGTGTTTTACAACTTTCGGGTTGTTTTCTCATGAAGTATGGACTTGCCCCTGAAAAAACCTGCTGGATAATACTTAGAAAAAATATATTAAACTATTTTTGATGATAAATATTCGCGTTTTCATTACACTGTGCGACAACAAAAAAATGACGAGGAAAATCGAGTAGATTATGAAAGTAGAGCTAAAAATATGAGACGTATCGGCGTTTTAAAATTTTACGTCGGAAAGTAACCAAAATAGGCGGGGCAAGTTCCGCCCATTTTTAATTTTTTCGAAATATTCGAGTTAAGATATGTTTGAATCCTTGCATTTCAGGTATATAGTGTATTTGGCAACTTTACAGAGGAGTATGTGGGCAATATTTTTGTTAAAAATTTTAACCCTCATGCGGTTCATCACAGGGGTCTTTTTTGTTCTTTTTTCAAAAATATTTCAAAAACTCCTTAAAAATGTGATTGTATCAAATCCAAATATTCTACAAAATTGTTCGCCATAAAATTTTACTATAGGTCTCAGAATACACCAAATCTGTAACTCTTGTGTAATCGCCAGGAATCTCTAAAAATGAAAAACACGTTTTAGGGTTAAAGTCGGAATTCATCCGAGTTTATTCAAAATTGTCCCACAAGACATAATTTTAGAGAGATGATGTCAGAAACAAAAATATTCTTCGTCAAATTTCACTATGGGTCACCAAAGAAATGAAATGTCTATTTACATCTTATAGCATGAAAACATCAGTATCAATTTTGCTGAAAAAACATGAAAATATTTCCCAATTTTTTTGATGAAAAATTTTTCCTTCTTTTTTCGAGTTGGTACATGGAAGTAATATGAAACTTGGTTATAGGTGAAAAGTGTCAAAGGATGAAATATTCTACACAAAATTTCACTATGAGTTTCAAAATAAACAATATATCTATGTATACTATTTCCTTAAAAAATTAGATTACAAATTTATATATATTAGGATGAAATTATATGTTTTAATTTTGGACTGTTAATTTTACATAATTCCATACTGGATCAAAATCTAGCCAAATCCTTTACTTTTTCGGAATATTGTTAAAGAAAGAAATGTTCCAAATGAAATTTCATTATGGGTCTCTGAATTAAAGAAATCTGTAACCATAGCATATAACATTCTTAGCAGCACTTGTTTTTGATATATATGTTTTAGGGCCATATTTCCCAATTTTCATACAGATTGTCGTTGTGATTGGATACTGTAAATATCATATTGATGGTTTTTCGTTGTGAATTCATACAGAAGATGTTGTGCGTTCCATTCATAATGCTTTTGAAATATTTGTGGTGCATTTATATTTTTGGAATATAAAACACCCACATTGGGCCTGCCCAAATTGTGTATTTTTAGTACTTTCAACTTAAATTCCGTAGTTTGGATAATCCATTGGTTGCTTATGTTGTAAGTGAAAATACATTAGAGGTCTACGGCTATGGTCAAGTGAAAATATAGGTGTCATATGGGCTCTCACATGCACAATTTGGTGTGGTCCAAAAAACTACAATAATGGGGCTAACTCCTACTTTGGTGGCATTTACGGAATAAACACTAGCATTTGGCATAAATAGCTGTATCATGAATGACCATGACGAACCCAGTTACGATATAGTCATTTATAGCTGTGTCTGGTTACCCTAAAATGTGTAACAATTTGTACCAATTGTTGCTGGGAGTCGTCTGTTAACACAAAAACCAGCAAAAGTGAGCGATTCGAGAGAGACATTTTGACAGTTCTTTCACTGAGAGCTTGCAAATTCTTGCTGGACAAATTTCTTCTAGCAAGCACTTGCAAGCTCTTCTTCTTCCTGAAAACAATCAATCATCTGTTTTTAGTTTTTTGTTGATTTATGTTTGTGAACATTAAAAACAATTTTATTGTGGAAATAACATAGTCTAATTGTATTGTTTTATGGAGAACAAATTTGTAAAGTGGAAAAATACTTTTTTGTTTCATTTTCTTTTTTATTTGTAATAAAATACAACGTGTTTGATTCCTTTATTGGCGGACAAATTGATCTGTTTTAGCAAGTAAGCTGATTGCTTGCTGGTTTTTGCTGGGAAGGTGTCTGTTTACTTTTTACAATTTTCTAGCAAAAGAGAATAAAAACCCTATGTCAATTTCTAAGGTTTATTCCGTAAATGCCATCAAAGTAAGAGTTAGCCCCATTATTGTAGTTTTTTGGACCACACCAAATAGTGCATGTGAGAGCCCATATGACACCTATATTTTCACTTGAAAATAGCCGTAGACCTCTAATGTATTTTCACTTACAATATAAGCAACCAATGGCTTATCCAAACTACGGAATTTAAGTTGAAAGACCACAGGTTCCGCTTAAAGAAGACCATAAGATCTTCCTCTGATAGAAGACCTAAAGATCACCTTCTAATAGAAAACCATAAGATAATCGTAAGGTTTTCTTATATAAGACCAAATTTCTTCCTTGAAGGTCCTAAAGTCTTCTTATAGGAGTTCTATAGAACATTTCTGAAGGAAAGGGTGGTCTTCTGATAGAAGACCATAAGGTCTTCCTATAGAAGACCATAATATCTTTTTAGAGAAGATCATAAGGTCTTTTTATTGAAGACCATAAGGTTTTCTTATATAAAAGACCATAAGGACTTCTTATAGAAGATCATACTTACATTTATTCTATAAGCCGAACTAAGAAAGGATCTCCAATTCTCTCTATTTGTTGCTTCACTCTCTGGAATACCACGCATTTTCATCTCTTCTTCCACTTGTTTGCTCCATTGATTCCTTGGCCTGGCAGCTGCGTGTACCGCCATGTGGCCTGTATTTATGCGCCCTTTAACGAGTTCATTATCGCTCATTCTTATGATATGACCTAGCCAACACAATCGTTTTATCTCGATACATTTATCTATACTGATTTCGTTGTATAGCAGATACAGCTCGTGGTTTGACGTCGATATTCACCATCAACGCAGATTGGTCCGTAGATTTTTCGAAGAAGAATTTTCAGCATAAACAAGTAGATTGTGTCATTTCTTTTAACGTTTGCCTCTCGTATGACCTTTACTAGCAGTTGTAGAGGCGCCTGTAGATGCTCCCTATTCGGTAATTCCTCATAATTTTTTTTACTGCTAATATTGTTATTTATTCATAAGTGTCTTTTTTTTGGCACCCCTGGTGAAATGTTTGGACACTTCGGGCACTGTAATGTATCTGACCACCATTCTGTTAACATATTCTATCAATGCCTAGACTTGTTCTATTTTTACCTTATTACAGGAAGTGTTACTATACTTGTACTGTTCCTCAATGATGTTGTAATCATTGTGCAGTCGTTGTAACTGTAATGTAATGGCCTCATGTATACCGCAATGACGGCTGAATATCTACGCTTGCTGTAGCCTAATGGTATTGTCTCAGCCTTAGCCGTGGGGGACCCAGGTTCGAATCCCAGTCGGGGAGAACGAGTA
Organism: Musca autumnalis; assembly: GCF_047663935.1. Classification (NCBI taxonomy): domain Eukaryota; kingdom Metazoa; phylum Arthropoda; class Insecta; order Diptera; family Muscidae; genus Musca; species Musca autumnalis. The sequence goes on from NW_027411644.1 coordinate 213,774,729, forward strand.
ATTTATTTTTTTTTATTTAGGTTTATTTTATTTTTTGTTTACTTTACTCATTTTTATATATGATTTTTTTTATATTTGGAAGTAATCGCATAGAGCCAATTTGTATTTATTAGAGGTTGCTTGAGCTTTATCATTGGCATATACTGGTTGCATTCAGGTTGCTATAATTTCTCCTTATATTTTTTTTAGAACATTTGAGTGATTTTTTTACCATGTATGTTCGTTATTGCCCCTGAGTATACAAGTACGATGTGAATTTATGTGTTCGTGTCACAAATGGCGTTGAAAGAAGACATTTTTATTTTTGTATGAAGTCTGAAATAGTATTGGTTATTCAGCTATTGACTAAAGGTTTCAACAAAGGTTACAAAAGGTGGAACGAAGGAAGAAATATTCCTCATTTTGTCCTAACCTTTCACCAGTGATCATCCAGAAACTCAGCCAATTGAGATTGCCGATTTTTTTTAGATTTTTGTAACAAGGATTAGAGTCCTTCGAGAAAAAGTGCGGATTAGAATTGGACACACAGTTTATTTACTTGGTATTCGAAAAGTTTTCAACGTTGGCTATACATATTTGCGTATATTGCTGCCACAAAGTGATAAATGCCCTAATTGATTTTGTTCGCAGTGCCTGTGTTGTGCATTTTCCTACACTTGGAGACCCAATTTTATCCCTGGCACTACCATAATTTCGCCTTTATACATCTTAAACGGTAAGACCGCTTTGTTTTGCAAATCCCTCTCAATTCAACGAGAGCTAATTGTTCTGGGTGTATATTTTCTTTGACCGTAGGATCCCCTTTCCCTGGTTCTGCACATGAACACCCTCATCATCAACAAGTTGTTTGTCACAGAGCACTAGCAGGTAGTTAGCGGTGATCAGTTTGCTCGGAAACATTCAAACAAGGCGATTTGCACTAAAACCGACGGGAGTTGTGTTTTGTATAACATTTCTGCAGTTGAAATTAATTTAAGCGACCTAAGTGTTTAAATTGATACATTTTAAATCAGTTTGTGTTAATTGGAAAAAAATCGATTTGTCAATTATTTGGATTGGTTACATAATATTGTGGTAGTGTTCTTTTTTTCCGGCCGACATAAAAGTACAGAATAGAGAGAAAACTATAATGAAACAATTTGAAAAGGTGTAATGAGAATTGGTGTTGTTGTACGGTGAAAACGAGAGAATATTTAAAAAAAACAAAAGCTAAAGAAAAAAAAAAAGAATAAAAAAAAAAACTTAGAAAAAAAAAACTTAAAAAAATCTATAAACCAAATCATATTAAATACCAAACTATATTGTTGAAAAGGAAAGTGATATTTAACTAAACAAAATCAATTATTTTACTGGAGTCTGACGGTAACACTGACACCTTCACCCCCCGAAAGGCCTTTCATCGTGGGAGCTCCATATGAATGTCAAGTAAGTGATAAACTCTTATATTTTTTATTTTTGGACAGACACAGAAAGATCATCCATTTCAGAGAGGGAACAAGAACAACCGTTATCTCTCTCTGAAATATTATTAATGGTATTTTTATTAAATTTTGCAAATTTAGTTTTTTTATGCTTAAAACAGCTTAAATATCTGATATAACCATAAAACAATTTCAAAGGACATCTTTCTGTGTTTATTCACCACTTCTTCATTTCCTGTGTTGCACATACTTGCTGAATGGATGTGTTCATTAGCATTGCATTAACATTGGCAATGCTGTTAATGTTATGGCTCTTTTGTTAAACCTGTAACTGAGAGCAGATAGTTTGAGAAGCACTGCCATGATCTTTTTGTGTTTTTTTTTTGTGAATGTTAATTTATTTTACAAACGCCAATGGTAATATAAAAAAATTGAAGTAAAAAAAAAAGAACTAATTTGTCATAACATATCCATTCAGACATGTGCATATAACAATATTTATATTTAATATGATCTGGGTTGATTTTTTTCTTGAAACGAAATTGTCAGCCTTCATGTTGAAAATTTGCACCCAACGTATGTGTGGTTGTGTTAGTGAAATAAATATTCAAGAAGTCAATGACCGCCACAGCTGATTTGATGAACAATTAGAAGCATATCAGTAAATACTGTATAACACACAACCATACATTTGGAATTTATTTATTTTTTTCGTACTTACATATATATGGCGAAAAACAAAAATTTTTTACAATCGATGAATCCGAGTTTCACCCTTTCAGAATTCGCGAACTGTTAACATATTCTATATAGTATGATATACATTCTTTAAACTGAAGTGTTTTAGGAGGAATCCCATAAGTTCGACCATTAAAATTAATTTACGTGGAAGCTGTGTTGGCATCAATGTAGAAAAATAGGTAATAATGGGTTGAAGCCAACAAGTTTTTTTATGCTCCCTTCCGATTTTAGGCTTAACCTTACATTTTATAGACATATGCCCAAAGAAAGACTCAAAGAATATTTCATGGGCAATATGATACTAGTGTATCATTTTTCGATATATCCACTTCATCCACCTAAAATTGATGCTGACATTTTGAAGCCGGAATTTCGGGGTTTTTTGAATTGTTTTAATAATTCGGACGCGCAACAAGATAATATTCAAAACTCACATTAGGATTATAAAACTCGTGATTCTACGTCGTTTAATGCATATCTCATGAGTGTGCTCCTTACAGCATCCTAGTAATTGGAGTCTAAAGGCCAATATTTGATGCGTGATTTTTTTTAAAAAACCTATTTTTTGCGTTTAAAATTTACAAGTGCCATTCAATTTCCTTTGTACCCCGCGTGAATTTAGTTTTTTTACGCGACGGATCTAATGAGACCTTCCTCGATCGTATCCATCCACTAAAACCGCGGATATAGATACCCTGAAAATAGGAAAATCAGCAAAAAATTATTTCGACAAATCCGCGTACTAAACCGCGATTTTCTTGAAATTTTTTTACTTAAATGGAATCCTTTATACGCGATTATAATATTTGCGAAAACGCGTGTCATAAATTACAGAGATTCGCGTGTAATATGGGTTTTTCACCAAAAATAGAATGTGGAGGCACATCCGCGGTTCTTGAAGAATCTAATTAAAATTGGTATATTTGGACGTATTTTTGATAGGCGCTGACGAAACCAGATGCGCATCAAAATCGTATGCACATTGCGCGACTTTTACCAACTTTAAGGTTTTTTGCAGTGTATGATGCAACTGGTGGCACACAATGGCCCCTGAGTGAAACATCGAAATATGCATAAATTTTGACAGAGATTGATTAGCTGTATCCAAAAACGGATGCGCATCAACCGACTTTAACTAATTCGCGAATTACAGGCTTTATAATTATAATATTAATTGAATGATTGTAATTTCAATATTACTCTTAATTTCCTACCCTTATAAGTTATCACAGTAATCAGTTAAACTCTCGCGATGGTAAACCATATGTTTTGATGAAGTTTTAACTGTATACATTCATTATTCTATGGGATTTTAGCAAAATAGTTGGAGAACTCCCAAATATTTTTTTCTAATTTTTAGAATCAAACCAAAAAAATATTTGCAACAATATTTTCCAACAATAAGTTTTTCTCTTTTGTTGTTGCTATAATATGCTATTTATGTACCCTATCTCTATAAATTTGGTATCATATTTGTCTACGCATTGTCTAGATTCCGCATATATTCTTTAATTAATTTTTTGAGGGTCTGTACGGATTCTGGGACAGGATAATTTGGATTTACTTCAAATTTTTTTTTATTTGTTGAGTTTCCGCGAAAATAATAATAAATTGAATAACTATTTAAACATCTACGAATAGATATGGACTGCTGTTAACGATTTATGCATACATTTTCTCATAACAACAAAAAAGATATTTTTAAATATTTTTTCTTTATATGAGAATAAAAACCGCAATAACTTTTGTGCGCATTGGCCAATTTCGTGAACGCGAGCAGATTTGAAACCGGATTTTTTTCCTTTACCTCTGTACCAAAAATATTAGATGTGCTCGTAAAAAAAAATTTTAATTTTTTTCAAATGGAATTGTAAAGGAATTTTGTTATTCGCCATATACCTTTTCACTTTGTTTCACAACTTAAAACTACTGTTTTCTCGTTAATATCAAAATTTATCCGTTTGTTAATTGGTTCAACCATATTATGCAATCAAGTACTACAATTTATACTGACCAAAGTTACAGTCTTTGCAGACCAATATTAAGTACTATTTATAGCCTAGATTTTGTTTACACTCGTTTATCTTTAAATCTTAGGCCTATAATTTTACTATTGTTTTTTTTCTCGGATATTTAAATGAACACATACATACATACCTACTCATTGATTCTTATCTAACCTCTATGAATTAGAAACTGTTTTACTTTTATATATAAATTTTTCTTGCATATTTTGAAAATTTGTGTATTTCATTCTGCTGTATGATAATCATTCCAAATGATTTTTGCTCCATGTTTTCTTGGATTATGAATGAATTTTTTTTGTTGTAATAAACTAGTTGGTATGTTAACCATGGAGTAAAAAATTCTTGGAAGTTTGATTTGAAAGGAGTCGGATCAGTAAGTAGGGATGGAAAATGGGTCTACCATGGATATTTGTTTTATGTAACTTTCATTTAGGATGTACTAGGTAGACAGGTAGGGAGGGCAGGCATGCAAATGACACCTTAGCATGTCCGACCAATATGGTGTGAAGTATTTTGTTACCTAATTCTTTGCTTTCCTTGGGTAAATGGCCTCTTTCTCCTTTCTCTTTGGCCCAACCATTTCTGTCAGTCTTTCCTTTATTTGTTTTTCCTGTTACCATAAATGCACGCATATAAATATAACTGTTAGTGGGCAGAAAAATTTGGTGAATTTTTGGCAAGATTCCACCCCATCTGACGAGCTACAAGGCCGGTGAAACATGCGTGCTGAGCCCAAAGTTCATCATTCAAACTACAAGAAACCATTTCTAATGGTATGGACCCTTGTACACTACAGTTTTTGGCGCCCAACGTGGGGCCCGAGTGGACTTAAAATAAATGCATTTAAGGGAAAAAAACTCGATATTTTTGATATCGTAGCTGTTCACTTGGTCTCATTGTCCTTCCTTTTTCCAATGACTTCTCTATTTTTTTTCCATTCGTCTCAGCTTCCAGAATAACAGAATTTGTAGGAATTTTTAGGTTTTGATGTAGTAGTGCTAAAACCTAATACCATGAATTGTGTTGTTCTGCCTCTGGTTTCTTAGCGAGAGTTTTCATCATTGTTGTAGGTTGAGAGAATTCAGATTTGGACACGTTTTAATACTGACCTCAACTCTATAACCATTTTGAAACTTTGCTTTTCTCTTAGATTTTGACTTGGAATTTTTTAAATATTACCGATGATATTTAATACCACCAGAATCACCGCTATTTGCCTTTTTGTGCTAACACTACTTTCTCATTCTTTTTTGTTGTTGTCGTCTTCTTCACATTTTATTGGTTATTTTAATCTAAATTCAGCTCCCTATATTACATCCGATTTCCTGAAAAAAATCAGACGCATTTTTGGAATTTTTTTTCTGAAGTTTTGGAAAGTCTTGTTGTTTCAATATTTTCGTTTGGTGCTGTTATTTTAATTGACTTGAACAATGCCACTTAATCGCAGCTCAGACGAGGTTTCAGCTGCGGGAACAGCATCTGAGAATTCATTGATCTGTTCCATATGTAATTCCCCTATACAAAATCCATCTGTTTTAACTGAAACAGTTTGCAGGCATACTTTCCACAAGATTTGCATAACAAGCTTTATAAAAACGCATTCCGATTGTCCTGTGTGTGGGGCTAAAATTGTAAAAGGTGATAAGCAGTCAAATCCGCCTGTTCATAAAGGTACCTCAGCTATGACTACTAGGTCCACTTCGAAGGCTAAGAACTTTGATGCTGGTAGAGCAGATGAAGCTTACAGCCAGGAAGATAGCTCGAGAGATTCCACAGGTGCATCGGCTCTTCAGTCCAGTCTGACAGTGGACTGCGTTAAGGAAATAGTTTCGACGTTAATGCAACGTCAACAGAAAGAAATAATTCAATCCCTATCTCAGCAAATTTCGTCGACGGTTGAGAGAAGTGTTGAGGCTAGTATAGGCCGATTAAGTATTGACAAAAACCCCCAAGCCGATAATTCATCGTCCCCTGTTAGCAAGAGGAATCCACCCATGCCAAGTGTGACCGATGTGGAACAAAGGGCGCTAGAAGAATTGCTAGGGTTGTCTGGTCGTAATAACAACAATGCAAGTACATCTGATGTAAGTTTGCCTGTCTCCCACCATGATCTGGCCCTTCGCCCCGACAAGGTCAGTCAAATAATATTTAACTGGAAGCTTAAGTTCAACGGCAGCTCGTCGAGTTTACCAGTTGATAATTTTATCTATCGTGTGGAATCCTTAACGAAGCAAACTCTAAATGGTGACTTCGAAATCCTATGTCGTTGCGCCAGTGCTCTTTTTGAGGGTAAAGCGAGCGACTGGTTTTGGAGGTTTCATCGCACTGTCCGGGATGTCCAATGGAATGACCTTTGCAAGGCATTGCGCCAGCAATATAGGGACTCCAGGACTGACATCGACATCAAGGAACTAATACGCGACAGAAAACAAAGGCACAATGAATCCTTTGACACGTTTTATGATTCTGTGATAGAGCTAGTCGATCGACTGGATAACCCGCTTGATGATAAAACGTTAGTAGAAATTTTACGCCGTAACCTAATTCCAGATATACAACATGAGATATTGAATATGTCAATAACCTCTGTTGGTCAACTGAGAGAAATTTGTAGACGTAGGGAGTTTTTCTTACAAGACATAAATAGGAGGCATGGTTTTGCTAGTTCTCGAAGTGGTCACGTGTCTAGACGTGCTGCAGAACTTGAATTCACTGATGCAGATGGACCCGAACTACTTGAACACAAGGAGGTTTCGGAAGTGTCAACCCTGTGTTGGAACTGTAGAGTATCAGGTCATCGGTATCAGGAATGTCTGGCAGAACGTACGGTTTTCTGTTATGGGTGTGGTGCACCAAATGTTTATAAGCCGAATTGTAAGAGATGTTGTACCAATCAAAAAAACTATCAAGGCCCTGCACTGAAGGGTGCAGTCAAACCGAAAACCAGTCAACAGTCGTCCCAGACGATGTAAAAGTTCTTACTCAAAATCAAATCTTCTCTGAATTAAGTAAAAGCCAGCCACAACAATTCGACAATACATACGAATGCCTCAATAAGAATTCGTCTTTCATCCTTAAAGGACCTCACCCGAACATACCATACCATATCCGTTTACAAAATTATGAGAAAATAAGGACGAGGATCTTCAACGAGGAGCCTAAACTAACTCGTTCCAGCAAAAGGATCAAATCCTTTTGGAAGAAAGTCAGGGATTTGAAGAAAAAGTTCACCATTTCAGTCCTTGAGAGTCCTAATGACGTCCGTCCTTATGCGGAAGTACAATTAATGAATAAAAAGATTATTGGTCTGTTAGATACAGGGGCCTCCGTTACATGTCTTGGCGCTGAAGCAGCCATTGATTTCCTTAGTTCGAAGGTTCCCTACAAAAAGTTAAACACGACAGTTAGAACAGCAGATGGTAAGCCCCAAAGAATTGCCGGTGTTTTCACATCAGACATCACATTCCGAGACAATACTCATGCCATTACTATTTACATCGTTCCCAACCTCTCCCAAAACTTGATATTAGGAATAGACTTCTGGAGAACGTTTCAATTACTTCCCCCCTCACTTCTGAATGGTGTTGCTAGCTTAGCGTTAGCCATCAACAACAGCAATAATTTGGATCAGAAACCGCTAACATTGGATCAAAAGTACAAACTTCAATGTGCAATTGATGGGTTTCCATCGTTCGCGAAAGAGGGCCTGGGAAAAACTAGCCTTATTAGCCATAGCATTAGTACAGGTAATGCTTTACCTATAAAGCAAAGGCACTTCCCAGTCTCTCCGGCGATAGAGAAGCTCATATACGAGGAACTTGATCGAATGTTAGCTATGGGAGTAATTGAAGAGTCCACAAGTCCCTGGTCTTCACCTGTTGTTCTGCATAGGAAGCCAGGCAAAAACCGTTTATGCCTAGATAGCAGAAAGCTTAACGCGGTAACTGAGGGGGATGCTTACCCGCTTCCTCATATCGAAGGTATCCTGAGTCGTCTGCCCAAAGCCGAATATATATCCAGCTTGGATTTAAAAGACGCTTTTTGGCAGATACCACTGGATGAATCGTCGAAAGGTAAGACTGCCTTCACGGTTCCTGGGAGACCGCTATACCACTTCAAAGTCATGCCATTCGGCCTATGTAATGCGCCGCAAACAATGTGCAGGCTGATGGACAAAGTGGTACCGGCGTCTCTTAGGACCGAAGTTTTGGTCTACCTGGACGATTTGCTTGTGGTATCTCCAACATTCGACAGACACATTGAAGTACTCAAGGAAGTGGGTAGGTGCCTCCGAAGCGCAGGCCTGACAATAAACGTGGAAAAGAGCAAGTTTTGCATGTCTGAAGTACGCTATTTAGGTCATGTTGTCGGGAATGGAACAATCCGTACCGATCCGGACAAAATTGCTGCAATCACCGAATTCCCAGAACCAAGATCCGTTAAACAGGTTAGAAGATTCTTAGGCATGTCGGGTTGGTACCGAAAGTTCATTAGGAACTACGCTGCAATTTCGAGCCCCCTAACTGACCTGCTGAAAAGTAATCGTAAGTTTGTTTGGACCAATGAAGCCCAAAGATCCTTTGCAGAATTAAAGTCTATACTTAGTACAGCCCCTGTCTTGCACAGCCCAGACTTCACAAAGCCATTCTTTATACATTGTGATGCAAGCAAGACAGGAATAGGAGGAGTTTTGGTGCAAAAGAATACGGAGGGTGATGAGTTTCCGATAGCATTTATGTCTAAGAAACTCAACCAAGCCCAACGTAACTATAGCGTCACCGAACAGGAATGCTTGGCAGCAATGCTATGCATCAAGAAATTTAGAGCTTATGTCGAGGGACATGAGTTCACGGTGATCACGGATCATGCCTCTCTTAAGTGGCTCATGTCCCAGACTGACTTAAGTACACGGCTGGCAAGGTGGGCTTTAAAGCTGCAAGGTTACCGGTTTAAAATCGAACACAGAAAAGGCTCGCAGAACGTGGTTCCTGATGCGCTTTCGCGTACCAACACCGAAGACCTGTCCGAGGTTCAGTACCTGTGTGAGGTGAATGGTGAATTTGGAGTTTTTGTAAACCTGGATTCTGAGCATTTTTCATCGAAAGATTACAAAGACTTGTTAAAAAGAATTGAATGTAACATCAATTCCACCCCAGACCTTAAAATTATTGATGGGTATTTATACCGAAGAACGGAGCATGCTGTCGGTGACCCTGTGGCAGATGACATGGCCTGGAAGCTTTGGATCCCGAAGAGCATGGTTCTGGAGGTAATCCAGAAGCATCATGATGATCCACTATCGTCGCACAGTGGGATCAATAAAACATTGGAGAGAATTCGCAGATATTACTATTGGCCCAATTTAGTATGCGATGTAAAGAATTACATAAACAATTGTGAGATTTGTAAAAGTACAAAACACCCCAATGTTGTGATGAGACCACCACTAGGCGATACAGGGAGTACTCAAAGATTTTTTCAAAGATTATATGTTGATTTTATAGGACCGTATCCACGTTCAAGATCCGGGAATATAGGTATATTCATTGTTCTCGACCATTTTTCTAAGTTTTGTTTCATTCGACCTGTAAAAAAATTCACAGCAGATGCCATTATTAAATATATTGAAGAAGATTTATTTCATACCTACGGTGTTCCCGAATGTTTAATCTCCGATAACGGAACACAGTTTAGGGCGAAAAAGTTCAATGAACTTCTTGAGTCATACAAAATTAAGCATATTTATACTGCAGTCTATTCACCACAGGCAAACGCCTCCGAAAGGGTGAATAGGTCTGTAATTGCAGCTATTAAGGCCTATGTCCGCCCCGATCAGAAAGACTGGGATGAAAAACTGAGTTCCATTGCGTGTGCACTGCGCTCAACAATCCACACCGCAATCGGAACATCCCCGTATTTTATGGCTTTTGGTCAACAAATGATCACTAATGGATCCACATACCAACTGTTGAGGAATTTAAACGTTTTGGAGGACAGATCAATGACCTTTAATAGAACAGACACTTTTGACGTTGTCAGGTCCAAAGCTGCCCAGATAATGAAGAAACAACAGCAGCGAAATGAACGTCAATATAACCTAAGATCTCGTGAGATAGAATATGATGTTGGCCAAATAGTGTATAGGAGAAATTTCACCCTGAGCAATCTAGAGAAGGGGTACAATGCTAAATTGGCTCCTAGCTTCCTAAAAAGTAAAGTTCGCCGTAAGCTTGGGAGTTGCTACTACGAACTTGAAGATCTACAAGGTAAATTGATTGGCACCTACCATGCGAAAGACATGCGAGTATAGATCGCATCTACATGCGGTATCATCCTTTCTGTTCCTTCGGATCATTAAGTCTGATCTTGGTGGGGGGTATTTGTAGAGGCGCCTGTAGATGCTCCCTATTCGGTAATTCCTCATGATTTTTTTTACTGCTAATATTGTTATTTATTCATAAGTGTCTTTTTTTTTGGCACCCCTGGTGAAATGTTTGGACACTTCGGGCACTGTAATGTATCTGACCACCATTCTGTTAACATATTCTATCAATGCCTAGACTTGTTCTATTTTTACCTTATTACAGGAAGTGTTACTATACTTGTACTGTTCCTCAATGATGTTGTAATCATTGTGCAGTCGTTGTAACTGTAATGTAATGGCCTCATGTATACCGCAATGACGGCTGAATATCTACGCTTGCTGTAGCCTAATGGTATTGTCTCAGCCTTAGCCGTGGGGGACCCAGGTTCGAATCCCAGTCGGGGAGAACGAGTAATTTATTTTTTTTTATTTAGGTTTATTTTATTTTTTGTTTACTTTACTCATTTTTATATATGATTTTTTTTATATTTGGAAGTAATCGCATAGAGCCAATTTGTATTTATTAGAGGTTGCTTGAGCTTTATCATTGGCATATACTGGTTGCATTCAGGTTGCTATAATTTCTCCTTATATTTTTTTTAGAACATTTGAGTGATTTTTTTACCATGTATGTTCGTTATTGCCCCTGAGTATACAAGTACGATGTGAATTTATGTGTTCGTGTCACAAATGGCGTTGAAAGAAGACATTTTTATTTTTGTATGAAGTCTGAAATAGTATTGGTTATTCAGCTATTGACTAAAGGTTTCAACAAAGGTTACAAAAGGTGGAACGAAGGAAGAAATATTCCTCATTTTGTCCTAACCTTTCACCAGTGATCATCCAGAAACTCAGCCAATTGAGATTGCCGATTTTTTTTAGATTTTTGTAACAAGGATTAGAGTCCTTCGAGAAAAAGTGCGGATTAGAATTGGACACACAGTTTATTTACTTGGTATTCGAAAAGTTTTCAACGTTGGCTATACATATTTGCGTATATTGCTGCCACAAAGTGATAAATGCCCTAATTGATTTTGTTCGCAGTGCCTGTGTTGTGCATTTTCCTACACTTGGAGACCCAATTTTATCCCTGGCACTACCATAATTTCGCCTTTATACATCTTAAACGGTAAGACCGCTTTGTTTTGCAAATCCCTCTCAATTCAACGAGAGCTAATTGTTCTGGGTGTATATTTTCTTTGACCGTAGGATCCTCTTTCCCTGGTTCTGCACATGAACACCCTCATCATCAACAAGTTGTTTGTCACAGAGCACTAGCAGGTAGTTAGCGGTGATCAGTTTGCTCGGAAACATTCAAACAAGGCGATTTGCACTAAAACCGACGGGAGTTGTGTTTTGTATAACATTTCTGCAGTTGAAATTAATTTAAGCGACCTAAGTGTTTAAATTGATACATTTTAAATCAGTTTGTGTTAATTGGAAAAAAATCGATTTGTCAATTATTTGGATTGGTTACATAATATTGTGGTAGTGTTCTTTTTTTCCGGCCGACATAAAAGTACAGAATAGAGAGAAAACTATAATGAAACAATTTGAAAAGGTGTAATGAGAATTGGTGTTGTTGTACGGTGAAAACGAGAGAATATTTAAAAAAAACAAAAGCTAAAGAAAAAAAAAAGAATAAAAAAAAAACTTAGAAAAAAAAAAACTTAAAAAAATCTATAAACCAAATCATATTAAATACCAAACTATATTGTTGAAAAGGAAAGTGATATTTAACTAAACAAAATCAATTATTTTACTGGAGTCTGACGGTAACACTGACACCTTCACCCCCCGAAAGGCCTTTCATCGTGGGAGCTCCATATGAATGTCAAGTAAGTGATAAACTCTTATATTTTTTATTTTTGGACAGACACAGAAAGATCATCCATTTCAGAGAGGGAACAAGAACAACCGTTATCTCTCTCTGAAATATTATTAATGGTATTTTTATTAAATTTTGCAAATTTAGTTTTTTTATGCTTAAAACAGCTTAAATATCTGATATAACCATAAAACAATTTCAAAGGACATCTTTCTGTGTTTATTCACCACTTCTTCATTTCCTGTGTTGCACATACTTGCTGAATGGATGTGTTCATTAGCATTGCATTAACATTGGCAATGCTGTTAATGTTATGGCTCTTTTGTTAAACCTGTAACTGAGAGCAGATAGTTTGAGAAGCACTGCCATGATCTTTTTGTGTTTTTTTTTTGTGAATGTTAATTTATTTTACAAACGCCAATGGTAATATAAAAAAATTGAAGTAAAAAAAAAAGAACTAATTTGTCATAACATATCCATTCAGACATGTGCATATAACAATATTTATATTTAATATGATCTGTGTTGATTTTTTTCTTGAAACGAAATTGTCAGCCTTCATGTTGAAAATTTGCACCCAACGTATGTGTGGTTGTGTTAGTGAAATAAATATTCAAGAAGTCAATGACCGCCACAGCTGATTTGATGAACAATTAGAAGCATATCAGTAAATACTGTATAACACACAACCATACATTTGGAATTTATTTATTTTTTTCGTACTTACATATATATCGGCCTTTTTGTAGAAAATTTACTTCTGTTGAAACTGAGGTATGGGGTATTGTATCTCGCGAATTGTTGTAATATACCATAACTTTTGAACGCATTTAGGTAAAATAAACTGTTTTAGCACGATTCACCGATGGATTTCTTGAAATTATAATTTGAGCGGAAGCTGTGGTCATATTAATGTAAAAAATAGAAAAAAATCGTTGAAGGAAACGAGTTTTTTTAAGTCAGTTTTCAATTAGTGGCTGTACAATACAATGTAGAGTATAATGTTCAAAGAAGAAGTTAAAGAATACACTTCAGAGATGAAGTTTCTAATGTATGATTTTTTAATATAACCACCGCATCAATCTCAAACGGATGCTGACATTTTGAAGACTGAAAAATTGGGTTTTTTGAATTTTTGCTCTAATCGGAACGCGCAACTGTACTCGTTTAAAAACTGATTATGAGATTGTAGTACTCGCGATTACGCATTTTTTGATGTATAACTAGGGCGTGTAGCCTTCAAAGGTTCACAACAATCTCAGCTTAAAGTCGAAATTTTTGTGCGTATTTTTTTTTAAAAAACCTGTTTTTTGGATTCAAAACTTACAAATGCCTTTCGATTTCAGTGGAAACCCGTGTGAATTTAGTTTTTTTACGTTCTGAATCTAACAAGCCTTTGCGCGTCTAAATCCATCCACTAGATCGGCGGATATGATACCCCTCAAATTTCGAAAATATGCAAAAAATATTTTTGAAAATATCGCGTATTTAGACGCGTTTTAGATGTGTGATTCCTACTTAGATAAATAGAGCGAAACGCATATTTAAAATGTGCGAAAACAGATATTGAAAAACGTTCGCGAATCCGGAGATATAATAGATTTTTTCTAAAAACTGAGTGCGATGCTACATCCACGGTTCTTGATGGATCGCATTGAAATGACATTGGATGATGTATTTTTTAATGGTGATCATTGAAATCGGATGCGCATAAAATGCAAATGTACTTCGTGGAAATTATGGGCATTTTACTGTTTTTTGCACCCTAACATGCAACTGATGCTACATCGTGGTCGTCAAATGGAATTTCACAAATTGTATATCAAATAAGAGGGATTGATTCGCTGTTTTGGAAAATCGGATGCGCGTCATGTCATTTTCACTATTACGCGGTTTATATGCGTCTCAAATGTTGTAATATTCAATATAACATTATTTTAATGTTATGCCACAATTGGAATTCCTTGTGATTTAATATAATGTTCTAAAAATATTCGCCAATAGGAAAACTATAAGTGAAAATGTTGTTGCAACGGAATATCTTCATTATTGCGTGAAATTTGGACGAAAATGACGAAGAACTCAATCATTTTTTCTTCAACATTTCCTATAAAACCATAAAAAAATAAAATTAGAATAACATAATTTTTATTTTTTTCGTCACATTTTCATTGTATTTTTGCAAATAACACGAATACTATAGCTCCAAACTTCACGACTTAGGTTTCATTGTATTCCTCACAATGTCTGGATGCTGCTATAATTTTTTTATATATTTTTTTGTAAGTATAAGCGCTATTGTTTCAAAAATATGTTTGTAAATACGTGAAATTATTTAATAAATTTAATTTTTCGCGAATCCATTGAAACTTTTTGAATTTTTTTTGCATATTCTCAAAGGGTGCGAATTCAGTTAACGACAATTGGATATAACAGCTTACTATATTAAGCCGCGATTTTTTTTAGAATTTTTTCTAATTAGCATAATTAAACCAGTCATATCTTTTGCGCGCAACAATCAAAGTTGGTAACGAAAACAGATTTGGAATGACGATTTTTTTCTTAATCTATGTACCAAAAATCATAGATGTAGTATCAAAATTTTTTTTTGATTTTTTTGAAATGGAAAAGACGATTTTAGACATTTTTGCTGATATACCTTTTCACTTTGTTTCACAACTTAAAACTACTGTTTTCTCGTTAATATCAAAATTTATCCGTTTGTTAATTGGTTCAACCATATTATGCAATCAAGTACTACAATTTATACTGACCAAAGTTACAGTCTTTGCAGACCAATATTAAGTACTATTTATAGCCTAGATTTTGTTTACACTCGTTTATCTTTAAATCTTAGGCCTATAATTTTACTATTGTTTTTTTTCTCGGATATTTAAATGAACACATACATACATACCTACTCATTGATTCTTATCTAACCTCTATGAATTAGAAACTGTTTTACTTTTATATATAAATTTTTCTTGCATATTTTGAAAATTTGTGTATTTCATTCTGCTGTATGATAATCATTCCAAATGATTTTTGCTCCATGTTTTCTTGGATTATGAATGAATTTTTTTTGTTGTAATAAACTAGTTGGTATGTTAACCATGGAGTAAAAAATTCTTGGAAGTTTGATTTGAAAGGAGTCGGATCAGTAAGTAGGGATGGAAAATGGGTCTACCATGGATATTTGTTTTATGTAACTTTCATTTAGGATGTACTAGGTAGACAGGTAGGGAGGGCAGGCATGCAAATGACACCTTAGCATGTCCGACCAATATGGTGTGAAGTATTTTGTTCCCTAATTCTTTGCTTTCCTTGGGTAAATGGCCTCTTTCTCCTTTCTCTTTGGCCCAACCATTTCTGTCAGTCTTTCCTTTATTTGTTTTTCCTGTTACCATAAATGCACGCATATAAATATAACTGTTAGTGGGCAGAAAAATTTGGTGAATTTTTGGCAAGATTCCACCCCATCTGACGAGCTACAAGGCCGGTGAAACATGCGTGCTGAGCCCAAAGTTCATCATTCAAACTACAAGAAACCATTTCTAATGGTATGGACCCTTGTACACTACACAGTATGTTGAAGAGATCACAAGAAAGGCTGTCTCCTGGTCTGAAAACTCTTTTGGTATAAAGCTGTTCGGAGAGGTTCTTTTCTATTTTAACAAAGGATCGAGTCTCAGTTGAAGTCATTTTACATAGCCGTATTAGCTTTACCAAATTCAGACATGGCTTGGAATAACTTTGAAGGTAGGTGTATGTCGAAGACTCCTTTAAATCGACAAAAATGTGGTAGGTGTGAATCTGTATCTCTTTGGTCTTCTCTAGGATTTGGCGCAGGGTAAATATCTCTTCAATGGTGGACTTGACAAGTCTAAAGCCGCATTGTTATGGTCTAATTATTTCGTTAACCATAGGCTTTAGTCGTTCGCACAATATCCCTGACACTATCTTGTATGCAAAAGGGAGAAGACTTATGCCCCTGTAGTTGGAATATACAGTCTTATCTCCTTTCTTGTGGAGGGACACAGGATGATCAGGTTCCAACGTCCTGCCAGATTGTGCTAACTAGTTGATGCATACACCTTATCAGCGTGTCGCCTCCGGTTTTGAACAGCTCAGCTGGTAGGCCATCGGCTCTTGGTGCCTTATTATTCTTCAGCCGGTTTATTGCTGTCTTTACCTCATCTTGGCCGGGTGGTATATATTCAATACCATCTTCTGGGATTGGATCTGTGGTATCTCCGTCGTCTTCGGTACTATTGTATACCAACAGTTTGGAAAAGTGCTCTTTCCATAACCTTAGCACACTATCAGTTACCAAATTATCTTGCTGGTCCCTACAGGAGGATGTGCCTGTACCAAAACCATCAGTTTGATTTTTCACTCTTTGGTAGAATTTACGGACTTCATTTTGGCTCCTGTACATCTCGATTTTTTCACACTCCCGGTTTTCCATCTCTTTTTTCTTCCTGCGGAAAAGACGTTTTTCCTCTCTCCTTTTCTCGCGATACCTCTCTCGTGTGCTACGCGTTGCTGGTGATTGTAGAGTATCCCTATATGCCGCATTTTTCTCTTCAGTAGCAGCACGACACTCCTGAGCATACCATGTGTTCCTCTTGGTGGAGGTCTCTGGAATCCAAGTATTGATTTTGCTGTTTGCATCGGGACGAGTGCTTCGATTAAGCAATTGGGTCTGTTGAGTGGTATACGATGTGGCTATCTGTTGTGATTGCAGTTTACCGATGTCCAATTTCCAAGATGTGTTTGTTCATACCTTATTTGCTACGTTTAATCTGGTGCGCACCTTTGCGACAAGAAGGTAGTGGTCCGAGTCTATGTTGGTTCATCGGAACGATCGCACATCCCACACACTCGATCAATTTGATTTATTGTTCTTTGATCTGGAGACAGCCAGGTACCCTTATGAATATGAAGATGCTTAAATATGGTACAGCTAACATCCATGTTTATGCCGCTGCGAAGTTTATCAGCCTCATTCCATTGTTCCATGTTTCACTATGGAGACTGAATTTCCCGTCTGTTGCGCCCAAGATATTCTCCTTCCCAATTTTGGCATTAAAATCGCCTAGAATAATTTTAACGGCATGGGCAGGACAACGGTCATATGTTTCTTATAAGCGCTCGTATAATATATCTTTGGTCTGTTCGTCCTTGTCTGCGGTTGGAGCATGAGTGCAGATAAAGTTAATGTTGAAGAATTTTGCTTTTATCGCCAGCAAAATGTTCGATGCCGAAGATGCCATTAAATCATGGGTGCAAGTGATCTGGCATGTCATCTTTTTAGCATCTTCATCGATGAATTTTATATATGCGTGGACCCCAAAATATGCTATTCATTTTTGGACCCAAACCATGTCATTTACACCAACGCTTTGGCATGTCATTTCCACCAACCCCTTGCAATGGCATTATCATTACGAGGAGAGTTTTAACAACGTTGCACAGTGGTCGCTGCCATTGGCCAAAATTAACTAAATGAAAGTCTAATTTTTGGTACCAAGTGTGTTCATATCTACTACTAACATGTTAAATTTTTCTAAAATAAATTTGTTATTGATTATATCTTACTGTACTCTTTGAGAATGGCACCAAAAAAGAGAAAATTTAACAGGTTGGATTTCTAGGTGAATTCAGTGCAAAGGTTAGGTAAAAGTTAAATATCAATATCAAACTAAATGAACACTATATTGACCAACCTTAAATCGAATATTGAAAAACAATGTATTAACTCAATTTTTATGCAGTTTTATGTTTGTTGTTTTTTGGAATTCGTTATTGAACACGTGTGTTGACTAAAGGAATTTTGTAATGTCATTTCTTCAACATAATTCAATTTCATGTAAAGTTTTAATTATGTTCCCCCTCTTTCCCCCCAACGAAATTTTTTTTAAAAGATCAGTAGTAGTCTAAGCATTATATTTTTCAAACTTTCAGCTGCATCTTTCCGCATCTTTGGAACTGGTTCCCAAAATACTAAGGGTACATTTCAGGGTGTTTTTGTCATTTTTTCAAATGTGCATGTGATACATTTCATATATAATAATAATTGTTCCACAAACACCCCAGATGGGACAAGGGAGACTTCTCTCATATCAATGAGTGCACCCCGATTCATATTAGCTCAATGATATGGGACCTACAGTTTATTGCCGAGTCCGAACGGCGTGTCCTAAGACACCACTTGTAGAGAAGTTTTACAAGGCTGAAATACTCAGGAAATGTCGCCAACATCACTGAGGGGTATTTTGCCACCGTTGAAAATTTGATGTTGTTTGGCCTGGGAATCGAACCCACGACCTTTAGCGTGCAAGGCGGGTGTGCATACCATTGCACCACGGTGCCAAACAAAGTAGTCTATGAATCACATAAAGTGAAATAGGTGATACATTTCAGCTTTTTAAATATATAGAAGAGGCATTGTGAGGTTCAGTTATATGAAGGATACGTTAAAATGTGGTCCTCAATGTAAAATTTGAAAAATTCAGCCATTTTGATTGATTATTACGGCTAGAACCCTAAAAATACCGAATATTGGGCGGTACCTATTTATGGGGACAAAATCAAAAGGTAGACCTACATTAATCGACAATTTTCTGGGGTTGGCCTACATCCACGAAAGATTAAGTGACATTTCGGTCATTTCGATTAATTAACTTATGTATATGAAACCCTCAAAATTCCGAAAATCGGGCGGTACAATTACATGGGGACTCCATTAAAACGTGGACCCAGTTCAAAAAAAATTTAGCTAGAAGGTTTTCTAACGCTAGGGAATACCGATAGTCAAATTTTAGCCAATTTCACTGAAAGATGTGGTCAAGACCCCCAAAATGCCTGAAATCAGGGGGTACCGTTCTATGGGGGCTATATCTAACCCTGGACCTATATTGAAATTTTTTTTTTTTGCTTCTTTTTATTTGTGTTGCTAAAGTAGCCTTTACTGAAATTTTCGTATTGTTATCTGCTCAGGAAGTATTTTTGGCCGCTCTTCCCATACAAGTTCGACCACAGTGCGTTGGTTGCGATTTCGAGTCTCCGACAACATCAAGCCTATTGTAAATAATTAATCTTATATATGTACATATTTAGAAAAATGTGTATAAATAAAAACACAAAATGCATCTCTATTGGATCGATGGAATGGGTTCAAATGTCGATGAAAAGACCGGATCTTTCACGACTTCCTTTGCATTGGTTCAAATGCTAATGGAAAGATCCGATCTTTTACGACTTCCTTTGCATTGGTTCAAATGCTAATGAAAACATCCAATCTTTCACGACTTCGTTTGAACCAATGCAAAAGATGCCATAAAATCACGTCATCGCATGGAACCCCTTCCTACAAATGTTGCTGGGTCCGTATTGTAGCAAGTCTTTCATTCACTCGTGTGAAGCTGGAGACCAGATGTTTTAAACTCGTACTACACATCCGCAACCAAACTCATGCTTTGTGTCATGGTAGCTATAATACAGCGCGTCACCTTTAGGTGTTGTTGTGGCGCCTTTCCCAATCCAGTAATGTCGGCCTTGTACTTTTCAAGTACATATGCCAATGCCTAAACTGCACCTTCTCTATAAAGAGTGCGAACATTCCAGGTACAGATTCGCCGATCATGGTCCTTAAAACGTTTGTAGCGGTCGTCAACTTTAGAGGGATTTGTTTTTCTTTTCTTTCGTGTTTTCATAGTAGGCTGCTTATTTCTAGGGGAGGGTAACTAGCACGACACAAACAAACAGAATCTTTTAACGTTCTTATGGGTGAACTCCCGGAACATTTTAGCTCACTACCTTTAACTGGTGTTAAAGGCAGCTACCCCAGGTGACACCACTTGGAGGTCAGTGTCCACTTGAGATGAAAGAGGGACCAAGATAAATCGTGGGGTTTGCCATGTTAAGGCCGGTTAGGACCGTTTCTTGGTATCTTTCATCCCCTACGTCACCCCATAAGGATCATAAGGACTTCTTATAGAAAGTCATAAGGACATCTTATATAAGACCATAAGGTCTTCTTATAGAAGAACATAAGGTCTTCTTATAGATCATAAGGTCTTCTTATAGAAGATAAAGGTCACCCTTTCTGAGAAAAAGGTTGCTTCTATAGACCCTTTCTTAAAGAAATGTGACTTCTATAGACTCTCTTTTAAAGAAAGGTGGCTTCTATAGACCCTTTCTCAATGAAAGGTCTTCTTAAAGGAGACTACAAGGTCTTCTTAAAGAGGACCATAGGGTGTTCTTAAAGAGGACCGCTTATAAATCACCACGAGGTCTTCTTATAGAAAACTAAGGCCTTCTTTTAGAAAACCGCAAGGTCTTCTTATAGAGGATCATGCAGTAAGTAACCATTTTTTAAAAAATACGGCTTATATAGACCCTTTTTAAAAGAAGCCTTTCTAAACAAAGTCGTGCTTCTATAGACCCTTTCTAAAAGAAGCTGTGCTTCTATAGACCCTTTTTAAAAAAGCTGTGCTTCTATAGACAGTTTTTAAAAAAACTGTGCTTCTATAGACCCTTTCTAAAAGAAGATGTGCTTCTATAAACCATAAGGTCTTCCTAAAGAAGACCTACTTTCTTCTTATAGAAGGTCGTAACATGTTATAGAAGACGATGAGGTCATGTTATAGAAGATTTTAAGGCCTTCTTATAAAAGAACATAAGATCTTCTTATGGATGGTCGTAAGGTCTTCTTATAGAAGACTACAAGGTCCAAAATAATTGGTTATAGACAACAAAAAAGTATTCTTATAGAAGACCAAAAAAGTCTTCTTATGGGAGACCATAAGGTCATCTAATAGAAGACTATAAGATCTTCTTACAGAAGTCCACAAGGTCTTCTTATAGCAGTCCACAAGGTCTTCTTATAGAGGGCCACTTATAGAAAACCACAAGGTCTTCTTATAGAAAACTAAGGTCTTTTTTTAGTAGAGCACAAGGTCTTCTTAAAGAAGACCATAAGGTCTTCTTAAAGGAGACTACAAGGTCTTCTTATCAAGGTGTTTTTATAGAGGACCGCTTATAAAACACCACGAAGTCTTCTTATGGAAAACTAAGGCCTTCTTTTAGAAGACCGCAAGTTCTTCTTACAGAGTATCACTTATAGAAGACCACAAGTTCATTTCGTAATTAATTTGTATAGATAACAATAAAATTGTGCCCTTTTTAGAAAAAAGTATTTCCGCAAATCCACTAATCAATGAATATCCCAACAAAAGGTGTACGCAATCGAAATACAGTCATAATTGATTTTTTGGTCAATGGTATAAAACGAATAAAATATATTTATTTTCCAATTTCAAAACGAATCAAAAAGATTTATTCTTTCTTGTGGAAATAAAATGAGGAAACTGATGAAAATCAAACTTCTCTAAACGAAGCTAAGCTATTAGAATGTTATTCATTTATTCGACAACCAGCCTGCAATGAGGTAAAATATAAGAAATCCTTTATGCTAAACACTTGGCCAATGTCAGGGCACCCTGGCAACAACAACAAAACTAATGTATGAGTTTATTATGTAAATCGTTGAGATTTCAACAGAAAAATGACCAACCATGGGCATTGGCAACATTTATCCCTCTCCCCTTTGTCCACTACAAGAGGCAATGAGGAGCAACATACCCTTACTTGGATACATCCTTTTAGGAAATATATTTAGTTTCAAACTTTTAAAGTCCTTTCGATTTAGATGCAAATTCATCATATCTTTTGTCCGGTTTACTGTATGTTTCTTACCTTGAGCCAAAAGCAGAGTAAAGAATACACACACAAAGGCTAACAGAGAACCTGAGGCTGTTTCACCCAAATCCAACATTGTTTACTTGTTGTTGTTGTCGTTGTTATTGTGGCCTGAAATCCTTTTTACATTAAAATCCACATAATATTTTTGATTTTGAAAAGACGCATTGAATTTACATACATATTGGTTATCATCATCATCATGAGGAGGACTGCAGATGATTCTCAATGTGTGTGTGTGAGTGTGTTTGTGTGCGTGTTGAGAAGAGGCCATGTCATTGGAACCCATAGATGAATGCCATGGCTTTTGCAAGCTGTGGCTAAGGCTAAAGCCACAACGGTCAAGATGTACACCGAAGCTCCGAAGCATGCTGTGTGAGCATTCGAAATATGCCAACAACAGTTTTACATACGAAAAAGTTAAATTGTCCGGTGAAATTTACAGAATATCTGCATTGTGAGAGCATTGAACATGACCAGCATCAGCATCATCATTAGCATCGACATTGAACATTGAATGCAAAATGTGCATCATGCTGGGTTAAATCCGTTGCCTATATATAAATATATGAATGTACACATATGAATAAAATGGACATCATCATCTGCATCATGATTGCCAGGTTTTAGAAAGAAACTCAGCTTGATGCAGGATATCAATATCTTCAGAACACTCGTTCGTCTTAGTTATATATCTTGAAGCGTATTCTTAGGAGAAAGAGCAAGAAAAACTTGAGCGTGAAAATCGTGAGATGTCAAGGAGTCAAAATGAAAATTTTACCAGATTCAGGCACATTCTCCTGCAAAGATGATGAAGGAAATCTGCCAACTGATACAGATAGCGTACTGAAGATCGGAAAGGATGATTTCATGAAGCTCTTAGTATAAACTATGGGCGGCCATGAAAACAGCACGGAACCAAAGTGAAGTCAAGACGGCAATTAATCGGCTGATAAATAAAAATTCAACAGAAGCTCATGATCTGCTTGCTGAAATGTTCAAGACCGGCGGCGACATACTGATAAGGAGTTGGTTAGTAAACTTTGACGGGAGGAATGCATATCCAAAGATTTGAACCTCAGAAGGTTTGTGCCAACTGCAGAGGCATAAGTCTCCTACCCATCGCATACTAAGTACTGTCGGGCACATTGTGTGAACGGCTAAAACCTATGTTAATGGTATAATCGGATCATACCAAAGCGGTTTTAGACCTGGGAAATCTGCAATTTTCCATTGAAGACTAAAGAAAACAAGTAAAAAAGTATCATTGGTCTTTGCCGACAGAGATATACCCTCAGCCTATGTGAATTGAAACTTTCGTCTACGGACAGATCGAATGTATTTAGGGTATTTTCTGAATTTTGAACAATTAAATTTACAGACAAATATGTGGATTAGGATTAAAGTTCGACATAGTCCATTATCAAAGTGGATCTTATTTTGGAAGTCATATATTTTCGATAGATATCGCACCCACTAGTCATTTCGTATAACATTTGGACCAGTATGCCAGGAAGCATGAACTTGTCGACGGAAAACGTAATATCGCTATAAAGAGGACCACAA
Organism: Musca autumnalis; assembly: GCF_047663935.1. Taxonomy (NCBI): domain Eukaryota; kingdom Metazoa; phylum Arthropoda; class Insecta; order Diptera; family Muscidae; genus Musca; species Musca autumnalis. The sequence goes on from NW_027411644.1 coordinate 213,798,441, forward strand.
CGAATAGCATCGGTATACATTTCCAAAGGATCTTCGAACAGACCCTAAACTGCACTTAAACAAACATGTTGAACTTTTGCAGGGAAGGTATCTTAAATAGAGGACCAATATGGGCCGTTTTTGGAAGTTAAACTAAATTTGGACAAAATATTAGAAGATCCAAAGTTTGGACCAAATTGGTTACCCCGTTCAAGAAAGTGTATCGTGCATACCATTTTAGTGATTTTTAAATTATGAGGGAAAGTACTGGAGGTTGTTGACCGGTATTGCCCATCTTCGAACTGAAACTAGGTTTGGACAAAATATGTCGAAGGCCAAATTACCGACCAAATCGGTTGACCAGTTCGAGTGCTATAGTGCGCTCCAGCCACTACGCATGGTGCCATGGGGATTTTTACAACCTTCGGGCTATTTTCTCAGGAAGTATTTACTTGACCCTGAAAAAACTTGTACCATCGTAAAGGGAGTAAGTGAATGCAAGTGGCTTCAAAAAAAATTAAAGTGATTCGAGAGCAGGTCTTAAAGTGAATTTATCCACTATTTTGGGTAGGTACCCGAAGGAGTGGAAAAACATACGAGGGCGGTTCGGAATCTTCTTAGCCTATCAATGAAAGAGAATAGTTAGTTTTTCAAAAATATTTTTATTTTTCAATATAATCTCCTGAAACTTCAATACGCTTATTCCAACGCTTTTCTAGCAATTCTATCCCTTGATTAAAATAGTTTTCCTCATGGTCTTCAAAATAGTGGTTTACAACTGTAATTGCATCTTCATTTGAGGTAAAACGCTTGCCAGCAAGGAATTTTTTAGATTTAGGAACAAGTAAAAGTCACTGGGAGCTAAATCAGGAGAATAAGGTGGGTGGTCAAGCAACTCGTACTTTAATTCGTTGATTTTAGCCATTGTTAAAACACTCTTGTGCGCTGGTGCGTTGTCTTGATGAAAAATTATTTTTTGTGTTGTAAGCCAGGACGTTTTTCTCGAATTTGTACATTTAATTGATCCAAAAGGTTTCTATAGTACTCTGAATTTATAGTTTTACCCTTTTGCAGATAGTCAATCAATAAAATACCTTTGAGTCCCAAAAAACAGTTGCCATAACCTTACCAGCCGATTGAATTGTTTTTGCCTTCTTTGGAGCACTTACTCCAGCTTCAGTCCATTGTTTGGATTGTTCTTTTGTCTCTGGCGTATAGTGGTGGATCCATGTCTCATCAACAGTTATGAAACGACGCTTAAAATCCATTTTATTTCGCTTAAAACGATCCAAACAAGCTTGAGAAATGTTCATTCTTATGCGTTTTTGATCGACTGTTAACAAATGCGGCACCCATCTTGCAGAAAGCCTTTTCATCTGTAGTTCTTCATGCAAAATTAAATGGACTCGATCATTTGAGATGTCCATGATATTAGCAATTTCACGCACTTTTTTTCGTCGATCATTTAATACCATATCATGCACTTTGGCTACAATTTCTGTTGTTGTTGCTGTTTTTGGACGTCAACTACGTGGTTCATCTTCAATGCTTGTACGACCACGTTTAAATTCAGCAACCCAATTTTTTACTGTTGCATATGAAGGAGCACTTTCACCTAACACATTCACCATATCATTATGAATTTCTTGTCCCGATAAACCTTTTTATACCCTCAGCATTTATGGTAACGAGGGTATATAGTAATATTCAAAAAAGTTTTACAATCGTTGAAGTTGAGGTTCACCATTTAATAAGTCGCGGACTGTTAATATATTTTATAAAATATGAATATATTTATATTAATTGAAGTGTTTTAGCCACGATCTCATAATATGGACCATAACTAATAATTTTCGTGGAAGCTGCGTTGGTGGTAATATAAAAAAATGGGAAAAATGTGTTGAAGTAAACAAGTTTTTTTGTGTTCTTTCTTGATTTCTGGCCAAACCACGCAAAACTCAAACCTGTGCTCAAGGAGAGAACTAAAGAATACCCCTTGGGCAACATGGTTCTAGTGTATGACTTTTCGATATATACACTGCATCCCCCTAAAATCGTTGCTGACATTTTGAAGTTTTGATTTCAGTGTTTTTCGAATTTTTCTTATAATTAGAGGGTGCAACTAGATAATAATCGAAACTAGTATATAGGATTGTAGAACTCGCGATTCCACGTCGTTCGATGTATATCTCATGAGTGTGTTCCGTACAGCTTCCTAGTAATAGGAGTCCAAAGGCGAAAATTTGGTGCGTAAATTTTCTGAAAAAACCTATTTTTTGGCTTTAAAATTTACAACTGTTGTACAGGTACCCCTGAACCCCGCGTGATTTTAGTTTTTTTACGTGCCGGATCTAATAATCCCTTCCGCGTTCGAATCCATCCACTAAAACGCCGGATATAGATACCCTGAAAGTAGGAAAATCTGCAAAAATATATTTTGACAATTCCGCGAATTGAACCGCGATTTTCTTTGATTATTTTTACAGAAATGTAATCCTTTATACGCGATTATAATATTTGCCAAAAAGGTGTGTCACAAATTACAAAGATTCAGGAGTAATATCCCTATTTATCCCAAAATAGAATGTGGTGGCACATCCGCAGTTCTTGGCGAATCTGTCTACAATAATTTATATTGACGTATTTTTAGTAGGGGGCCATTGAAATCGGATGCACCTTATAATCATATGCACATCGCGTAATTTTTGCCCACTTGAAGGTGTTTTGAATAGTAAGATGCAACTGATGGCACACTTTGGCCGCTGAATGAAACATGGGAAAATCCATGCATATTGATACACATGGACTCCCTGTATCCGAATATCACGTGGACCTCAACTGATTTAAACGGATTCGCGAATTATACGGTTTTTAACTTCTATGTTTTTTCTTTGATTGTAATTTCAATATTACTCTCTACTGCTTATTTCTATTGCTTATCACAGAAAGCAAATATACTTTCACGATGACTAATTACTTTTCTTGTAGAAGTTTAAGCAAAATACTTCAGGATTTGTATGGAAATTTAGCGAAATAATAGAATATCTCCCAAATTTTTTTTCAAATTTTTCGTATTTAACCAAAAAATATATTTTTGAAATAATTTCCAACAATAAGTTTCCGTTCTTTGTTGTTGCTGTAATATGCAAGTTATAAACGCGATCTTTATAATTTTGGTCTCATATTTTTCTATGCGTTGTCTAGATTATGTACGTATTTTTAATTTATTTGCTTAGAGATTTTTATGGACTCTGAGTTAGAATAAATAAAATTACTCCATGATTTGTTCAATATTTTTTGATTTTCCGCGAAAATAAAAATAAATTTAGCAACTATTTTGGCATCTACGCATAGATATCAAATGCTGTTAACGATTCATATATACATGTTCTTATTACAACACAATAGGAATTTTCAAATATTTTTTCTTTATAAGAGCTTAAAACCCTCCATAACTTTTGAGTGCAGCATCCAATTTTGTGAACGCGAACAGATTTGAAATCACGATTTTTTTCGTAACCCATGTACCAAAAATGGCGGATGTGCTCGCCAAAAAAATATTTAATTTTTTTCTATGGAATTTTAAAGGAAATTTGAAAATTACCATATACACTTTCATACGGGCAAAATGTGCCTCATCGAAATAATGGGTTTAGACCCCATGTATGTTTGGACGAAATGTGTTTCAGACAATTTGGATTCGATTGAGCAAAGTCCGTCCGTCTGTCTGTCTGGCTGGCTGGAGCGCACGATAACTCTCGAACGGATGAACCGATTCGGTTCAAATTTTGGATTTCGTAATATTTTGCCCAAACTTAGTTTAAGTTCGAAGATGGGCTATATAGGTCCACTCCTTCCGGTACCTCCCACACAAAAGTTCGAAATTGTTCGGAAAATTTGTGCGCACGATAACTCTTGAAGGGAGTAACCGATTTGGTCCACACTTTGCTCATCCTGAAATGTGTACCAAACTTAGACAAAGTTTCAAGTTCAGTTTAGGGCCATCTCTCGAATCGCTTTGATTATTGTTTTAGCAACTTGTATTCACTGTCCCCAATACTACGGTACAAGTTTCATTAGGGGCAAGTCCACACTTCCTGAGAAAATAGCATGAAAGTTTCAAAAAAATGACACCGTGTGAGGTGGTTGGAGCGCAAGAAAACTCTAAAACGGATCTGCCGATTCGGTCCAAAATGTGGCCTTCGCAATATTTTGTCCAAAGATAGTTTAAGATGAAGATAAGCCATATCGGTCCACTCCTTCAGGTACATCCCCCACAAAAGTTCAAAAATGTTCGGACAAATTGTTCGTACGATAACTCTTGAAGGGAGTGGCCGAATTGGTCCATACTTTACACATCCTAATATATCTTCCTGATATAGATCAGGTTCAAATATGGACTATATTTGTCTACTTCATCCGGTACCTCCCACACACAAATTCGGATAAGTTCACTTTAAGACCTGATATCGAATCACTTTGATTTTTGTTGAAGCAACTTGCATTCGCTGCCTCAATTACGATGGTAAACATTTTTTCAGGGGCAAGTCTATACTTCTTGAGAAAACAGCCCGAAGGGTGTAAAAACCCCATAGGCACCATATGTAGTGGCTGGAGATCCATGGTCAATGTCGATCCATTCCTTTTAGTATCTCCTCCGCAAAACTTTTGATATTTAATCCTAATCAAAATTTTTGTCGGTTCACGCCCAAAAATTTTAAAACCCCCTAAATACATACGTGTTTTGAGGAATAATTGATTCAATATACACAGGCTGAGGGTATATCTCTGTCGGCAAAGCCGACTGATACTTTTTTACTTGTTTATGTAAATATTTAATGACAGCACGCATTTGTTATTTTTTCTATTGTAAACAATTTGCGGATACGTCTTTTTTGAACACATGTTTCTATATGAAGGAGTTGCCAGATCGAAACAAAATTTAACATGTGTTCATAACAGAGATGGAAGTTTCCAAAACACTTAACTTTTTTCTGTTTATACCGCGCTTTTTGTGCTAGGCTAAGAAGTTTCCGAACTGCCCTCGTAACTACCAAATATCAGCTACATTGGTTGTTTAATGTGGATAAAACATTGAAAATACCGAATATCGGGCGATACCGTTCTATTGGAGCTATTTTAAATCGTGGACCTATGTACATAATTTTCATCAGAAAAGTTTTTTGGTCCATTGGAAACCCTCAAGCAAAATTTCGGCGTATTTGGGCGTGCAAAATATGTAAAATCTTCAAAATTCCGAAAATCGTGAGGTACCGTTATAGGGGTCTGTATCAAAACGTGGACCTATGTCTATAATTTTTATCGGAAAAGTTTTGATAATTGATAATTCCCTTCGCCGGGATGAAATCATGATATTGGTAGCGATCCGTAAAATTTTGCAACACTGTCAGTTCGTTTTGAAAAACATTACTCTCTGTAATAGAGGGTAATAAATGAAGTTGAGCCAATGGGGGAATACTCCACTCAAGCAATCGAAAATGAGATTGAACTTCAACAATAAACAAAACAAAGGAAAAGTTTTTTGTAAAGTGAAAACCCCGCATCTCAAAATTCAATCAATTTGGGTGATAAGTTTAGCTAAAATATTCAAAATACCGAAAGATTTGAAGTACCGTTGTATGGGGACTATCCCAAAACGTGGACCGACCTTCCCAATTTTTTGCTCTCGACATTGTCAGTGAACTGTAAGTATTAATACCAAAATTCATCTGCCAACGGCAACTCCTTTTATATTTGGCCACCGTTTATTTGAACTAGCGATATAGTGCAGCGTTTTTTTGAACTATGGACTTGCCCTCGAAAAAAATTACAATGACGTAACGGGGGCACACGAACATCCTGTTACAAAAAATTTCATAACGATTCGTGAGGTGTCATTAAACTGCACTTATTTCAAATGTGGGAGGTACTTGAAGGAGTGGACCGATATAATCCATATTCGAACCTGATGTATGCCTAGAGGTAGTATTACCATATGCAAAGTTACTCCTTTCGAGTAATCTGGACAAAATATTTCGATACCCAAAATTTGAACCGAATCGATTGATCCGTTCGAGAGTTATCGTGCGCACCAGCCAGACAGACAGACAGACGGACGGACGGACATTGCTAGATCTACTCAAAATTGTCTGAAACGGATATCGTACAAACAAACCACCATTATTTCGAAAACCATTATTTCGAATTAATACGATTATACAGAATAACATTAACTGAGACGAGATCAGCAGTTTTAAACCCAAACGAGGTTTCAGACAAGGTGACACTCGACGCATATTGGTCCATAAATCTTTTTAAGAAATGCTCTCTCAAACACAGTTCTGCCGCATCTGCTTTCGCAAGTATGTACCTATACTTCATATGCATACATAAGTATGGGTTGATGTTGTTGAACCAGCATATGACATGTTTGTAAGTTCATTTTTCTGCTTAATCTGTCTCTCGGTCTATCTCCAGTTCTTGGATTGTGGCTGATTCAATGGGTTGTAACCATAAAGCTACTGGAGTTGGTTGTGGAGGTTTGGCAGGGCAGATGAAAAGGTCCAGTGTGTTGTGAGGGACAGTGCCTCATGTTGGGCAGCTGCGATAGATGGGGGATGTACTCCGAGGACCGAATTCACACGATAGTTGTTTATGGCATCTGTGACTACATCCGTATGAATGTTATTTAAAACAAGCTTATTACTCTAGGGCTTCCCTCTACACATGCCTGGGTGGGGGGTCCACCCACCGTATAGTGATTAGGATGGCTCTCACGGTAACACCCGAGCAAGTACTGCAACGAAAGTATGCCATTGTGTTGCTGTACTGGAAGTTGTCTTCTCATGTAGATGATCCGCAGAAGGCATGAGGAGGCCACGTATATTCGCGGACCACACTGGCGCCGCATGCTTACCCCACAGACCGACCTACTGCTTTATATGTGATCGACAAGTTTTCTTTATCTGAATCCGAATGTCTGTCGAATTTGACCTCTACAATTTTGAGGTTGTTTGTGGTCGCAATTCTGCTAACATCGACCACTACATTCAACTCTGTTCTCACTTCTGCCGTCCATGTGGTGAACAGAGTGGCTGTAGATTTAGTGGCAGATATTTTCATACATTTCGCGTGGAAAAAGGTGTTAAGATCAGTCAAATAGGATTTCAGCCTTTCACAAATGACATTATGGAAGAATGACATCGGACGCCAAAATCGTACAATCATCCGCATACGTTAAGATCTCAACTGTAGTGGGTGGAATACAGGAGATATACAGTTGCGTTCAAAATAATAGGAGCGCCCATACAAAAAAAGAAATATGTCAAAAAATAAGGTTAAACTTACCCATTTTGGTTTATTTTAAATTTGTTTAACATTGTTGACATCCCAACAGTTAATTCATCAGCAGAAATCTGACAATCTGCTTTAAATTATTTACTGTTTACACCAACTTTATAAATCGTGTTTAAAGTTTTTGTTCAAAAAAATAGGAGTGTGGAAGAAAAAGAACGATAAAATAGTTTTAAGTTAAATTTAGGATCAAAATTGTCAATATTTTAGTTAACAGTAGTAAATCCAATAGATTTTATGAGATTTGATTGTTGTTTGAAAACAAAAATCCTTTGGAGTTAGCCAAAAAACAGGTGATTGTCCTTGCACAAATTTTTTCCATAAATTGAGCACTTATTGGGCAACTCAATGGATTTTATAGACAAAAGCTTTAACGATTAGATTTGTTTGATGCTATGGATGTTATCTCTAACAATATATAATGATTGGTATCCCATAAATTTGTGTATTTTGATCCTTGATTCAATTTTAAGACAGTTTACATTAGCCCTTAAGGTAAGGATTGGCCAAAAAAAGCGTATCTATAAGGAATTTATTCCCCAACCAAATAATATTTGGAAGTCCTTTGGGTGCTAACCTTGTATATGCAATCAATTTCGCTTCCATTCAAAAAATGTTTAAAATGTGAACGGTTGAAATGTACTTTGAACCATTTAGTGATAGGCAGGCTGGGATTGCACTATGGTTGGTATACGCCGTAATATATTTTTCAATATAAACTTACGTTTTTCACTCAAAAATATTTCATTTAGGTTAGTTTCATTAGAAAACTGTTTATTATACGATGCAAAACCTAATAAAAATAATCTTAGGCCAACTTCAAAAGTTTGCCTTTAAAGTTTCCTTCTCAACAAAGCGTTTTGAAAAATGTCTCATATGTGCCAATCATCCAATTATTCAAAAATGAACCATATAATCAATTCTGCGTGCAGTTATGATGCTAAGGACCTCAAAACATCACTTAATCGAGAAATTAATGCCTTATAGATACGCTTTTTTAACCGATCCTTACGTAAAGAGTTAATGGAAACCGGCTTTAACTTGGCTCAAGGATAAAAATACACGAATTTCCGGGATACCGATCATTATATATTGTTCGAGATAACAGCCAGATCTTAAAAAACTCTAATCACTAAAGTTCTGTCTACAAAACCGATTGAGTTACTCAATTGAGTGCTCAATTTATGGAAAAAATCGGTGCAAGGGCAATCACCTGTTTTTAGGCTACCTCCAAAAGAACTTTTGTTTTCAAACAGCCATCAAATCTCATAAAATCTATTGGATTTACTACTGTCAACTAAAATATAGAAAATTTTGATCTTGAACTCAACTAAAAATATTTTTATTGTCCTTTTTCTTCCGTACTCCTATTTTTTTGAACAACACATTTGAAGGCGATTTATAATGTTGGTGTAAACAGTAAATAATTTAAAACAGATTACTACATTTCTGCTGATGAATTAACTGTTGGGATGTCAGCAATGTTAAATAAATTCAAAATAAACCAAAATGGGTAAGTTTAACCATGTTTATTCGACCATTCCCCTGGTGTGAATGAGCACTCCTATTATTTTGAACACAGCTGTAAATGTTAAACAGTTCTAGAGATAAAACCCTGTTTCACTCTACTTAGCTTGAATTTCGTGTTCCTGAATTCCACGTACGACTGATTGATTATCGTAATTGATTATCCAACGTTTTTAACTTGGCCGGATAGTAGTTTTTCCAATGTCCTCATACAGCGTGGCGCCACCAACACTGTCCTATCGCATGGCTTGTTCTGGTTTTGCAGCGCTGTTGTCGTTGTCGGTGCAAAGCCTCGAGAGTCTTTGCTACTGGTTACAGAAGCGAAAATCGGTCTGTACGATTTACCGTTGCTGGCATCCTTGCCTGGGTGCAGACCTCGGAACTATGTGAATGGCTAGCGGCAGCTGAAGAACTTTCCTAATATACACCACTCCCGGCTCATCCAGCTGTTTCCACATTACCATGGAGATTCCATCATGGCCTATTGTTCTGGATGAATTAGTACTCATGACATTCGCAACATCATCCAATGTAAATGTTGATGGTTCCCCCTCGACAGGAAGGGATCTTATGTCACTCCCGCGAAGCACGACAGATTGTCTGAGGTCCTATCTTTCTTCACGGGATTCGAGAGTGATTTAACCATTGACCACAATTCACTTATTCCGGCTCCAATGTTGTAACTCTTCAGGCATTTGTTCCGTTTATGCTCACCTACCAACCTGTAAACTTCCAGTGTCTGCTTGCTTACCCTGTCGTCTCTGCTGGGAAAATTTGTCACTTCGGGTTATCGACCCGCAGGTATACGGCAAGCGGCTGCAGCAGTGGTGATGTCTCGAAACGTCCCTTCTGCTACCTGAACATCAGAAGTGTTAGCCAGATCTTTAAAGCGGTAATTAGTGAATTCTCTGAAGCTAGGCCAATTAACTTTCCCATGGTCGATGAAAGTGCGTCGTTTAGCGCTGATGAAATCGGGCGGTCTCCTGATGGGGAAATTGTCAGACCCAACAGAAACGTCAGATTGCCAGTTGACGTAATTTGTCAGACCTGGTGAAACGATGGTTATCTGGCGAACTATGACACTCTCTGCAAATTCTAGTAGGGGTGTCCCCATGGACCGTACAAAACGTAAAGCTATCAATCTGCTCAGCCAGTACTATACCCCTCTAGTCATTTCTGAAAACCAAATGCCAAAACTAATTACGAGCATTAAAGTCTCCCAAGACCAGTCGATAATGACCTTCCAAAAGCAAACTAATGTTGGACCTATAACATGGATTAAAGCTATTTATGGACGGGATACGTTGAGCAACTCTACCTCGGCAGTTCCACACCAGACTGCTAGCCCCATACATACGGGTCATTAGAGCCAGACTCAAGCGAGATAGGTGTATATCAGACAGAGTGGTACAATAGAAAGCTAATCCCTCACCACCACTTCTGTTACGATCCTTCCTCAGTTGGTTGTAACCATCAGAAGTATGTAAGCTGCAGTTGTTGTTAAGCTTGGTTTCTTGCACCGCCACTATCATGATATTCTTCCGACTCAATACATCCACTATATCCTCGATCTTACCTCGAGTCCATCACATTAAATTGCAATGTAGATGTATTCTCAGGGATTGAGACAGGAACGGTTGTTGTAAAGTTCTGCGTGTGCGGCTGCTGTAGGAGGGTCTGCGGGGAGTCTCGTATTCTGATGACAACGACGACCTACTGGGCGTTGTGTTCACACAGCATGCAGCAACATAGTCTCTATCTTTCACATAGACGAATCCAGAGCGACCCCTGAGATGCACATTTCGGCATTTATTACATATCACCGAAGTTTGAGTGTGGTATATACGGATGTGACAAACCTAGGACATCTATATCGGTCCTGGGTTTTACCCAGTCTCGCACGCACCAGAAGAATTCGGAGCAGGGATATGCTGCTCCCAAAACAGAAAAAGGATACAAAAACAAACATATGTATGTACACTGAGGTGACAGCCGTTGACTTTAACCCGGATGTTGTAGTTGTGGTAGAATAAAACCTACGTAAAAGCAGAGGTTTGATGCTGGGTTGGCAGCCGCTGGCCGAAATGGTTTCGGTCAATCCGATATCGAAGAACACGCTGACGTGAGATTGTAAGCAACCAGTGCTGTGGGCGAGCGATCAAAGTTATGCAAGACAAAGTTATGCAACTGCTGCCGCAACAAAAACAACATCCCATTGAGTACAGAGTCTGCCGCTAGATCAGGATTTCGACCACTGTACATTGATTGGGATTGGCTTAAGGGTATCCTAATACAAACATTTGAGAAAATCAGATCGGATTTCGATATAGCTATGTAGGGCCAAAATACCCAAAATTGGCCAAATATGCATTTTGGAGCTATATCGAAATTCGATCCGATTTTCACAAATTTTTGTAGGATTCGTTTTTTAGCCACAACAATGAGTTGGACCATAATTGCAGCCTTTAGAGAATTTTTTGTGAAAATGCACCTCTGGCCCCATACAAATTTCTATGGAAACAAAGATCGCTCGGGTGGCACGGGTCAATGTTAACCGATTGCCATACAATTTCATATATACGAGGTTTGGGTCACATGGAAAAAATTAGGGGGTACGAGTTCCAATCAAAAAAAATGTTTTTGGGTCGCTATTGTGTTCGCTCCCAGAATGGTTCACACATCTAACACACTGGAAGGGTGTTTTTCCATCAATCACTACATGATAAATCTGGTTTCTGATTTTTTTCATTTGGTGACATCCTCGTAGTCTTGCGTATATCGTGGTGTCGGATTTGTTGATATAATTTTTGGCTTCCTTATTATTGCTACGTTTACTATCGGGTGCCAACAACATTTTGCAAATCTGTGTCGAAAAAAAACCTGGACGTTTTGGCCAGTAAAATCGCATTCTGAAACAATTTGTGCCAAATTGTCCAATAGTTGCAAGCTTAAGGAGTAGTACAGTGTAGCCCTACATTATGTTGGCAACCCTATAAATACCAACATGGCGCATTGTAGTCGCAGTGGTCAGCCAGCAAGTCAGTGAGTTTGCCAAAATGCGTGTTCGTGTGTATTTTGGTTAAAGATGAAATTTATACGTCAACATTATTGTCTGAAAACATGGTTTTTACCCATTTGCATTTATGACCTGAAAGATATAACAAAACAAAATGCAACAACAACTTATGTTGTTGTATTCTTTCGCACACTGCAAGAGACATAATTTTAAAGGCTGGTGGTTTCGAATTACGTATACAGAGATAACGCTTTTCTGTTATAAAGGAAACAACGAATTTATGTTTAAAAGAAAATTCGCAACAACGTTCTTCTGGCAACTAAACGTCTAATAGTAATTCTAGCTTCTTGCACTTTTGTACTACAGACAGCTCTCCACAGCTGTAAATAGAATACTGAGCCGTTCTTTCTATATATGAACCGTCGCCAGTATTGAAATTCTGCAATTAATTTTTCGAGTTACCGGTAAAATTAAAATGTTTATAGTTTCTGTAATTAATGAACATTTTCGATAAGTTAACAACCAAAATAAAGTTATCGCTAACTCCTACCGATAGTAACAGTATATTTTGGGTTTTAATTTTACCGACTTTTGTCCATAACTCAAAAATGAGTTACAGAATTCCACTAAAGATTCATTTTTAAATACATTTTTTTCTAGTGCTGAACAATCTACAACAAAAACATCCCCTGCATCATATGATGGTGCGGATAAAAAGCCCAACATCCGCCAATTTATTAATTTTTACTAAAAATATTACATCCACTTTTCATTCCATGTTTTCACAAATTCTACTTTTGGAATAAACAAAAATTACACCGAAAACAATAGAAAAGACATAAACAACAATAACGACCAGTACAGCATCCTTTTAGCCAGTTATGAACGAGGAGTTTATCAAAAACACATTTTTTAGTACAAAATATCCCATCATAACTTTGCACATTGTTTCGAATAAATCTTCGTTTGAATATTTTGTACCCTACTCTAATATCAGGATATTGATGCTTCTTCCATGAAGCAGAGCAGACATACTGATCTTGTACAAGAACATATACTGGTCTTCTGTGAGAGGGCATATTCGTTTTATATGGGAGGGCCTATTGATCTTCTATGAGAAGTCCTATTGGATTTCAATGGGAAGTTCTATAAGTTTTCTATAGGTCTTCTATGTATTAGTCTTACATGAGAAGTCCTATTAGAAGTTATATTGGGCTTCTATAGGAATACATATTGGTCTGAAAAGAATTATTAGTCTTCTGTGAGAAGTCCTATTGAACTTCTAAAGGAATGCATATTGGTCTTCTGTGAAAAGACTTATTGGTCAGATATGAGAATACCTATTGGTCTTCTATGAAAGACATGTAGGTCTTCTAAGAGAAGACCTGTTGGGTTTTTTCCAAATAGTCTTCTTAGACTTAATCTGAGAAAACCTTTTGTTCTTCTATGAGAAGACTCTTTTGGTTTGCATGAGAAGGCCTGTAAGAAGATGCATTAGTCTTCTATGAGAAGACTCATTAGTTTTCTATGAGAAGACCTTTTAGACTTCTGTGAGAAATGCTATGGGAATATATATTGGTCTGAAAAGAATTATTAGTCTTCTATGAGAAGAGCTATTGCTCTTCCGTGAGAAAACCTATTGGTCTTCTATATGAAGGCTTATTGGTCCTATTGTTAGTCTATGAGAAGACCTATTTGTCCTATTAATCTTCTATGAGAAGACGCATTGTGATTATTTTCCATGATAATGCGAAGAAAGCGATAAAGCTATTGCTCTTCCATGAGAAGTCTTATTAATCTTCTCTGAGAAGACCTATTGGTCTTCCTTGAGAAGGCCCATTGCTCTTCCATAAGAAGACCTATTGGATTTCTATGGGGACATATGTTAGTCTCCTATGAGAAAACTTATTTGTCTTCTATGAGAAGTCCTATTGTTCTTCTATGAGAAAATCTAATGGTCTTCTATGCGAACACTTCTTGATATTTTAAGAGGAGAGCCATTGGTCTTCTAGGGAAAGATCTACTAGTCCTTGGCACGGTGGCGAGTTCTTCGATACCGGATTGACACAGAACCACACAACACACGTGTTCCCTCCAGTGGCTGCCAGCTCAGTATACATGTGTTTATATTTCTATTGTTTTTTCTGCGTTGGTAGCAGCATATACCGGAATGCCAGCTCCAGATTGCTTCGCTCCCTGCCGGAATGGAGGAAATCACAGGACAAATACGGTTTGATCGGGTTTGTTACAACCGCATCCACAACACTCAAACTTCGATGCTGGAAGTGGTGCATCTCAGGGGTTGATTATTTCTCGTCCATGTGAGGGACTATGCAGTGACTCGTCGTCATCGGAATACGAGACTCCACCGCAGTCTTCTCAACAACAGCCGCATACGCAAATCTTAGAAAAGACGTCCCAGTCCCTGAAAATATATGTTCTTGCAATTAGGTTGCAATGGACTTCGACATAAGATCGAGTAAATGGTGGATTTTATAAGTCGAAAGAATATCATCGTGGCTGCGGTGGAGGAAACCAAGCTCAACAACAACTGCAGCTTACAACGTTGTGATGGTTATAACGTACTGAAGAAGTATTGCAGCAGAAGTTTAGGTGGAGGATCTAACATAACTCACGTGAGCCTGGCTCTAATGACCAGTACATGATATGTAGGGGGGGTAGCCGTAAGATGTGAAACTACCGATGTAGAGTTGCTTAACGCTGTACTTAAATAATTGTACTCCAGGTTATAGTCCCAACACAACCTTGTGGTTTTGGTGGACTTTAATGCTCATCATGACTAGTGGCATTCGTCAATAACCAGAGGGGTATATTGTTGGTTGAGCAGATTGTGAACCCTACTTCTTGCACGGTCAATGAGAACGCCAATACCGCAGTTCGCCAGATGTGACCATCGCGTCACCTGCTCCGACAAATAAGCAAATAAGCGTAATGAGTAGGGTTTTGGGTTTTCCCGGTTTTTATCATTCCCGGGAAACGGGAATCAAAAAATCGCCATTCCCGGGAATCCGGGATTTCCCGGGAAATTTCAAAATACGAGAGTGGATCAATATTTCCGTGATTTTTTTATCTTCGCATAGTAACTTATATGAAATGCAATATTTTCAAAGAGTTGCGGGCTCAAAAATGGATGACACGTTTTCGCTCTATCGATTAAAAACGAAAAAATATGGAAAAATGCACCATGTTGCCCGGATTTTGCCCACACTGGCCATTTCCATTACTCAGAGCTAATGAAATCGCTCAATGCAAAGTGATTTGGCTCAAACAATGAAGTTATTGATGAGAAATTCCAATTTTATGGACCTCGAATATCGTATGTTTTATTCTTATGCTTAAGATTGCTTGAAACAAGTAAGGAAGTATCAGTCAGCTGTGTCGACTGAGATATACCCTCAGCCTCGGACCTAAAGAAAAGAATCAAACACAATACTTCTGACGTTTCTAGGGACTTTTTGAGCTTTTGAACCAATTTCTAAGGAAGTATGGATTTGCACCGAAAAAATGTGTACCGTTTTAACTGGGATCGCACACAAAACATGTTGCCAAACATTTAAAAGAGAGAGAGTGTTGGAGATTTCTCCTTTCGACTACCCAATGTAGTTCGTATCTGCAGGCTTTTTTGAGGTTTTGTGCCTTTAGCTCAGGAAGCGTGGACATGCCCTCCCAACAAAAGTTGCGCCGCCGTAACAGGGCCTTCAAGTAGAACTTTTTGGAAAGAATTTCAAAACGATACGAGATGAACTGTTAAACTGCACTTTTCCTAAATTTTGTGTAGGAGGTACCACGCGAAGGGCTTTACCGATATAGTCCATATTCCAACCTGATAAATGACTAGATGAAATAATACGATATGCAAAGTTTGGACCAATCAGAAACTTCCTGTCAAGGTTTCTTGGAGCTTTTAAGACATTATCTCAGGAAGTACGGACTTGCTCCCGACAAAATGTGTACTGTCGTAAAGAGGGCCGTAAAGACAAATTGCTGAAAAATTTCAAATCGACCCGAGAAGAGCTCTAAAACTTCACTTTTTCCTAATTTTGTGTGGAACCCGTTCTATGCCTGGAACTAATATTACCATACGCAAAATTATGACCGATTCTGTTATTCCCTTCAAGAGTTATCGTGCGCACCATTTTAGCGATAATTGTTGAACTTTTGTGGGGAAGGTACCGGAAGTAGTGGACCACCGATATGGTCCATCTTCGAACTTAAAACTAAGTTTGAAAAAAATCTCGAATGCCAAATTTTTGACCTGATCGGTTGCTTCGTTCGAAAGTTATCGTGCGCACCATCCAGCAAGCCGGACCCTCTTTAGCCCAATGGCTGACGGTATAAAAGTGGGACTTTAAAATAAGAAATATTCTTTCGCACTTTGGTGGGGCTCTTATAACTTTTTCCCTGAGACACTTTTGTAGATTAAAGTTATTTCCAAATATTTTGTAATTTATTGATTCTGTAAAATCTAATCAAATTCTGATTCTATGGTATAAAAGTGACGGGCATAGTTCATTAATTCAATATTAGTTGTGATAAATGTAAAAAGATATTTCCCGATTTTCCCGGGAAACAAAATCATATTTCCCGGGAAAATCCCGTAACCAAAAAACCGAGAATTCCCGGGAATTTCCCTACCCAAAACCCTAGTAATGATCTTCGTCGTGCAAACCCCAATAAGCCTAGAGTCAGGGAGTTGACATTGGTAGGCATAAGCGGAACAAGTGACTAAATTTCCTCCCAAGAGGTATATGCAAATATCCGCCACTAAACCTACGGCCACTCTGTTTAACACATAGACTGCAGAGGTGAGCACTGAGTTGAATGTCATGTTTGATGGTGGCAAAATTCCGACCACCAACTAGCTCATTATTCTAGGGGTCAGATTCGAAAGCATGTTTACGTTGTACGCGCATGCCACAGTTATCTGCTACAAGCTGAGTGTAGGAACAAGGTTCTCAAGTCCCTAGCCGACAGCACTTGGGAGGCAGATAAAAAAACCTTTTTGACCACATATAACGCTATAGGTCGGTCTGTGATAAGCTATGTGGTCCGCGAACATAAGTGCAACGCGACGGAAAACTATTCAAAACTGTCAGAATGTCACCCCCGAGAACTGCAATAGGGTGCCTCCTCCTCATATCTTCTGTGGACTATCTAAGACTATACCAGTACAGCAACACAATGGCATGCTCTGGTTGCAGTAATTGCACGGGTGTTACAGTGAGGGTTATCCTAATCATCATATGGTGGATATTCCTGATATAGAAAATGAGCTTCAACATTACACAGATGCAGCCATAGATACCATAAACAACGATCGTATAAATACGATCCCCGGAGGTCCAATAGCAGCTGAGAAGCGTCAAATTCTTGCAGTACTTGCTCGACTGGCGATTTTTAGCCGATTTGAGTCGACAAAATCGGCTGCGGTTCGACTCGAAAAAAACGAGCCGCGGTGGCGCTCCGCCGATTTTCAACCGTCTAGAAGAGAAAAACGTTAGAAGAGAAAACTCCAATATCAACAAGACTGTCAAGCAGGTTTGAATAGCATTCACGCAGATGTAGTCGCAGATGCCATATACAACTATCGTGTGAATGCTTTCCTCGGAGAGCATTCCCGCCTATATGTAGGGCAAGGATCGCAAAACATCGGCCCAACATCCGGCACAGAATCGCACGACACACTGCACCTCTTCAACTGCCCTACCAAACCTACTCAACTAAATACAGAACATTTGCGGGTACAACCATTCGAAGCAGCTACATTTCTAGAACTGGAGATTTACCCCCAGCCAGATTAGGCTGAATTGCTACAACAACAACTAGTCCCTCATGAGAATACCTTTTGGTCTTCTATGAGTTGACTTATTGTTCTTCAATGACGACAAGATCTACAAGAAAAAGGCCTATTTGTCTTCTACGCGAAGTCCTGTCATCTATAAGAAGACCTATTGGCCTTCTATGAGAAGTCCTATTACTCTTCTACGAGAAGGCCTATTGCTCTTCTATGAGAAGACCTATTGTTATTCTATGAGAAGTCCTATTGGTCTTCTATGGGAAGTCCGGTTGGTCTTTTATGATAAGTCCAATTGAGATGTCCAGTTGATCTTCTATGAGAAGTCCAATTGGTTTTCTATGAGAAGTCTAATTGACCTTCTATGAAAAGACCTTTGCCTTCTATGAGAAGTCCTAGGACCTATTGATATTGTATAAGTGGACTTGTAGATCTTCTATGAGAAGATCTTTTGGTCTTCTAGGAGAATATCAATTGGTCTTCTATGAGAAGACTTATTGGTATTCCATGAAATGACTTATTAGTCTTCTATGAGGGGACCCATTGCTCTTCTATGAGAAGTCCTACTGGCCTTCTATATGAAGACCCATTGGTGTTCTATGAGAAGATTTATTGGTCTTGCATGAGAATACCTATTGCTCTTCTGTGAGAAGACCTATTGCTCTTCTATTAGAAGGCCTATTGCTCTTCTTTGATAATTCCTATTGCTCTTGTATGATAAGATCAATTGGTCTTCTCTGAGAAGTCCAGTTGGCCTTCTCTGGGAAGTCCAGTTGGTCTGTTATGAGAAGTCCAATTGGTTTCCTTTAGAAGTCCAATAGACCTTCTATTAAAAGACCTTGACCTTCTATGAGAAGTCATAGAAACTATTGATATCCTATGAGTGGACTTGTTGATCTTCTATGAGAAGATCTATTGGTCTTCTAGGAGAAGATTAAAAGACCTATTGCTCCTATTGGTCTCGTATGGGAAGCCCTGTTCGTCTTGTATGATAAGATAATTGGTATTCTCTGAGAAGTCCTATTGGACTCCTATGAGAAGTCCCAGAACCTATTGATATTTTATGAGAGGACTTGTTGATCTTCTATGAGAAGATCTATTGGTCTGCTAGGAGAAGACTTATTGCTATTCCATTAAATGACTTATTAGTCTTCTATGACAAAACCTATTGGCCTTCTATGAGAAGATATATTAGTCTTCGGTGAAAAGAACTACGAGTATATGTCTTCTATGACACGTCCTACCGGTATTCGATGAGAGGTCCTATTGGCCTTCTTTGTAATTTGTCTTCTATCAGAAGTGCTATTAGTCTTCTATGAAAAGACACACTAGTCTTCTTTGCTCAGACCTATTTGTAATTCATGAGAAGACCTATTGGTCCTTTATGAGCATTCGTATCTATAGTGTATTTCTTATTCGTTATTTGCTTTGTCTTTTTCACATTTTCTCTTCCCTTTCCTCAAGCAAACCCTTCGCACACTGCATTTTTGAAAATTATGTCTAAATTGGCTTTATTTATTGCTGTTTAGTATTGTTTGGTATTATGGGTTCATATTTTGGGAATATAACCCAACCCACAACATCAGCATGGAATAAAACAACAACATCAAAATCAGCTTGTATAACACATAAAGTTTACATTGAAGACTTTCGATTTGTGTAAATTTACGCCCATTTATTTCTTTTGGCAGCTTAAAAAGTTATGATATATGAATGTGTTTGGTTCTCCATAAATATGTATTTGTGTTTTATATTTTGTTGGTAATAAAGCATGTAGGAAGAGAAAATGTTTTAAAAAGTTTAGCTAACACATTACCAGTAGCGAGGAGTATTGTTACAAACTAGATTAGTCTATATTTTGGAACAGTTATTTATTTACGAACAATTTTTGCAATTTAAAACAAATGGGAAAAAAATGCTCGTTATAATAATAGCATGAATTTAGCTTTTATTTGGGTTGAAGCGTTTTTTTAATACAAAATGGAGGTAAATTTCTTTTTTGAATAGGTGTTTTAGCCTCTGCTAAAGGCAAACTAATAGCTGAAGTCGTGTCTAATTCTGTTTTAACATAGACCAATTTCATGAAGTCTCTTTATGGGTCCCAGTACTCTGTAAGTCCCTTTTCCAGGGCGTAAACAGTTTTATGGCTGTAAAGATGTTGCCGTTTGAAATGCAGATTTGTTGATGATAGACCTTAAAATATTTGAGGAGACTGTAAACATTAAAAGAGATAGAAATTTTCGTAATAGATTGTTTTCTTTGTGGACCTATTTCCTTATCCTTAAAACTGTCATGATGCACGTGTTACTAGGCGTTTACACACAGACAGTATTGGCAAGACAATAGCAAAGTTACAAACAATTTTCACCAAAACATTCATATTTTTCTCTATGCATATTTAAAAATTTATAAATGTATTTGTGAAAAAGGTTTGTATATTTGCTATTGTCTTGTCAATATTGGCATTTGTAAACGCAGGGTTAGGTTACCATTACTAACAATAGGTGAGGTGATAAGAAAAATAATCAAATAAAACGTCGAAAAGGTCAGCGTCCACTTTATGTGGATGAAGGGAGAAAAGTAGCCCCGGCCTTTGATATATAAAATCATTTAAGGCCGTAGTTGAGTATATATCATCCCCACGATATTGTGTTGATTTTGAAGCCTTGTTAATGTTTGCAGCTGAAAGTTTACACTGATTTGTAGGGGTCAGAAGGAAATTTTAAGACTTTAGCAAAAAATACACTAATACAGATATATTTGTATTTTGATTTAAAGCAGCAAAACGATGAATTTTAATTTGAAAGCAATATTGTAAAATGATTGCATTTTTTAATAATCCCGCAGGCACAAACATGTTTAAGTTTAATTGAAATATATTGTTCCTCCTTAGAATGTGCATTTGTGTAATAAGTTCTCCTTAAATGTTGTCTCCATTGTCCTTTATCATAATTTTTTTCGACTGGGACAATAAACCTAAGTGAAAAATTTATATTTATAAAAGGTAACAAAAATTCTAAAATATTGTTGTTCTCCTTGTGGACGGGAGTAAGAGAGAGGGTTCAAATTTGGCCATACGAACGGTAGTTTTTAAAACATGCATATGGAATATGATATTGGGGGTAGGAATAAATTTAGTTTACAATTCACTAAATGCCACTGTCGTAGCTGGAGTCGGAGTCAAGTGTACAACTCCACGTAATAATTGTTCCACAAACACCCCATACGGGACAAGGGAGACTTATCTCATATCAATTAGTGCACCCAGATTTACATTAGCTCAATGATATGGGACCAACAGTTTATCGCCGAGTCCGAACGGCGTGTCTAAGAGAAGTTTTACATGGCTGAAATACTCAGGAAATGTCGCCAACATTACTGAGGGGTATTTTACCACCCTTGAAAAGTGTTTTGATGTTGCCTGGCCGGGGAATCGAACCCACGACCTTATGTGTGCAAGGCGAGTGTACATACCATTGCACCACGGTGGCACAACTCCACGTACCCCTGATTTTAAGACAAGACAGTAGCGGGTATCTATCTGCCACTGCCGTTATTGCGTTGTCGTCGGAGTCAAGTGGGGTTGTTAGAACGTGTCCTTAGCTTTGAGACGAGACATCATCAAATTTCGGAACGCTGCTGCGCGAATGCTTCCGTGAAACTACATGCCATTACAATTCCTCCAACTGCCGACGCGCTCATCAAACTACGTACCGTCAACATTCAAAGTGTCGTTGTTGCACTAAACGTGAGCAGCGTGTCTTCCACGTTCATCGGGTCCTTGATGTGCCACATTGGCGCCAACCGACTTACCGTAATCAATCGATGTACAAAACCGCATCTCACCCGTTATTGTCATCATCCCATGGCACTGCCGTACACCTGATTTACACATTTCCACCGCTGCGGGTTTTTGGAAGCCGGAATGACCTGTGTTCCAGGCTGCGGTTGACACCCCAATGTACATATGTTTGTATTTGTATAGTTTATCTGTGTTGGGAGCAGCATATCCCGGAATGCCTGCTCCGGATTCTTTTGGGCCATGGCTGGAGGAAAACCCAAGACCGCTATGGATGTGCTCGGTTTGTCACATCCGTATTAACCACACAGAAACATCGGTGAGATGCAATAGATGTCGTAACGTATACATCCCGCCGGTAAAGAGTTGTACTCCAGGTTATAGGCCCAACATTAGCCCGCTTTTCGAAGGTCCATAACCGACTGGATTTGGGGGACTTTAATGGCCATCAAGAGTTGTGGCATTCGATCCTCGGAAATGACAAGACGGGTATAGTGCTTGCTGAGCAGATTGATGGATCTACGTTTTGCACGGTCAACGAGGACACCCCTACCAGAAAAAAGCGGAGAATGTCACAGTATGCCAGACCTAACAATAGTGTTGCCTGGTCAGACAAATGACGTCACCTACAAATCCGTCGTTTCTCAGAGTCAGACCATCATCCCAAATTTCATCACCTCTGAAAGCCGCACTTTCATCAATCATGGGAAAGCAAATTGGTCTAGTTTCAGAGAGTTCACCAATCACCGCTTCAGAGAACTGCCCAATCCATCTGATGTTCCGGTAGCGCAAAGGACGTTCCGAGACATCATCACTGCTGCAGCCACTCGCCATGTACCTAGGAGCCTCTAGATCTGTTGATCTAGCCTGACTATGGATAGGCGGCACTTATTGGTTGCAACGCGATGGTTGTGGTTTGGACCCAAATCGCGGATAGAGCTTCGGCTCGATGTGGAGTTGCATAATCAACCTGGTGCTGCGACCCATAGAGCAGCAGAGGTGTAAGATAGTCCTCAACCCCTTACGAAGAGGGAAGTGAAGCCCATAATTGTGGATCTTCGAATTGCTACCTGCGGAATAGACTTTGGGACTCTGTGGAGAGCTACCACTCTCTAAGAGTACTCTGAGTAATTCCAAAGGGGCACTGGCCGACGCATTGTTTCGCGATCCCCTGTGCAATGGTGCACCATGGTTAGAGCCGTCAAGGCGAGAATCATGTAAAACCATCTCGACTTCATGAACCGAAGAGGTGCGCAAGTTATTTCAATCGACAGTTTGTCAAGCACCAAGAGAGTGGCAGGGGGAAGAGAAGAGTACTACGTCGCATTAGATCTCTTCCTGCCGAAGGTGAACCACCGCAGTTTACAATGGATGATGTTGCCGATGTAAGCAGCACAGAACGACAACAGCGCTGCACGCCATCTCCACATACATTTGTTGAGAACACAATCACAGCAAGCCATGCGGTGGGGCAGTGTTGGTGGCACTCTACTTATACTGTCATGAGCATTGAGCAGACTACCCTCCGGCCAAGTTTAAAACGTTGCAAAATCAACTATATGTGTGGACACCAGTCGTACGTGTAATTCAGGAACAAGAAGACCCATAGAGTGAAACAGGGAGTTCCCCAAGGTGGGGTGATATATCCGGAACTGTTTAACCTCTACCTCTCATGTAGTCCATACCCCCTCCAGAGGGCATTGAGATAGTTACTTATGCGGTTGATTTTACGACCTTAGCGTCAAGTACCTTCCCTGATGCCGTTTGTGAAAGGCTAAACATTTTTCTACACGAGGAACATGCAAATAACCGCCGCACAGGTGAGCACTGAGTTGAATGTCATGGTCGATGCTAGGGGTTACATTCGACATCATGTTCAGGAACAAGCAGCACTTGGGGTGTAGAAAAATAAACTTTGGCCGCGAATGTGAGTGCAACGCGATGGAAAGATATTTAACCTACGCGAGGAATATGCAAATAACCGCCGCACAGGTGAGCACTGAGTTGAATGTCATGGTCGATGCTAGCGGTTACATTCGACATCATGTTCAGGAACAAGCAGCACTTGGGGTGTAGAAAAATAAACTTTGGCCGCGAATGTGAGTGCAACGCGATGGAAAGATATTTAACCTGGTCAGAATGCCGCCCTGAAAACAGCAACAGGGTGCCTCCTCATGTCTCCAGTGGGCCATCTACATCAGAAGGCAAAGATTCTTCTAGTACAGCAACACAATGGCATGCTTTCGTTGCAGTACTTGTTCGGGTGTTACCGTGAGAGCCATCGAAATCACCATATGGTGGATAGGACCCCCACCCAGGAAGGCATTTGAATAGCATTCACACAGACACACCCACAGAAGCAAAATTAGTGTGAATGCGGTCCTCGGAGAACATCCCCATCTATCGCAGCTGAGGTACCTCAGTTCGTCTGTCTATAGAAGGCAGCTTTAGGAAGTTTTCTATATATAGAGGATATTAGGATTTAGGAGATCTTCTAACTAAAGAAGACCCCTTTAGGAGGTCTTCTATTTTTATACCCGCAGTAGGTTGTCTTTTATCTACAGAAGGCCCTTTGGGACATATTTTATCTATAGAAAACTCTTTTTGGAAGAAAACTCTTTTGGAATGAATGCTCCTTTATGAGGTTTTCCGTCTATACACGACCCCTTTAAGAGGCATTATATATAGGGGGTCCCTTAGAAGGTCTTATTTCTATAGAATAACCCTGTAGGATGTCTTCTACCTAGAGAAAATCCATTTTAGGAGGTCTTTCGTATAAAGAAGACACCTTTAGGAGGTCCTCTGTATGTAGACCCGCATAGAGGGTATTTTATCTATAGACGACTTTTTTGGGATATCTTCTGGAAACCAAGTACAGACTATATATAAAGTCAACGGGCAACATTTTGCTGTACGGGAATCTGCTGTGCTTGCAGCTTTTCTATGTCAAAATCGGCGTCGAACCTTTACTGTAATCCGAGTCGTTGTTTGCTACTCGTATCGATAATACGTCCAACACACCGGATTGTCGTTAGGCTTCCATTAGGGTGAATCTGGAGACGAGATATTTTAGACTCCGGCTAATTGGTTACCCATACATTCAAGACTTATTCCATAAGAGTCGAAGATAGTCCAGAATCACATTTATAATTTTCCTTGCACATTCTCACCCCCAATATACGCATCTATTATGCAAAGGGTGTTCTTCGGTGTTGCAAAAAAAAAAACGAAAAATGTTGGAATGTAAATTCAAAAGCTGGCTTTAGAAGCATCAAATTTCATATTCAAAATGGCATTTCAACATGTCCGGCATAATTTATAAATGTCCACAATCCTTTCACTTGCCCTTCTCGGCCGATGTTGACGATGTTGGTGCTTTTCGAGTAACCAAAACAAACAATGCTCTACGAATGGTATGGTGGGCAAGGCCATGGGGGAGCTGTGGTGAAACATCAGAGAACGTTCTCCGGTCTAAGATACATGGGGATACGAGATAACTGGGGAAAGAAGGCACAAAAACATGTAGCTCAAACAGACACAGATGCACACAAACACCATTTCATAGAAAATATAACATAAATATGACTATCAAATGTTGTTTTCCTTTCACATTTTTAGGCTTGTACGGGCTTTGGTTAGTCGTGTGTCGTCACCAAGTGGCCAGGCAATGGGCTAGCTAACAGACCGCATGAACATTCAAATGACTGTGTGAATAGGAATCGGAACAGGCAGCAGCACATCATTGATGTGGAAATGTGAATATTTGCACACAATTCGTGGTAAACAGAAGTGGGCAACATTTTGAGAATCAGATTTTCTACAGATAGAAGGCTTTTTAAGGTCTTCCATAGAAGATGGAAGTGATTTTAAGGAGGTCTCTAGATATAAGACTTCCTAAGGTCTTTTGTAAAAGACATGTTACAGTTTTCTATGGATAGAAGACATCCTAAGGTATTTCAAAGATAGAAAACCTTCTAAGGTCACCACCTAAGGCCTTTTATAGGCTTTTTTTCTATATATACAATATGCTAAAAACGCCTTAATCTTAAGAGCATCTTCCATAGAAAGAAGATCTCAGAAGGATGTCTCTACATAGAACAACTTCTGTGGAGGTCTATAGATAGAATAACTACAAAGAAGAACATCCTAAGGTCTTCTATAGATAGAAGAACTCTTACGAAGTTATGCTATAGATGGAAAATCTCCTTAGAACATATAATACGCCCTACGAAGGTCTTTCATATATTGAAAACATCCTAAGAAGGTATTTAACAGTCCTTTTTATAGATAGAAGACCTCATAATATAAGCTTTCATAGAAAAAAATCCTCCTTAGAATGTCTTCTATAGATAGAATACACAGAAAAAAGGTATTCTATAAATAAAAAGCCTGCTAAGAAGGTCTTTTATAGATAGAAGACCTCATACGAAGGTCTTATAGATAAAATACCCCCTAAGAAGGTATTCCATAGATAGTAAAAATAGATAGATGTAAGGTCTCATAAGAAGTTCTTCTATAGACAGAAGACGTAGTAAAACAGTCTTCTGTAGATAGAAAACCTCCTAGAAAAGGCTTCTATAGCTAGAAGCCTCTGAAGAGGGTATTTCATAGATAGAATAACTCCCAAGAAGCTCTTCCAAATATAGAAGTCATTAAAAAAAGGTATATAGCAGATCCTAAGAGGACGCCTATAGATAGAAGACCTCCTATGAAGGTTTTTTATATATAAGAGACCATCTAAGAAGGTTTTCTTTAGATATAAGAACTCCTACGATGGTACTTACTAGTTAAAAACCTCCTAAGTAGGCCTCCTCTTGATAATAGACCTCATAAGTAGTTCTTCTATAGATAGAAAAGTTCTTCTATCAATAGAAGACTTTATAATAAGAAGGTATTCCATGGATAGAAGACCCCCTGCGAAGGTCTACAGTATATAAAACTTCCTAAGGTCTTCAATAGATAAAATACTACCTGCGAAGGACTTCCATATATGGAAGACTTGCTAAGAAGAAAAACGTGTTTCATAGATAGAAGACCTTCAAAGATGGTCTGACATAGATAGAAGACATCCAAAGAAGGTTCACAAAGATGTTTTTCTACAGATATAGACCTCCTAAGAAGGATTTCCATAGATAAAAGATCTTCAATCCATAAATAAAATACATCTTAAGGGTATTTTATGCATAGAAGTCCTCCTGAAAAGGTTTTTTGAAGATAGAAGTCCTCCTAAGCAGGTCTATTGTGCCTGCTAAGAAGAGGTTTTATAGATAAAAGATCTCTAACGAAGGTGTTCCATAGATGGAACCTCTCCTAAGAAGGTCTTTTATAGATAGAAGACCTCCTATATAGATTTTCGGTAGATAGAAGTCCTCCTTAAAAGATCTCCTGTCTTCTATAGACAGAAAACCTCTTACGAAGGTGCCATAGATAGAAGGCCTCCTATAAAGGTCTACAATAAATAGAATAACACCTAAGAACGTCTTGCAAAGATAGAAAACCTTCTACGAAGGTCCTTTATAGATAGAAGACATCCTAAGAAGGTCTGCCATGGATCCAAAGAAGATTCACAATAAAAAGTAGACCTTCTAAGAGGTCTCCTGTTGGTAGAAAACTTCTATAGACAGAAGACATCCTAAGAAGATATTCGATGAATTGAAGACCTCCTAAGAAGACCTTCTATAGATGGGTGACCTCATAAGAAGTCCTTCTTTAAACAGAATACCTCTCATAAGTAGAAGGCCTCCTAAGAAGGTCCACAATAGATAGAAGACTTCCTTAGAAGGTCTTCTATAGGTAAATACCTCCTAAGAAAGAATTCCGCCGATAAAAGACCTCTTACGAAGGTCTTTCAAAGATAGTAGACCTCTTAAAAAGGTATTTTATAAATAGAAAACCTCTTAAGAAGGTCTTCGATAGACAGAAGGCCTCCAAAGAAATTCTATAGATAGATACCTAAGATTTTTTCTGTGGACAGAAGACCTCTTACGAAGGTCTTCTACAGATAAAACCACCTAAAAATGTCATCTGTAGACAGAAGACCTCCTAAGAATGTCTTCTGTGGATATTAGACATAATGAGAAGGTCTTGAATAGATAAAAGACCACATATGAAAGTCTTTCATACACGGAAGATCTTTGCAGATAGTCTTGTATAGATAGAAGACCTCATAAGAAGTTATTTCAGAGATAGCAAACCTCTTAACAAGGTCTTCCATAGATAGCAGGAGGTTCACAATCGATAGAAGACCTCTTTAGAAAGAAGGAAGAACTTTAGAAGAAGTTTTATAGACGGTCTTCTGTCTTACAATGTCTTCTATAAACATAAGAACGTATTTCATAGATAGTAAACCTCCAACAAGGGTCTTCGATAGAAAAAAGTCCTCCTTAAAAGATCTTCTGTAGATAGAATTCCTTCTAAGAAGATTTTCCATAGATATAAGGTCTTCTTTGGGTGACGTAGGGGATGAAAGATACAAAGGAACGGTCCTGATCGGCTTTAACATGACAAAGTCCAGGATTTATCTTGGTCCCTCTTTCATCTCAAGTGGACACTGACCTCCCCGTGGTGTCACCTGGGGTAGCTGCCTTTAACATCCGTTAAAGGTAGTGAGCTAAAATGTGCCGCGGGTTCAACCATAAGAACGTTAAAAGCTTGGGTTTGGGCGCAAGGTTAGTAACCCTCCCTTGAAAAAGCAGCCTACTATGAAAAAACGAAAGAAAATAAAAACAAATCCCTCAAAAGTTGACGACCCCCGCAAACGTTTTAAGGATCATGATCTGCGAATCTGCACCTGGAATGTTCGCACTCTTTATAGAGAAGGTGCAGTTTACGCATTGGCAGATGTACTTGAAAAGTACAAGGCCGACATTATTGTCATACAGGAAATACGATCGAATGGGAAAGGCGTCACAACAACTCTTAAAGGGGACGCACTGTATTATAGCTTCCATGACATAAAGCATGAGCTTGGTTGCGGATTTGTAGTTGGTCGAAGGTTAAAACAGCTGGTCTCCAGCTTCACATCAGTGAATGAAAGACTTGCTACAATTGCGCTCATGCTCCAACTGAAGACAAGGACGAACTGACCAAAGGTATTTTTTATGAGCGCTTAGAAGAAACATATGTCCGTTGTCCTGCCCATGGCATTAAAATTATTATAGGCGATTTTAATGCCAAAATTGGAAAGGAAAATATCTTTGGCTCAACAGTCGGAAAATTCAGCCTCCACAATGAAACATCTGACAATGGCATGAGGCTGATAGACTTCGCAGCGACAAAAAAATTATAGTTAGCAGCACCAGATTTCAACATCTCGACATCCATAAGGGCACCTGGCTGCCTCCAGATCAGAAAACAAGAAATCAAATTGATCACGTTGTGATAGATGGAAGACATTCATCGAGTGTGTTGGATGTGTGTTCGTTCCGAGGAGCAAACATAGACTCGGACCACTACCTTGTTCCAGCAAAGGTACGCACCCGGTTAAACGTAGCAAACAAAGTACGAACAGACGCAACACGAAAGTTAGACATCGGTGAGCTGCAATCACAACAGATAGCCACAGCATATTCCACTCAACTAGACCAATTGCTTAATCAAAGCACTCCTCATCCCGATAATATATCAGCGCAATGGCAAAGTATTGCCCACTCCATGCAAACAGCCGCAAAATCCATACTTGGTATGATCAAGAGTGTCGTGCTGCTACCGAAGAGAAAAATAAGGCATATAGGGCTACTTTACAATCCGTAGCAACGCGTAGCGCACGAGAGAGATATCGGGAGAAAAGGAGAGAAGAAAATCGTCTTTTCCCCAAGGAAAATGGAGAAATGGAAAAGCGGGAGTGTGAAAAAATCGAGATGTACAAGAACCAGAATGAAGTCCGAAAATTCTACCAAAGAGTCAAGTATCAAACTGATGGCTTTGGTACAGGCACATCCTCCTGTAGAGACCGGCAAGGTAATTTGGTAACTGATACAGATAGTGTGCTCAGGTTATGGAAAGAACATTTTTCAAAACTGTTGGTATCCAATAGCAGCGAAGACGACGAAGACACCACAGACCCAATCCCAGAAGATGGTATTGAATGTATACCGCCCAGCCAAGATGAGGTAAAGACAGCAATAAATCGGCTGAAGAATAATAAGGCAGCAGGAGCCGATGGCTTACCAGCCGAGCTGTTCAAAACCGGAGGCGACACGCTGATAAGGTGTATTCATCGGCTAGTTAGCACCATCTGGCAGGAAGAACGAGTACCCGACGATTGGAACCTGAGTATCCTGTGCCCCGTCCACAATAAGGGAGATAAGACGGTATGCTCTAACTATAGGGGCATAGGTCTACTCCCTATTGCCTACAAGATCGTGTCAGGGATATTGTGCGAACGACTAAAGCCTATGGTCAACGTGATAATTGGAACATACCAATGCCGCTTTAGACGTGGCAAGTCCACCATTGACCAGATATTTTTTTTTTTTTTTTTTTTTATTTATTTATTTATATATTTCATTTCAATTTCATTACAATATTTATATGTCGCCCCAGCGCCTTAAAGCTATAGGGGCTAATGTGTTTGATTATAATTCAAGAACGGAAATTATATAAACAAAATTATTTAGTTATTTACTATTTTTTTTTTAAAGTAGAGAAAATATATGTTTAAAAGAAAATTAAATGAAAAGTAAATGAAAATTAAATTACTCCAGAAGCATTCCTGTGTTTGCCAGTAAAAACGATTTTAGCTCTCTTTTAAACGATGAAATTTCTGTCAGATTCTTAATGTCGTTCGGAAGATGGTTATATTCCAGACATCCATTATGTTCTATACATTGTTTTGTGACTTCTAATCGGCATCTTTTTACCCTTAGATTCGAGCAGTTTCTGGTATCTACCAAATTTTGACTAACGTTAAATAGAATTGACGTATGTCCAATGTTCTTAACAGCTTTAAACATATATGTTAGCAACTGCAATTTATAAATACCGTACAGTGGCAAGATATTTTTTGATACATTACCATATAGACGAAGTGTGGGAAATAATCGAGGTACATTGTATACAGTTTTGAGAGCATTATTTTGGAGTCTTTGTAATGATTTAAAATTTGTGGTTTTCTTGTAGCCATAAATTAGTGCCATGTAGTTGAAATGACTTTGAATCAACGAGTTATAAAGCAAAAGTTTAGTTTCGACGCTAAACTTATTTCTGAACTTGCGCAAAATTCCAATGGCTGGCGATATTTTAGCCTTTAACGCATCAATATGCACATTCCATGACAGATTATTCTGCATATGAATGCCCAAATATTTTAATGATTGGCTTTCATAAATAATAGTTTCTCCAATTGAAAAATTGAAATGTAGATCATTTTGCGGACATCGGGGTCTAAATCTTATGATTTTTGTTTTGTTGGAGTTAATGACAAGTTTATTAATCCGACAGAATTCAGTTAACATTTTTGCATCATCTTCCATTTGGCCTTTTAATATAAGTTCGTGGTTATACGGATATAAAAGAGTTATGTCATCGGCATACATGATTAATTTTCCATGAAGACTTAGCTTAGATATGTCGTTAAGATAGAGAGTAAATAACATGGGTCCCAATACGCTTCCTTGAGGTACTCCATGCTGTGCAACACCAATATTTCCTCTTACGCCATTGATTTCAACAAACTGCTTCCTGTTTTTTATGTAACTTTCCAAAAGTTTCAGTTCTTGGCCTTGAATACCATAATATGGCAGTTTTGAAAGTAATATACGGTGGTCAATAAGATCAAAGGCTTTCGAAAAATCATAAAATACAGCACCCACTCCTCCGAAACATCCATCAAGGCTTTCACAGATTCTGTTTACAACGTTTACTACGGCCTCTTGGGTACCACTGTGTTTTCTGAACCCGAATTGCATAGAAAATAACTGCCGAGTCTCTTCTAGAAAATTTGACAGCTGCTTGTAGATCAACTTTTCATATAATTTTCCAATTAATGGCAACAAAGCTATAGGCCTGTAGTCACTTGTCTTACATGAATTTGAAGATTTAGGAATTGGGATTATTTTAGAAATTTTAAGTACTTCAGGGTATACTGAAGTGCTTACCATTGTGTTAAATATGTGGGCTAGGTGTAGGCTAATTAAATCTTTGGATGAACTTAGTACTTTGCCACAAATTTCGTCATACCCAGGGCTTTTGCTAGTGTCTATATTTTCAATTAAATCTCTTATATCACTTTGATCTACGATTTCCAAGTGAAATATTGAGTTACATTGAGTTAAACTGCGTAAAGAATTGCAATGGTCATCATCTCTGTGGTCAATGCTACTCTTTAAAACTTTGGGAATATCCAAAAAATACTCATTGAACATGTTGCATTTGATAGTGTCATCATAAACTATCTCATCCATATCATTTCTTAGTAGAATTTGTTTCTTTCCATTTCTTCCCAAACATTCATTTAAAAATTCCCAGCATTTTCGAGGGTTTTGATTCATATTTTCCAAATTCCGACTCATGTACGAATTCATACAAATTGAGCTAGCAATTTTTATCACGCGACTTAAGTGCTTTAGAGTGTACTCAGTTTTTTCATTCTTGCCATTTTTCCTTCTTCGTGCTAATAATTTCTCTTTCAATTTCCTTAGGGATTGAAGCTCGCCATTCTCCCATGGTGTTAGTAAGGTTTTTGAATTTACTTTGATTTCTTTTGTAGTACTGTGCGTGCTTATACCTTCTGAAATTATGGATACGATATTTTGCATATCGATGGAAGGATTTCCTGAATATATGAAATCTGCTGTATTATTTCGAATATGTGTTGTTATATTATTATAATTACGCAGCTTTATGAACTTCCTAGTTATCTGACTATTTTTTATATGACTTCTTAATCGACACCATATAATGTTGTGGTCTGAAAGTTCACATTCGATTGAGTCAATACACATCCTATTTGCCACATTGCTATAAACATGGTCTATAGACTTTTTACTCATCGGTCTCGTAATTAATGTGTGACATGTTTCATAGTCCACAGAAGCAAGAGTCGAATAAATGTCAGATGATTCACTCGGATTAAGCTGGTCTATATTCGAATCTCCAACAACTATAGACGCTGTACCATAACTACCACATAACTCATTCTCTAAGTACTCAACAAATGTGTTAACATGACATTTCGGGGAACGGTAAAAAGATGTAATTCTCAACGGTGTTCCATCAATGATGAATGTATCCAAGGAAATTCTAATAGATTCTATAAAGTTTTGACTTTCACAGAGTTCAACTGAATATGCCAGATTCTCTCGTATATATACGGAGGTTCCTCCGTACCCATCAAAACGACAACTGTGTGTGGCATTATATCCTGGAATTTTATACAATTGTGTTAAGTCTCTCTTAAACCAGGTTTCCTGAACCGCTATAATGTCAGGCAGAACAGGACATTGTGCAATAACTGCTTTAAATTGACTAAATTTACTAAAGGAGGATATGCTTCTGGAGTTCACAGACATGATATTGAAAGTGGAAAAATTGTTTTTAGAAAAGTTATTTGCAAATAAATCTATATTTTCAAAATATTTATTATTATCCAACATTATATTGAAAAAATTAAAGAAAAATTATTCGAATATATAAATACAAAAATTAAATTGCATGGTTTAAATCAGGTGATACGAAAGTACTTGGGTCATCTTTCTCCTTATCAGTATCTTCATCATCATCTGAAACTGGCACCATTCTCATCGACCTTCTTCCAGGAAATGTGTTTGTAGCAGCTTGTATTAATAAGTCATCAACGTCTTCCTTTCTTCGAATCAACTTTGGCTTGTTTATGGCACTTTTTTTGGCAAAGATTTTATTTCCATTTGTATATATGAAATTATATCCGACGGTTTTCAATGTCTTGGTGTAATTAAATAGTTGAAGTGACTCTTTGCTCAAAAAATCATTCACAAATATAGACTTAGTATTTTCATGTTCTTTAAGATTTTTCTTAGCTTCCATGAGCTTATTTTTTGCAGATTTTGTATTAAATTTGACTATCAATGATTGATTTTTATTATTGTTATTGTTTTTCTTTTTTATGAAATAGGCTTCTTCAATGTTATTTTCATCAATATTAACACCAACAGTTTTTGAAAGTTCAATAACCGTTTCTACAGCACTTTTACCATCATCAACAGTAATCCCATTGACAACACAATCATTTTTTACACGTTGATCGTTCAACATTTTCACTGTGTCTTTTAATGATACCACTTCAGCCTTGAGCTTCACATTTTCCTTTTCAATAAACTCGATTCTTTTTGCGTTGGCCTTTATGCCTTTCATCAGTTCATCAAATCTAGTGGACATAAAATCCACTGAATCAGCTAGTCGGTCAATTTTATTTAGCTTTTCTTCCATGCGGTGTAGCTGCTGTTGCATTTGGGTTTCATTTTGCATCTTGCAATTATGACAGATATATTCTTCTTTTCTATTTTTTACTAAAAAGTCGAATTGCTGTTTATCAAGTTTTGTGCAAGCAAAATGATATAACTTTTCACATTTGTCGCATTCTATAAAGTCCTCTTTCCCTTCGTTTATTCCTAGTTTACACTGATCACAGAATATTTTCTTCGATCTCAAACTTCTCCGGCCAGTTGTTGAGGGCATTTTTATTATTTATTATTTATGTTGTAATTATATTTAACAGTTTGTTGTTTTCTATTTAAGTAACGCTCTTAATGGGGAACTTTACTTTTTATTTTATTTAAATATATGTGTAGAAAACTTTTGCATATTTTTAGGAGCATAAATTAATTTTCTGATTTGGTAATTAATTTACT
The DNA here is from genome assembly GCF_047663935.1 of Musca autumnalis. Lineage (NCBI taxonomy): Eukaryota > Metazoa > Arthropoda > Insecta > Diptera > Muscidae > Musca > Musca autumnalis. The sequence continues at coordinate 213,832,757 of NW_027411644.1, forward strand.
GTGCTATAGCATATTTTAAGGGATATTAAATAAAAGAGCTTTTTTTTAACATTAATTCAACATTTTCGAAAATATGTTCTCTATTTATAATTTTATTTTTTATGCATTTGACGTTTAAAAACTGCATTTATGCTCTCTCGCTCACTTCACTCTCACTGATTGTTTTTTGTTTTTTTTTTGTTTTCTTATATTTTGTTATGCACCGACGGTATTTATTGATATTTTAATATTTGTAAAACAATCTTTATAACCATTGAAACTTCTATTAATTATGGTATATCACAAAAGCGTCGTTTAATAACGTATGTTGCACATTTTGCGTGTTTAACTATGCGTACAGCCTTCAAAAATTTGTTGTTTTCTTGGAGCTTACAAAAAACACGTCCGTTCGCTTTGCAAACAAAGTTATCGTTTACCTTGCGGCAAATCCTGGAGAAGACCGAAGAGATGCAAATCGACACCTACCACCTTTTTGTCGATTAGAAAGCAGCCTTCGACAGCCCGCTGCGTTCAAAGGTATTCCAAGCCATGTCTGAATTTGGTATCCCCGCAAAGCTCATCCGGCTTTGTAAAATGACTTTAACTGATACGAGGTCCTCATTTAAAATAGGAAAGAACCTCTCCGAAGAGTTTGACACCAAAAGAGGTTCCAGACAAGGATACAGCCTTTCGTGTGATCTCTTCAACATCCTGCTGGAAAAGGTTATACAAGAGGCTAACGTCAAAAGAAGTGGCACAATCTACACCAATAGTCACATGTTACTTGCTTATGCTGATGATATAGACATCATGGGCCGATAAGTAAAAGAAGTAGTTGATACCTTTATGAAGGGTGAAGGAGAATCTGCTAAAGTGGGTCTGGCCGTAAACGGTGGGAAGACCAAGTTGATGGTGTCGACGCGTAATGCGTCCATTGAGCTCCGACCGACTGTGGAAGTTGGTTCCTATAATATTGAGGTAGTAAAAGACTTCGTCTACCTCGGCACCTCCGTAAACACAAGAAACGACATCAGTTGTGAAATAAAAAGAAGAATTGTATTGGCCCACAGATGCTACTTTGGTTTAAGTAAGCAATTTAAAAACAAAGCCACATCTCGTCAAACAAAAATAACGCTCTACAAAACACTGATACTACCCGGGCTGATGTATGGCTCCGAAGCCTGGGTACTTGTGCAAGCAGACATGGCAGTGCTTGGTGTGTGTTCGAGAGAAAAATTCTTCGAAAGATCTACGGTCCAATCTGCGTTGACGGTGAATATCGACGTCGCATGAACAACGAGCTGTATCTGCTATACAACGACATCAATATAAGCTCTGTTCCAGAACTAAAAAGTTTTTACAATTTGTACCACTTTTACACATTTTGCGCTCCCGTACACAAAATTTATATGAAAATCGTTTACGACTTTTACAACATTTACGACTTTTACCACTTTATAAAGTACGGGAACAGGCCAATAGTTAAACGTATCGAGATGCAGCGATTGCGTTGGCTAGGCCATATCATAAGAATGAGCGATGATGAACCCGCTAAAAAGGCGTATAAATACGGAACGCTTGGCGGTGCACGCAGAATTGGCAGGTTGAAGAGATGAAAAGGCGCGGTATTCCAGAGTGCGAAGCAACAAATAGAGAGAATTGGAGATCTTTTCTTAGTTCGGCCTATGGAACAAATGTTCTGTAATGGGCCAGCTAAGTAAGTTAGTAATAAGCTCTTCTTTAGGCAGAAGACATATTATAAGGATCGTACATACATATATAAAAGGGCTCCTAAAATGATCTACATATATACACATATATAAGACCTCCTATGAACTCCTTCTACAGATAGAATACCTTTTAAGAACGCCTTCGTATGAGCCCTTCCATAGAGGGAAGACCTTTTAAGAAGGCCTTCCATAGATCCAAAAAAGATTCACAATAGATAGGAGACCTCCTTAAAAGGTCTTCCATACATTGAAGACCTCCTAAGAAGCCTTCTATAGATGGGATACCTCATAAGAAAGTTTTCTACAAACAGAAGACCTCTTAAGAAGAATATTATTCTATAAACAGAATACCTTTTAAGAAGGTCTTTTATGAACACAAGACCTCCAAAGAAAGAGTTTCATAGATAGAAGACCTCCTAATAACGTATTTCATAGATAACAAACCTCATACGAAGGTCTTCCATAGAAAGACGACCTTCAAAGAAGGCCTTCCATAGATAGAAGATACCTTCTAAGAAAGAATTCCGCCGACCTTTCAGGTAGGTATTTTATAAATAGAAGTCCTCTTAAGAAGGGCTTCCACAGATAAACGATCTCTTACCAAGGTTTTCCATAGAGGGAAGATCGTCTAAGAACATCTTCTGTGGAAAATTTATTTTTCATCTGAGTAAGTAAATAAGTCCTATTCTCTGGGTGCATGATGTAGGACATCACAGCTTTTTTAACTAAAAGCCTATGGTTAGCATCAGGACAACATGATTGGTCCTTATGGGCATAGTCGTATGTATATATCTGTATGTCCCTGTATGTCCACGTTGTATAGTAACTTGACAACGACATTCAAGGATACAATAGCATTCGATGGCTGCCTTCCGACCCCTAACATACAGATAGGCGCGCACTGTTGTCATTTTGGTTATGTTCGTTGAAATTTTGCATTTCAAAAACAACAGCATCAACACTAACAACAACAATAGCAACAAAAATAAAACATCAACTGGATACGTGAATAACGGCATCGCCTTCCTTTGTAACATCATCATCACAAACAGCGACCAGCAAAACATGTCCCAATGTTCATCGAGACCAAAAGGGAGGCAAAAGAGTTCAGTCCATTAGTGCGCTTCACTTTACCTCGGTTATGTTGAACGGCATCGCAGGAATGTGGTTGGTGGTTGCTATACTTTGGAGTACTTTCATCGGACGTGTCCTTTGTAAATTTATGGACATAATATAAATTTATTTTGTTTGGCCATGTTGAGATTTTTGGTAACATTGTTATTTTTGTTGTTGTTTTTTTACTATTGCAAGGTGATTATTGCAAGAATGGGTTATGATTGGTTGCTAGGTTAGAAGGTATTTTTTTTTAATAATGCAGGTACATTTTTGGCCTATTTTGTAATCTAATTATAATTCACACTATGAATATTAGAGTCATTAATTACGTAAGAGCAAAAGCTTGGTAAATGCAACAAATATATAAAATAAATATTTTTTAATCGATAACATGTAAACAAATGAACCATCTTCTAGGATTTTAACGTGGAAAGGGAGTGTTGTATTAGGTGTACCCGAACCGAGAATAGATACACATGTTCCCATACACATCCCAGTAGGGACAAGGGAGGCTTCTCTCATATCAATGAGTGCACCCCAATTCACATTTGCTCAATGATATGGGACCTACTGTTTATCGCCGAGTCCAAACGGCGTGTCTTGCGACACCACTTATAGAGAAGTTTAACATGACTGGAATACTCAGAGAATGTCGACAACATTACACTGGGCGGCATTTTGCCACCGTTGCAAAGTGTGATGTTTTTGCTCAGCCTGGAAATCGAACCACAGATCGTATGAGTACAAAGCGGACTTGTTTACCATTGCACAAAGGTGGCACTCACGAACTAAGAATAAACATTTTAATTTAGCAGATTCTTTTCGACTTTATAATGATATATGTTACTTCTTTTAAGGTTCGATCCATTGGGTCAAATGGTGGCGTCATAAGCAGGATACACATGGTTTTCTGTGTGTTTTCACCCCGAGCCTAGGTGCAAGGGTAGGATACGTATGAGAACTTATTTTAGCAAATATCAAATGTTGTCGTTTTCTCCTCATGTAAATGGTCCACTAAAGACATGCGAAGGCACCAGGTTGTAGTCCTCAGTGCGGCATTCTGACTGGTTTCAATATTTTTCCATCGCATTGCACTTATATTCGGAACACACAGGCGCTGCATAGCTTGCCACTAACATTCCTATCGCGTTAACTGAGGTCAACAAGGTTTCTTTAGTCCCGGTCCACACTAGAGTGATTTCATTGAAAAATTGCATGAAATTATGCGTCTCTAGATCGACCTCCATAGTAAAGTAAAATCATCAAATTGCTGTAGTGGGGAATTCGATTTAAGAACACCTAATTTCATGAAATTTTTTAATGAAATTCACGGTAGTGTGGACCGGGACTTATCTGCACTTGCAAGTGCTGCCGGCTAGTTTCTCAGCAGATAGCTGTGGCATGCGCGAACAACTTTGACATGCTGTCGAATGTGGCTCCTAAAATAGGAATTCTGGTATCATCGACCATAACATTGAACTCAGTGCTCACCTCTGCAACCCTTGTAGTGAACAGGTTGGCCGCAGATTTAGTTTAGATTTAGTATTTCTCCCGTGGAAAAGGTGGTAAGATTAGTCAAATAGGAGTTCTGCCTTTCAGAAATGTCATCAGGGAAGGCACCTATTGTACCCAAGACCTTACAATCATCCACGTTACGATCGCAATGCCTTCTGAGGGCGGTGGAATACAGGAGAGGTAGAAGTTAAACAGTTACAGAGTTATCACTGCTTGGATTGCATTTTCCTAAATTCCACGTACCACTGGCGTCAACACATATATTTGATTATCAAACGTAACAAACTTGACGTGCCAACGTGGTGCAATGGTATGCACGCTGAAGGTCGTGGGTTCGATTCCCCGGCCAGTCAAACATCAACATTTTAACGTTGGCAAAATACCCCTCAGTAATGTTGGCGACATTTCCTGAGTATTTCAGCCATGTAAAACTTCTCTACAAGTGGTGTCTTAGGACACGCCGTTCGGACTCGGCGATAAACTGTAGGTCCCATATCACTGAGCTAATATGAATCGGGGTGCACTCATTGATATGAGAGATGTCTCCCTTGTCCCGTATGGGATGTTTGTGGAACAATTATTATAACAAACTTGACGGGATGGTAGTTTGCTGAATGTCCTTAAACAGTGTGGAATGCATGACAATATCAACGGCTTTTGATAAGTTGACCAATATGCATGGAGATGGCGTGCAGAGCTGTTGTCGTGCCGTGCTGCTTACGGAATCCATGTAAAGCCTCAAGAGTCTTTGTCACGAGTGACAGAAGCGAGGCCGGTCTGTTTGATTCCCTTTGCTGGCAACCTTTAATGTCTTCAGTAGCGGGAACAACCTGCCTATTTTGCAGACTTCGAGAACGATGTGGGCTAATCCAGCTGTTTCATCATTACCATGGCGATTTCATCAAGGTCCAATGCTTTGAATGATTTAGCGTTCCTAATGGCATTCCCAACATCATTCATTGTAAATTGTGGTGGTTCATCCTCGGCAGGAAAAGATTTAAGCCACTTAGCGCCGAGAATTTTTTATTGCGAGAAAACTTAAAATTATTTATGAAAATTATATTTCTGAGCCTTTCTAAGCATTTTTTAAAAAATAACTTTTTTCTGTAAAACGAATATTTTTCCTGCAATAATATAGGTGTATCCTTATATGCCAATCCCTTGCTTTTTGATTGAGAAAATACCTTTACTATATTTCTAACAAATCCCTGACTCTATATGATTTTAACATTTATGATTAAATTTTTATCGCATATTTAAATTTTTCATCAAAAGTCGAAAATTACAAAAAAGTTGATTTTTTTGAATAGCTTGGGTTATAAGCTATATAAGCGTGAAATGACAGATAACAGACAATACTATAACAAAATGCAAAAACCCCCACAAAACTATTCGAAAAAAAACATAGTTTTGCCCCAATTTTTGCAATCATTTTTCATTTCTTGTGGCGTTTAAACGACCATTGGCTTCATCTGGGTTAATGCGAGATAGTACTCTCCTCTTCGTCCTGTCACTCGCGGGTTGCTGCACAAACTGTCGATTAAAATAACTTGCGCACTTCTTCAGGACCAGCCAGCGTAACGTTACCAAATGTGATTGAGGCCCTATCTTCCTTCTTTCCAGGCATCGAAAGTGACTTAAATGTTACCCACAATCCACTTATTCCGGCTCCAATATTGCAACCACTCAGATGATTAAGCCACTTGTTCCGCTTATGCTTACCGACTAACCTGCTAACTTCCAGTGTCAGCTTCCTGACCGAGGTATCACTGGGGTTGGCACGGCGAAATTCATCACGCTCATTTGCTAATCCCGTCGCCTTTGCTGGGAAGTTTGGTCTCACTTCCGGTATTCAATCATGAGATATACCGCAATCGGGCACAGCAGTGATGATGTCTCGGAACTTCTGTTCTGCTACCCGAACATCAGAAAGGTTGAAGCGGTGATTAGTGAACTCTCTGAAACCAGGCCAATTAGCTTTTTAATGATTGATGCAAGTGCGGAGTTCAGAGGTGATGAAATCGGGCGGTCTGCTGATGGAGACAATTATGGGAAGATGGTCTGACCCAAGATACGGGACGTGTTACCAGGTGCCACAATGTTTATATATGGTAAATTATGTGACTGTACGATATTTCTGGTAGGGGCGTATTGATTGACCTTCAAAACCTAGAGCTATAAATCTGTGCAGCCAGTACCATTCTCTTCACTCTTCAGGTGATTTAGCCATTTGTTCAGCTTATGCTCACCGAGCAAGCTGTTAACATCCTGTATCAGATGCCTGACTCTGGGGTCACTGGGGCTAGATTGACGAAGCAAATCACACTCATTCGGTACTACCGTCGCCTCTGCTGCAAATGGTCTCACTTCGGGTATTCAATCAGCAGGGCAGATCTTTGAAGGGTGACGCGATGGTTATAACTGGTAAATTGTGGCACTCTCCGATAATTCTGCTATGTTACTGCGGAGTCCATTGCAATTAAATTGCAAATAATCGCAAATCTCTCTGATAGCAACTAAATTGCCTTAAATTTAAATACACATATTTATACCTTTCATCCATTATTACTAGTTTAATTATGAAAATTTTCTCCAAATTCTACAGAAATCATGATTTTGATTTTCAATTCCAGCATTACACGACGAAATAATGCACGAAGCACATAAATTAATTCATTCATAATTAATGCATGTACTAAGCAAAAATTAAATTGTTAATATTTTATGAAACATTTGTAAATGTAGACACAAATGCTATACGAAATGTGTATATTTGCATATGTAAATACTCACGTGTTTTTCGTTTTACATAGCACTTCTGCATATAGCCACAATTACAATAAGCAGTTAAAACAGTTTAAAAAGCACATTAAAATCTCAAATGTAACAACAGCAACAAAAAGGCATGATGCCAAAATTTAGTTTTATGGAATACTTGAGAAGAAAAATAAACTTAGGAAAAATTTAACTGAACTACATATTTTCCCCAATCATCATCCAAGGAAAAACATTAAAAACAAAATTAAAATGATTGGTGGGCACAAAAATTATCGGATGGAGTGACTTACATTGTTCCAAACTTTCCACATCGTAATTAATATTTCCAACAACCTTAAATTAAATTCAATGATGGGTTATATTGGATAAATCCTTCCGGAAGCTCCTGACAAACAGTTAAATGACTGTTTCAAATCTATCGAAAGTGATTATATTACTGTTTTAAAGGCCCAAAAGCTTCAAAAATAAGTATATAATTAAAAAAAATTAAGTAACAGTGTTTTCTTCATAAATGCACTTAAAAGTAGAAAATAATGTTTCATGATGGAATCTCTCAAATAAAACGCTTGCATTTGAATTAAAAATTGTGACAATATTGAACGGCAAGCGTTTTTTTTTGAGAGATTCCATCATGAAAATTATTTTCTACTTTTAAGTGCATTTATGATGAAAACACTGTTACTTAATTTTTTTAATTATATACTTATTTTCTAGTGTTTAGTGCATTTAAAAATAGAACACTGAATCTTATTAATTTTATAATTATTTTAAATTTTTTTGTAAATACATTTTTAAGATTTTCAGTTTTATTTGTATATACTTGAGATTATAAATGATATTTAATGATGGGCTTACATTTATTAATTAAATGTATAATGTTAGTAAAAATTTATTTAGGTTGGTAGTTTCTCATCCTATTGATTTCAGTTAACGCTTCATTATTGCATGGATTCTTTCCTGTTAGTTTCGAGCCATCCAGTTCTTCTATTCTTAATCAATCTAGCGATCTTACACGACTCAATGCCACAAATGCTTGCCCTTCTTCGAAAAGCTTGGAGCCTATATACATCACTTCCACCGAACCTCGAAAAACCACCGCCGAATAACCTCCTCCGAACTTTCCCCACTCAACATGCTCTTTCCATTTTCAACGGAACCCCATAACCAATTTAGGCCGGAAATGTAGATACAAACTTTAAAATGCCTGAAATTGGGTACCATTTTTAGGGGCTATATCAAAACCTGGACCTATGTCCACAATTTTTGGTGGAGAAGTTGGGAACTCGAAATCAAAGTTACAGCCATTTCGGCCCAAAAATTAAGACAAAAAACACTTGAAATCGGGTGAAGCCGTAATATGGGGGCTATACCAACACCTGGACCTATGTCACAATTTTTGGTGGAGAAATGTCTGTACCACTGGGATCTCCAGATGCCAAGTTACACGCAATTCGGTATAAAAATGAAGATAAAATCCTTAAAACACTTGAAATCGGGCGGTACCGCTATATGGGGGCTATACCAAAACCTGGACCTATGTCCATAATTTTTAATGGGTACGTTTCTGTACCATTGGAAACCCTAGTTGTCAAAAAACAGCTAATACGGGCTTAAAATGACGATAAAATACCTTAAATCGAGTGGTACCGCTGGATGGGAGCTACAGGAAAAAATGGACCCTTGTTGGTTTTGGTTTCATATTCATGTATTGTCATCGAAATCTGAAAAGTGTACAATGTTTTAGTTCGATTGGTCAACTACAACTGTGTAAAAAATTAGTTACCAGATTTGAAAAGCAAATTAGATAAAAAACTGTAAAACAGTGTAAAAATGAACCAATAATGGTTTTGATTCCATATTCGTGTATTGTCATCCATATCTGAAAAGTATGCAAAGTTTTAGTTCGATTTGTCAATTACAACTATGTTAAAAATGAGTTACCAAATTTGAAAAGCATGTAAAATTGAACACTGTACAACACTGTAAAAATGGACCGATATAGGATTTGATTTCATATTCATGTATTGTCATCCAAATCTGAAAAGTTTGCAAAGTTTTAGTTCGATTGGTCAACTGCAACTGTGTGAAAAATGAGTTACCAGATTTGAAAAGCAAAATACCGGAAATCGGGTGGTACCGTTATATGGGGGCTATAGGAAAAAGCGGACCCATATTGATTTTGGTTTCATATTCACGTATTGTCATCTAAATCTGAAAAGTGTGCAAGGTTTTACTTCGATTGGTCAACTGCAACCGTTTTAAAAATCAGTTACCAGATTTGAAAAGGGGGTTAAGTTAGACACTGTAAAAACACTGTAAGAATGGACCAATATTGGTTTTGATTTCATATTCATGTATTGTCATCCAAATCTGAAATGTGTGCAAATTTTAAGTTCGATTGGACAACTGCAACTGTGTGAAAAATTAGTTACCAAATTTGAAAAGCAAATTAGATAAAACACTGTAAAACAGTGTAAAAATGGACCAATATTGGTTTTGATTTCATATTCGTGTATTGTCATCCAAATTTGAAAAGTGTGCAACGTTTTAGTTCGATTGGTCAACTGCAACCGTGTTAAAAATGAGTTACCAGATTTGAACTAAACACACACCAAAGCAAGTTAAATAAAACACTGTAAAAACCCTGCCAACACCAACCCAAATTACTGATTATCACTGGAGCCACCGCTCGCTACATGCCTACAGGTCGAATACCTGAAATCAGACTAAATTTCAAAGCAGAGGCGACGCGACTAGCAAATTAGCATGATAAGCTTCGTTGTACGAACCCTGTAGACCTGGTAGTTTATAAGAGCACCCCGAGAGTGATATGCCGAAGAGGAGTGTGATACGCCGTATAAGAAGAGCCTTCCACAATTTATGATGGGCGATGTTGCGGGCGTCATCCGAAACGCAAAATCACCTAAATCGTTCGCCCCACACGGAATATCAATGGTAATGCATAAGCAACTGGATGAACCAAGAGTTGAGTATTTAACAAGTGTCCTCAACCTACCGTTATCCAACCATATTGTACCAGAAGCCTGGAAAGTTGTCAGGTTGCTCTCGATACTGAAACCGGGCAAGGACGCCAGCAGAGGTGAATCGTACATGCCGATTTCCCTCTGTCGGCAGAAACAAAGATCCTGGAAGCACTACTCCTCCCTACGACGTGAACCTGTTTTTTAGTTGCCCAACATCAACATGGATTCCGGAAAATGCATAGCACTACAGAGCATTACGCGTCATATCCACACATATCAATAGAGGAGTGAACAAGAACAGACCGAGCGACCGAACAGCATGGTGCCACTTGACCTATCGAGCTGTTCGAGGATATTGATATGACTATTCTCCAGCCGTGGTTGAAACGTTGGATAATCAGCTACATGTGTGGGCGCCTGCCATTTGTGGAATTAAAAAAAGCCCAAAACCCGTAGATTGAAACAGGGAATTCTCCAAATCCGAACGACCAACATTAGTATTACACTAAGAAACCAACGTTCTTCTCATCGACTGATTTCCAAAATGTAAACAACACGCCAACCTAATGAAGCCACACGAATATGTTTACTCTATGCGTTCGAGTAGATCGTGCGGGAGTCAGCGGGCATAGGAAATTTTTTGTTGCTGGCCATCTCTGCTCTAGACTAACGAGCCTATCAGGCGGATTTGGGTAGCAATTGGAGACCAACCCCCATCCATCGTAGCAGAATTCGTATCGGGTCCGAATTTATGCCACGATATTCAACACATTCCCTGCAAGTGCAACTACTCGCTGCATTTGCATGGACGCAACCAGTCCAAGTTGCAGAATTTTTGAGTCTGAATACATAGGTACCATAACCTAAAAACTGAAATAACACACGATCGAACATATTTGCATTGCTACAATAACAACAACAGATGGGGAGGATAACCTAAGAATTGAGTATCCGATGTTCCGTCGGGTCTTCTTTTATGATTTTTTTGTAGCTATCAGAGAACTGTAAAGCAGCCAAGGTCAACTTATGTACATACATGGACAAAATCGAAAATCGATCACAAGATAATAGATTATGCGACTTTCCCTCCAGTCAAAAGTCGTATTCGACTCTTACGCTTTTGAATGCAAAAAGTCGATTAATCAAACGTTGACTTACCTATCCCTAATTTGGACGAAACTTTGCATGTTGTAAAACGCCTTCCAAACACACATAAAGTTCCAAGTCGAACAACTCTTTCGGATACCTAATTATAAAATATACCTATCTATCTGACCAGTAGTTTGATTCTCTAAAAAAATTTTTGAGTTACCGACAATTGTCGGTAACATTAAAATGCTTATAATTTCGGTAACTACCAATGTTTTCCGGTATGTTAGCGACGAATAAAAAGTAGTCGTAAAGTTCTTCCGATAGCAAGAGTGTTGTCAACTTTTATTTGAACTTTTCATTCACAATTTTGGGTTTTAATTTTACCGTTTTTTCGGTAACTCAAAAAATGTGTTAGAGAATCGCACTACTCATATAAGTTTGAAAGAAATTGTAGGGTAAATTTGTCTTGGCCGTTTATCCAAAATCGGTTCCAAACATAACTTTTAATTTATTTAATGTTTGTATGTAATTGTTTGTTAATGCAAATACAAGTTTTAAAATATACGTTACTCATATATATGTATGTGTATATACGTGTATGTGTATCTTAATATCATTTAGGTATTATGATTTAGCTTTTAAATGCCTTTACCAAAGTGTAGACTTGGATTGTATTGTGGACGGCATAAATGATTAAAATTAGCATACTTCGTTCGCATAAAAACGACGTGGACATAGTGGAAAATATTTGGATGATTACTTACTTAGGTTTTATATGAAATGTTTTTTCCATAAGCCGAAATAAGAATAGATTTAGAAAACCGCCCATCTGTTTCATTTCATGAGGTTGTCGTTTTAGCAACACATGTTCGTTTGTGTATTATTTTAGTTATTCTGCATTCTGGACTAGCAGCGTCCAAAAGGAAACGGGTGAATGGGGTTAGCTGGGCAGGTAAACAAATGCAGCGTGTCGTGCGGTACCAATCCATATGCGGGATATGTGTTGGGCATCGTGGCATCTATTCGGGCCAATATGAATTGAGGTGGTTGCATCGTCCGGATCTTAAATGGGCTATAATAGGCTATAACTTCGAATTACAGAATGGTAGAGGTTAAATACAGTTCCAAACCTTGAGGAACTCCCTGTTTCACTGTACTTTAAATACGGCCGGGGGGAGTTTGCTCTATATCCTCGAACAGCCTGGCACGGTTAAAGGCATCGAAGAGTCCTCTACTGATATGTGCAGATATTGCGTGTAATGTATTGCTGTGCATTTTCCGAAATTCATGTTGATATTGGGCAATTGCAAAACAGCTTCTCATCGAGGGGAGGAGTAGCGTCTCTGAAATATTTGCTACTGGCGACAGGAAGGAAATCGGCCTGTACAATTCACCTCTGCTAGCATCCTTGCCTGGCTGCAGTAGCGGGACCACCTTGTAAACTTTCCATGTTTCTGGTACAATATGGGTGGCTAACGATAGATTGAGAACACTTGTAGAATACTCAACTCCGGGTTCATCCAGTTGCTTAAGCATTACCATTGATATACCATGTGGGCCCAACGCTTTGGATGACGTCTGCAACATCGGCCAGCATAAATTGTCCTGGTACCCTACCTTGGGTGGGAGTAATCTTCTTATACGGCGTAGCACGCCCCTCTTCGCCCTATCAGTCACGGGGCGCTCTATAAACTGCCGGTTAAAATAACACGCCCACCTCTTTAGATCAGTTACTGTCACGCAGTAAAAAGTAACGACCGTTCTATCATCCGTTCCACACAATTTAACTCTACACCAATGTTGCATAGCTTCTGCCTGTTGACTTTAAGACTAAGTTGTCTAACTCATGGGTCTTTAGGATTCTTACGACGAAGCACATAACACCCGTTTGTTGGTCACGTCGCCTCTGAGGAGAAATTTGGCATAATTGTTGGGTATTTGACCAGCTGGTATGTAGCGAGTGGCTGCTGCAGTGAAAGTTCTCTCAGCTACTGGAAGACCTGAGGCAATGGCAGCTCTTTGAAGCAGTGATTGGTAAATTCTCTGAACCCTTGCCAATAAATTTTCCAATGGTTAGAAAAGTACGGCATTCAGAGGTGGTCTGAGCCAAGGGAAAGTACGGGTGACCAGGATACGTCAGCCTTCGACAGCCCCCTACGCCCTAAGGTATTCCAAGCCATGTCTGAATTTGGTATCCCCACAAAGCTCATTAGTCTTTGTAAGAGAACTTTAACTAATACTATGTCCTCAGTTGAAATAGGAAAAAACCTCTCCGAACAGTTCAGTACCAAAGAGGTTCCAGACAAGGATACACCCTTTCGTGTGCTCTGTTCTCATCCTGCTAAAAAAGGTTATACGAGATGCAAATGTCAGAAGAAATGGCACAATCTACAGCAACAGTCACATGTTACTTGCTTATGCTGATGACATTGACATCATCGGACGATCAGTAAAGGAAGTAACAGATACCTTTAGGAAGGTCGAAGGAGAATCAGCAAAAGTGAGTCTGGCGGTAAACGGCGAAAAGACAAAGTTGATAGTGTGGACGCGCAATGGGTCCATAGAGCTCGGACTAGCAGTAGAAGTTGGTTCCTATAATTTTGAGGTAGTAAAAGTTCTTAGTTCGGCTTATGGAACTAATGTTCTGTAATGGGCCAGCTAGGTAAGAGCGTCTTCAACAACTTGTGATGTTAGATGCTGGCGACTGATGCTTTCGGGTGTCCGTCAGATGCGGATCCTGTTCTGGCTTGTTCGTCTACTTTTTCGTTACCAACAAGTTTCTTATGACCTGGAATCCCTGTAAGAACGACTCTAGTTGGACGCACTAACAGCAGATTAGGTTCTTCTTTACATTTTGTCATAAGCTTTGATATGACAAAGTTTGCTTTAAACGATAGGTGCTCTGTTTGACTGTCGACTAAAAATATTATACAGTTTAATTTGTGATACTGTAGAGGTATTTGTAAGCTTCCTTTATGTTCAGTATATCCGCCTTAAAAATACTACAGTCTTTTGGTAGCTTTGTGTATGTAGCTTCTTTTGCGAAGACAAACGAGCCGACTCCTCAATTCATCTTACAGCTGTCTGCTTATACCTTAATATCATGTGACCCTTTTAAAATACCCGGGTCTACTCACCACACCGACGTACATACAATACACAGGCCTGTTTGTGATCACATGCAAATGGAAATTATGATTTTTGCGGACTTAGTTTTGTATTTGCGTACGAATGCGATTCTGAGTGCGATAAATAATCAATTATTATCATTGAATTTGCGATGTGGTGAATGGAGGATAAATGTTGGCAAATGTGTTGCGCAAGTAAACATTTCGCCACCACACCACAGTCAACTTCCCTTCTAACTCAAACACTATTGCCGTTACATACTTACGAGCATTTATAAAATTCAGTCTGATTGTTTAGTGGGGGGTTTGGTGTATATTAACGGCAATAATGAAAATTTAGAAGCTTCGCCAATATTGCAACAATTAAACATAATATGTACAATTATATTGGCATTTACAAACATTACTACATACAATAAAATAATAATCGTAGACATTAGAAGTGAATGTGGGATGGCCGCTATGCCACAGGAATGGTTTTTCTAAGATTCGGAATGTTTTATTGAAACATATTCGAGAGAATGAATAAAGTTTTACTTTCGTAAAATATTATATTATGACTATGCAGCTATATGAGTATATTACTCTGGTTTTTGAAAATACATATGTATATATTCTTCATATTTTGATAAACGAAGGTATATTCTAAGTCAACGAACTGTCTTTAAATACTTCCCTCACAATAACCATTTCAATTGAAATTTATGTACGGTGTAACTTCTCTCCTCTATATCTCTGCAAAACTCAAACCTCTATAAGGATAACATAAATATAATTATGTTGCATAAATCGGCACTATTGGTGGGTTGATTGGGCTTGTTTTATATATACACATTAGGGTTATGACTTTTTGACATTTTTTCTCAAAAATGATTTCCTGTAGCAGGGATGAATGAATTTTTGCCTAATAATCACTACGCTATCGTTTATTCCATTGAAATATAAAAAAAGTTCACGCACAAATCGGTTTTAAAAATATAATTTTTTGAAAAAATTTATGAAATGAAAAAAAATTTTTTTTCAAAAATTATTTTTTGTTGCACGAATGAATAAATATAAGCTCACTAATAACTATAATAATGTTTATTTCATTCAAATATTGAAAAAGGTCATGCACAAACCACTTTGAAAAAATTTAAATTTTTTTGTTTTTGTTTACAAATTATATCTTTAAATAAAAGCTTTTACGACATTTTTACGATTCTCAGAATTGGAGAAAATTAGTGAGAAATAAATGTTATGTCAGTTTAATTATCTCATGTGACTCTAAAGTTTATTTTCAATTGTATATCTGCTTACAGTGACTTCAAAAAATTGTCCATAATTTTGATAAATTCAAATTTTAAAATCAATTTGTGCGTGAGGTTTTTTCACCGAATCACCTTATAATTATGATTTTATGTAATCTTATGGCAAAACTCATCACGCTATGATACAGGGATATGAGGTTGTAAAAAAGTCATAACCCTAATACACATATGGCTACTTACATACACAGTGATGATCCACTACATACTCCAAAATATCCATTCACAAATACCACACATCTGTGTCCTCTGGCAATGCAAGATTGAATGAATGAATGTTTATGAGCAGGCATCAGCATCAGATGGTGACTAAACAGTTAACACCCCTTCGGTCAGTTTGGACCTAAAAAGATAATTAAACCAAATCAGTTATTATTGTTGACTTAAATTTGCATTAAGTCGAGTCTCAGTGTCATCTAACTAAGCAATTACAAATATACGATGCATGTGAAATACATACAAACACAAACACATGTAAACGTACATATGAAATGCAACCTATCACCAATTTGTGCCGCATATGAAATCCTTTTAGATTTGCAGGACATTACTTTCACCTTTCTACAAACATTGTACAACGATATTATTGAAATATGACAAACAATTCTAATGCTTGAATTTCATGCCAAAGCTGAGGACGCGAATCAACATGTATTGACCTGAAGAAAACATTACAAATTAATTACATGTAAACTGTGTAGTGTATTTACCCAGCAAACCAATCGTAACCAAATCGGTACGAAATTCGGACGCTACGTCTGATGTCGGACCCGAAATCGAAGCGATATCTTAACGAAAGTTGTATGAAGTGGTTGATATAATTTCGGAACGAATTGTCGGAGCGGATCGATATCGGTCCGATTTCCGAACGATATAGGAAGAAAATTCTTGGGAAATTTGGAAGGGTTTTTTTCCGAATCGTCGTACAGATTTCTGAACAATTTCGGAATTATATCATATGAAAATCGGATGTACCTTCCGAATCTTCGTAAAGATTTCTCAACAATTTCGGAATAATGTCGTATGAATATCGAAGTAATAAATTTCTCTCTGCCCCAATTATTGACCAATATTTTACGTTTTTTATTATTGGAAGATTGTAATTTAAAACGTTTTTGATGATTTTCACTGTTGTTATCAACAGAACAATGTGAACTTTTTGTAGGAATATGTTGTGTCTATCAGCACTAGATTGAATTAATATATGTTGCATTTATATTTAAAATGTTTATAAATTGTATATGCGAATTTTTTAACCAACCACTTTGTTTTTCGACAACAAACTAAAATGAAACCAACCCTTTTTTCTTAGTTGTTAGATACATACACAAAGTGACAGTATACCGGCAATGACGATGGTGGTTGCGAAGGAAAAACATTTCGCTCCAAATTCGTACCGAAATCGAAAGAAAAGCATTGATATGCTCGAAGGGAAAATTACTTCCGACATTCGCTCAGAATGTGGAACGAAATATGAACGAATTCCCCATCGAAAAATCGTATAGAAATCGGAACGAAATCTGAACGATTTTACTTCCGATATTGTTCAGAGGTGTCGGACATCCGACATTTGGTTTGCTGGGTAGCTACAAAAGTTCGTTTTTTCAATTGAACATAACTTCATCTCAACAGTATGTTTTTTATACCCTCAGCATTTATGCTAACGAGGGTATATACATTTGCATACGGGCAAATGTGCCTCATCGAAATAATGGTTTTAGACCACAATTCTTTGTCTTTCGTGATATTTTGACCAAACATAGTTTAAGTTCGAAGATGGGTTTTATCGGTCCACTCCCTCCGGTACCTCCCCAACAATAGTTCGAAAATGTTCGTGCGTACGATAGCTCTTGAATCGGTTACCCCGATTTGGTCCATACTTTGATGAGGTTCCAATATGCACTCAATCGGTCCACTCCTTCGGGTACCGCCCACACAAAATTTCGGATAAGTTCAGTTTAGGACCTGCTCTCGAATCGCTTCGATTTTTTTAACAACTTGTATTCACTGCCCCCCTATATGACGGTATGATTTTCACCAGGGGCGCAAGTCCATACTTCCTGAGAAAATAGCATGAAATGTGCAAAAACCCTATAAAATCGTGTGTAGTGGTTGGAGCGCAAGATAACTCACGAACGGATCTGCCGATTCTGTCCACAATTTGGCTTTCGTAATATTTTTAGGTTCAGTTCGAAGATAAGCTCTATATATTTTGTTCAAACTTAGTTTCAGTTTAGTTTCCACCCTAATATTTAACAAATGTCACTAAAATGGTATGCTACCTATTTGGTCCAAACTTTGGATCTCCTAATATTTTGTCTAAATTTAGTTTATCTCGGCCCGTATCTGTCCTCTCCTTATGCCATGTTCATACCAGCATTTGAATCACGTTGTTCGCTCTCATAATTACGTATACGAATTAACCCGTTCATACGACATGGTAAACAATTCATAGCAACATGATACATATTTTCATATTTTTTTTATTTACAGATTTTAAAGAAAGTTTCAGTTAAAAGGCGAGTAAAATTAGTTGATATGAACTGGAAAAATATTTGTCCTTCTTTCAGATATCTTTTTAATATTAAATAATATTATCGCAATTTTGGTGTTTTCAGAACATTTTTTATTTTTCTATTTTCAAATTTAACGAGAGAGAGAGAGGTCTGCCAAAATAACTTTTTGGTATACAGACTTTCTGGCAGGCATTTGATTTTTGTTCCTAAATTTGTACGCGAATTTAAAACGATGGACAAGAAACGCAACTGCAATGAAAGAGAAGACTAAATTTGCTATGATTTGAATATATACTAGTCGTTAAACCGTTAACTTTTCATTCATGATTTGCAGTTTTTTAAATTTTTGGGTTTTAAATAAATTTTTAAATTTTGTATTTTCCTGTCATAATTAATTTATTTCGATGAATTCTCTCATTTGTTATAGATGAGACATATTTTATCGTCGTTCGGAGAGTGATTGGAGCTGAACAAAGTACAAAAATCGTCCTTCGCTCACCAAAATTTTGTATGGGGAATTAAGTAATTAATTTGTCGTTCGGGGTTGAACGACGAATTGAGAGCGAACAAAGTTCGGTATGAACATGGCATTAGAGTATTACCTCCCCCACAAAACTTCAACATTTGTGCCTAAGTGCAGCTCGAAGATCCTTTGGAAATGTATACCGGTGCTGTTCATTGTGGTCCTTTTTACAGCGATATTATGTTTTCGTGGACAAGTCCATGCTCCCTGGCATACTGGTCCAAAGTTATACGATGACCCACTGAAATGACCCGTGGTCTACTTCCAAAATAGACAAACTTCAGAGAAGACTTTAAATATATTCGATCTGTTCGTAGATGAAAGTTTCAATTCACATATGCTAAGGGTATATCTCTTTCGGCAAAGCCGACTGATACTTTTTTACTTGTTTTCAGTTTATTTGTAAACTATTAGTCAGGTTCCGCCAACTATTAGTGAAGGGCCCAGATTAACTACTTATTTGGTGCGAAAGTAATGGCTTAATATCCTGATCTGTAAGTAGTGACCGCCACCAAAAGTACTAAAGAAACCCAAACCCACGTCGGCGGGTTCTTCGATACGGGATTGACCTGGAACATCCATGTTCCGGCCAGCGGCTGCCACCTCAGTTTACACATGTTAGTATTTGTATAATTTTCTGTATTGGGAACAGATTATCCAGAATGCCTGCTGCGGATTCTTTTGGTCTGTAAAAAGCCAGGGCCAATATTGATGTGCTCGGTGCTTTGTCACATACGCATCCACCACACTCAAACTTATGTGAGATGCAATAGACGATGGAAGTGAATGCATCTCAGGGGTCAGTGAGTGCATCTCAGGTAAGAGACAGGGACAATGTTGCTGCATGCTACGTAAACATAGCCCCTCGGTGAGTCGTCGTCGTCCTCCGAATACGAGACTCCCCGCAGTCCCCGCAACATCAGCTTCACATAATAATTATTGTTCCACAAACATGCCATAAGGGACAAGGGGGACTTCTCTCATATCAATGAGTGCACCCCGATTCATATTAGCATAATGATACGGGACCTACAGTTTATTGCCGAGTCCGAACGGCGTGTCTAAGACACCACTTTTGTGAGAAATTTTACATGGCTGAAATACTCAGGAAATGTCGCCAACATTACTGAGGGGTATTTTGCCACCGTTGAAAAGTGTTTTGATGTTGCCTGGCCGGGGAATCGAACCCACGAGCTTATGTGTGCAAGGCGGGTGTGCATACCATTGCACCACGGTGGCACCCGAATTTTTATGTGGGTTTATTTAAGTATCGATTGTTATTTTTCAATACTAGGCTTAAAGAAATGTTTGAATTCTAGTTACAATAAGTTGCAAGACCTGAGTCCAGTAAAGTGTTTGACGTCATCGAGTACAAAAACTTCTCACGATGCGCCTTAACTAAATTTAAATGAAAGGTGCTTACCCCTGGGAAGTTTAAGCGGATTCTGAAACTACAATGTTCATAGATGAGAAAAATAAAAAAAAAAAAAAAATCGCCGGAGGAATTTTCAAACAAATAGCGGTCAACGTTCACATTTTTTGAGTTATTTTAGGTTTTCACGATTTTGCGTGGGAACGACAAGTCCTATCGAAATGGGACTAAATAAAATGTTGTAGAGGATTTTCACTGCTACAACATATTCCTTAGTTGCCTTTCGATAGGACTTGCCGCTTCCCAGCAAAATCCTGAAAATCTAAAATGAACCTAAAAATGTGAACTTTGACCGCGATTTATTTAAAAATCCATCCAGCGATTTTTTCTTGTTTTTAGATTTTTCTCATCTATGAACATTGTAGTTTCAGAAACAGCAAAAACTTCCCAAGTGTAAGCACCCTTCAATTAAAGTTAGTTAAGGCGTTCTTTAACATTATACCAAAAGTAAAGAATGCAGCCGGAACAACAATCATGAAAATTTTCGACTTATATTATTTTGTTACAACTTAGCTAGAGTTTATCAATTGGTTTCTGAGATATTTTGGATTTGGAGTCTATGAACCGTAGTCTGTATCGTCCTTTTTAAATTTCTAAAGTTTTAAATTGGATTACACACTTCTGGTAAAAAATCAAAATAGGCGTTTTTATGGCATTAAAGAATAGTTTATTCTTAGGTTATCGACACAATAGCTATATATAGAAGTCCAATCTGTGCTCGCAGATTCGAGTTATTCTTCTTTTTAAAGGTAATTAATTTATAGAAGTCGTACGGGTATCTCGATATGTAATTAAAAAATGAGGCGTTATATTCGGGTAGAACTATATCCCTATACCCTATAACTCCTGTATAACTCTATTCGTCCTACTCGCGAATATAGTTACGTAGGGATTGGATTAACACGTGGAAATATTTTAACCACTTTCTGCATGGAGGCTCTTTAAAAAAAGGAATCCCAAAATCTGTATTACAGCTGATATTCTAAAAATTAGATTAAGAGCTTTGAAATACTGAAAATCTTGCGATAGCAGAAATAATGGCAATTCTCTGTACTTTTAAAATTCTGGGATATACCATAACGTGGACCTATATTTTTTAATCATATAGGTCCAAAATTCTGAAAACGGGGCGCAACTTTTATATGGCGACTATACCAAACGTGGTTTCAGTTTCAATTCTAAATATCCGAGAACTTATATTTAATACTCTGTAAAAAGTTAAAATTCTATCCTAAATATTGTGAGCTTTCTCTACTGAATTTATATACTTTGTGTCAATGTTTCATATAAAATCAACAGCAAAACCTTATAAAAGCTTTACGTAACGCTACACACCATTTTCAATTTTCATGATTTTTGGTCATATCCCCGATCTTGATATGTGGTGAATGCGGAAGTGGTAAAATGAATAAATTCATGGCCCGGGGTTCTTCTTTATCCCGGCACTGACCAAAAGAGCTCGGAACAGGCATTCCGATATATAGTGGCGTTCCCATGGTGATAAAATATACGACGGCCCCTGATCTATGATTTCTCAAAGCCAGTCCGGTGCATATAACCGGCCGCCGTGGGATTGTTGGCCTGAATACATTAGGGATGATGTCAGTTTTTAGACGCCATCTCGTCTAGGTTAACAGACATGTTTGTATAGCGAACCGCTTGATCCAAGCATAACCCCTTTTCCGAAGAACACCACCTGATTCAGCTTCTGCCAGCCAAAGGTAATATGGGAACTGCTGCCTTCACTTAGATTTGAGGTTCATAGAGAATTTCAAATTACTGCTAAAACCAATACCAAAACGTAGACCGATTGTTTCATTTCTCGAACTTAAACTTAACCCCTTTTCCGAAGAACACCACCTGATTCAGCTTCTGCCAGCCAAAGGTAATATGGGAACTGCTGCCTTCACTTAGATTTGAGGTTCACAGAGAATTTCAAATTACTGCTAAAACCAATACCAAAACGTAGACCGATTGTTTCATTTCTCGAACTTAAACTAGAAGGAATATCAGATCCGGTTTGCTTCAATTTTGATCGGTTTGATATCTACAGACTAAAATACGAGAAAAAATTATAATGGAAATTTGACCTTGAAGTCGAGGTTGAATGTGCATTTTATGTGTTCACAATTATTATTCTGTAGGACTAGAGCTACAGCTTTGCTCCAACGAGCAAACCCAAATTCCTAGCGGTTTAGAAGATATGTGTCTGACGAAATGATCTCTTTTGACATTAAAGCCTCAGGTCTTTGGGAGCCCATAACCGCGAAAGTTGAAGTGATAGGGAAAAACGCCGGGACGCGTAACTTCTTATTTTTGGTCTTCTATCACGCTGCGGTGTCAAAATCTATATAAATATATATATATATGTATATATATATATATATATATATATATATATATATATATATATATATATATATATCTTATTATATAAAAGAGCTTAGTGATAAGTGAGTGAGTGAGTGAGTGAGTGACAGATCATCGCCCAGACGAAACCGCTGAAGCTAGAAAGCTGAAATTTTGACTGTGGGTTGGTGTCGGTGTGTAGGGGTGAGATAAGGCTGGGTTTTTGGAAATTCGACCTAGAAGGGTACGAAAAGTACTAAAAGGTACTAAATATGGTACCCTTTGTATTACGCAAACGGGAAGAGCTAGAATTCTGAAATTTGGAATGAGGGTAACTGATGGAGATTTAGAAAGATGTACCAAAGGGTTTTTGGAAATTCGACTCATAAGTGTACGAAAAGTTACTAAATTTGGTACCAATTGTATATATTTGGGCGGATATAGCTACAATGTTCATATTTGGTATTTAAATCAAGGTTGGGAAGTGGTGTTGATATAAGGAAATTATTTTTGAAGTTCGTACTTATGTGTACGAGTAGTACTAAATGGTACAAAATTTAGTAGAATGTGTATTTAGGTGAAAGGATAGAGCTGGAAACCTGAAATTTGGAATTAAGATTACTGACGGAGTGTAGGATTGAGATATGGGGGTAGTTTTGGAAATTCGTACTTATGTGTACGACAAGTTCTAAATGGTACTAAATTTTGTACAGCTTGGATTTGGGTGAACGAATAGAGCTGGAAACTTGAAATTTGGAATTAAGATAACTGTTGAAGTGTACGATTGATATATGTGATAGTATTAGTACTTATGTTTACGAAAAGTACTAAATGGTACTAAATTTGGTACAATTTGGATTTGGGTGAATGGATAGAGCTGGAACCCAGCAATTTCGTACTTATGGGTACTGAAAGTATTAAATGGTGCTAAATATAGTACAATTTGGTTTTGGGTGAAAGGATAAAGCTGGAATCCTGAAATTTGGAATTAAGATTATCTTTGGAGTGTAGGATTGAGGTAGTTTTGAAAATTCGTACTTATGGGTACGAAAAGTACTAAGTTTGGTACAATTTGGATTTCGATCAACAGATAGAGCTGGAATCCTGAAATTTATTATAAAGGTTACCTATGGAGTGTAGGATTGAGGTAGTTTTGGAATTTCGTACTTATGGGTACGGAAAGTAGTGAATGGTACTAAATTTGGTACAATTTAGATTTGGGT
Source organism: Musca autumnalis (assembly GCF_047663935.1). Taxonomy (NCBI): domain Eukaryota; kingdom Metazoa; phylum Arthropoda; class Insecta; order Diptera; family Muscidae; genus Musca; species Musca autumnalis. The sequence goes on from NW_027411644.1 coordinate 213,856,429, forward strand.
GAACGGATAGAGCTGGAATCCTGAAATTTCGAGTTAAGGTTACTGTTGGAGTGTAGGATTGAGGAAGTTTTGGAAATTCATACTTATGGATACGGAAAGGATAGAGCTGGAACCCGGATATTTGAAACTAAGATTACTGTTGGAGTGTAGGTTTGATATGGTTTTGGAAATTCGTACTTATGAGTACGAATAGTACTAAATGGTACTAAATTTGGTTCAATTTGGATTTGGGTGAACGGATAAAGCTGGAATCCTGATATTTGAAATTAAGATTACTGTGAGTGTAGGTTTGGCATGGTTTTCGAAATTCGTTCCTATTCTGCGAAAAGTACAAAAGTACTGAATGGTACTTAATATGGTATAATTTGGATTTTGGTGAAAGGAGAGAGCTGGAAATTTGGAACTTAGATTACTGTTGGAGTGTAGGACTGAGATAGTTTTGAAAGTTCGTACTTATGGTTACTAAAAGTACTAAATGGCTCTAAATTTGGTACAATTTAGATTTGGGTGAACGGATAGAGGTGGAATCCTGAAATTCGGAATTACTGTTGCAGATAACTATCTATCTAAATTAAGATTAATGTTGGAGTGTAGGTTTCAGGTATTGATGGTATTAGAAATAGGAGCGGAATTCGAAAAGTATTGATGGTATTAGAAATAGAGGCGGAATTCGGAAATTTGGTATTACGTACAGTAAGTGTACTAAAATTACTATATGGCACAGAATTTGGTTCCAATTGTTATTATGTAAAGGGGTACAGCTGAAATTGTGAAATTCGGTATTAGTATAGCAGTTGGCGTTTAGAGTGAAGATAGAGAGGATGTTTTGGAATTTCGTACTTATGTATACTAAAAATACTAAATCGATTGGGATATAGTTTTGGATATAAGGAAATAATTCTTGAAGTACTAAATTTGGTACTAGTTTGGTGTTGCATGAAAGGTGTGTGAACAGTACAAAATTGCAATAAATTTGGTATTGGGCTTAGGAATAGAAGTGGAATTCCGATTTATTATTTATTTGTCAGGTTCATTGTTAGAGGTGGTCGTACAATAAGTGTACTAGTAATAATACTTAATATTGAAGCACTGGTATTGAGTGAATCGATAAATGAAATTTGTTATGAGGATCGCTGTGTAGATTGGATCAGAATGTTTATTAAAATCCGCCTTTAAATATATGAAAGGTTTCTACATGTAACAAGTAGAGCTAAAACTGTACAATTTGAGCTAAGGTCCTGGATTTTAAAAATTGTACTGAATAGTGTACTATTGTTTTTATGTTAACACGAATTCGGTTTCTAAATAATGTACTGAAATCAAAAAGCAGTAAGTTCATTTGAAAAGGTAGATCTTTTTACAAGAAGGTTTTTACATTCTGAGAATAAAAAGGCCTCAAATAAAATAACAAGTTTTGTATAAACGTTTTCCACATTTTGATATCACAAAATTAAGTTGGAAAATGTGGATTAAAAATGTGAACTAAATTTTCAAATATAGCATGGACTGAAATTTAAAATGTAGCCCGCTGTTGAAGTGTAGGGGTCTTTTTTGAAATTCGAACAAAATGTGTACGAACAGACTTAAATGAAATTAAATATAAATTCAAATAGATGGCAGTACATCAACATTTTCAGTGTTCACCATATTAAATACTGTTTATTTGTATATTATTCCTTTTCCGCATACGAAGTAGCGGGCATTTTGCTAGTATATATATAAAAGAGCTTAGTGATAAGTGAGTGAGTGACTGACAGATCATCGCCCAGACGAAACGGCTGAAGCTAGAAGCTTGAAATTTTGAGTGTAGGTTGCTGTTGGTATGTAGGCGTGAGATAAGGCTCGGTTTTTGGAAATTCGAACTGGAAGGGTACGAAAAGTACTAAAAGGTACTAAATATGGTACCCTTTGTATTAGGCAAACGGGAAGAGATAGAATTCTGAAATTTGGAATGAGGGTCACCGGTGGAGAGTTAGAAAGATGTACCAAAGGGTTTTTGGAATTTCGAAATATAAGTGTACTAAAAGTTATAAAATTTAGTACCAGTTGTATATTTTGAACGGCTATAGCTAGAATCTTAAAATTTGGTGTGGAAATAAAGGTTGGGAAGTGGTGTTTATGAAAGTAAATTCGTACTCATGTGTACGAAAAGTACTAAAGTGTACTAAATTTAGTACCATTTGGATTTGGGTGAACGGATAAAGCTGGAAACTTGAATTTTGGAATTAAGATTAGTGTTGAAGAGTAGGATTAAGATATGAGGGTGGTTTTGGAAATTCGTACTTATGTGTACGACGAGTACTAAAGTGTACTAAATTTGGTACAATTTGGATTTGGGTAAACGGATAGAAGTGAAATCCTTAATTTTGGAATTAGGATTACTGTTAAAGTGTAGGATTGAGATATGGAGATAGCTCGGAAATTCGTATATATGTGTACGAAAAGTGCTAAATGGTACTAAATCTGGTACATTTTGAATTTGGGTGAACGGATAGAGCTGGAAACCTGAAAATTGGAATAATGATTACTGGTGAAGTTAAGGATTGAGATATGAAGGTGGTTTTGGAAATTCGTACTAAATTTGGTACAATTTAGATTCTGGTGAACGGAAAGAGCTAGAAAAGTGCAATTTGGAATAATGATTATTGTTGGAGTATCAGAAATTGGAGCATTGGAAATTCGTACTAATGTACACGAAGAATTTTAAATGGTACTAAATTTGGTACAATTTGGATTTTAGAAAACGGATAGAGCTAGAATTCTGGCATTTGGAATTAAGGTTATTGTTGGAGTATATAATAGAGGTAGTTTTGGAAATTCGTACTTAAGTGTACCAAAAGTACTAAATGGTTCTAAATTTGGTACGATTTTGGTTTTGTAGAACGTATGGAGTTGAAATCCTCACAATTTGGAATATAGATTACTGTCGGAGTGTGGGATTAAGATATCGAGGTATTTTTCTAAATTCTTATTTAAAAAGTACTAAATTTGGTACTACTTGGATTTTATTGAACAGATAGAGATGAAATTCTGAAATTTGGAAATAAGATTAATGTTGGAGTATATACATCCCAGAAGGACAAGGTAGACTTCTCTCATATAAATGAGTGCACTCCGATTCATATTATCTCAGTGATATGGGACCTACTGTTTATCGCCGTGTCCGAACGGCGTGTCTTAAGGCACCACTTGTAGAGAAGTTTTACATGGCTGAAATACTGAGCCAACATCACTGAGGGGTATTTCCCAGCATTGAAAATTTGATTTTGGGAATCGAATCGCAGACCTTCTGGGTGCAAGGCGGGTGTGCATACCATCAATGAAAATAGATGTTATTAGTGTTCCTTTTCCCCATACGAAGTAGCGGGCATTTTGCTAGTATGGTTAATAATTTTCGTGCCGCATAGTGGTATCAAAGTGTATTCACCCTCATTAGTCATAAGGCTGAAGTTATAAAGACCTCCTCTAGGTGAAGTCTTCAATGGGATGAAGAAGCGGTAAATGAGATCAAAAAGCAACACAATCGATATTGGGAAATAATAGCAAAAGATGGGAAGGAAATGTAATTTTAGTTTGGATATTGACACAAATTATTGTACATCGAACCAGCTAAGTAAATATATAGGAAATTTACTTAGCTGTCTCAACAGTTCCTTATACACAAGACCAAACTTTTCAAAAACATTATACTTAACCCATAAATAACCCATTCTAAGAACTATTTTTAACCTTATCGTGTAACTAAAATTATGCAATATTTGATTATAATTACTATAGCAATAAATGTGTAACTGTGTGCAGTTATATATTCATATCTATAGATATGCATACTTCTGTGCATACATAATTACGTACAGATATTTGTATTTACAGAAAATTGCTTAGTTTTGTGTAAACACAGATTTATTTCGTTAACACCGATATTAGCAGTTGGCCAATTACATATCCATAGACACAGTCGTAAATACTATTGTTATTTTGACACTTACACTTACACATGGCATTTGCAACGACAAACATACACACATCTGTACTCTGAATGTATGCTCAAGCACAAAGGATGAAATAATCAAACTGGATATAATTAATAATTATGTAGAGAATCCTGAATGTTATTTGTGCTTCGTATTGGGTTTAGTGTTTAGTTGTTGGTGTTGTGGTACTACAAACCGACATTGTATGCAAATATGTATGTAGTTAATGTTTGTTGCTATTGTTAATTCTAATTTTTAATTAATATTTACCGACCACCGTTCTTGTTGTTGTTGCTATTATTATTGGTACTCCAACTGCAGAGCTTTGTTTAAAGATGCAAAACTAAGATATTTTCTCGGAAAATCTTCTTCATTGAAAATTTATAATCGTCATGAAAATCACAATTAATATTTCCTCATTTCGCTTTAATGCTAAAAGAGAATCTTTAATTTTGCTAAATGCAAATATAGTTACAAATAGTATGTATTTGTTAAATAAACAAAATTATTTTCGTATAATTATTTTTGGTGTTAATTTTCAAATAATTATTTATTTAGCAAAGAATTGGAATTTATTATTAATAAAATACGTATGTATGTTTGTTGGTTTAGTATAATACTAGCTCCTGCGGTATTGTTATTCTTCAGCCGATCAAATATGCATACTAGGGTTAGTCATTTTTTTTAGATTTAAAATCTGTGGAAATAGCATATAGGACAGGCAAAAACAAGCAGAATTGCGTTTTTACTTTTTCGAAATTGTGAAAAAACGTTCCCCACAAAATGCAATTACTTTAGCTCAAAACCAACTTTTTTATTTAAATTTTTTTGTGATTTTTAAAATTTTAAATTTTTGCAACTTTTTTTAAACGATATGGCGATGTGAACAAAAACTATGAAAAAATAATTTAAAACTCAAAACGATATAAATTATGTATTATGACATTACTTCTGTATTGTCAAACTTTTATTAGAGCAATTCGTTTAAATTTTTTAAAACTGGGAAATGAAACCGAGTTGCAAATTTTAAAATCGATGTAGCTTAAAAACTAAATGACAGATTTTTGATCAAATTGCATATTTGAAATCGATGCACTGAAACCAACTAAAAAAATTATTTCCAAGAACAACTAATGCAGAAAAAAATTTCTCAAATTTCAAAATTTAAAAAAAAAGTAAACTAAAAAGTTTGTTTTTAGCTAAAGTAATTGCATTTTGTGCGGAAGGTTTTTTTTTACAATTTCGAAAAAGTAACAACGCAATTCTTATTATTTTTGCCTGCCCTACATGCCATTTCCACAGATTTTTGATATTCGAAAAATTGAAAAAATGACTAACCCTAATGCATACGTTTTGATTTGCTTCAATGATAGAAATAGTTGGTGTGGGACGAGATAATGAAAACCTATTAGAAAGAGAAAACCTATATAAACAAGTATAAAAGTGTCAGTCGGCTTTGCCGACAGAGATATACTCTCAGCCTTTGTGGATTGAAATACTTTTTTCCCAAATTTTAGCATAAACTAAGTTTCGACAATATTTAGATATCCAAAGTTTGGACCAAATCGGTTGCTACGGCTATGAGATATCGCGCGTACCATTTTAGCGAGTATTTTCGAACTTTTGTGGGGGAGGTACCGGAAGGAGTGGACCTATAAGCACCACCTTCGAATTTCATCTAATATTCAAAGAAATATTACAATATCCAAAGTGTGGACGAACACAGTATTCGGTTCGAGCTCTCCGGCCACTACATATGGTGCCATAGGGATTTTTTTACAACTTTCAGGCTGTTTTCTCAAGAAGTATGGACTTGCCCCTGAAAAAACTTTTACTGTCGTAATTGAGGCAGCGAATTCAAGTTTATAATTGTTCCACAAACATCCCAGGCGGGACAGGGGAGACTTCTCTCATATCAATAGCTTTGTTCCTTTACTTTTTTAATGGTAAGGGTGGTAAAAGAGAAAAGTGTCAAAATTGCTCTCTCATGAACATTTTTACCAGAAAAGTAAAGGAATGGAAAAATGGTAGATCTGGCAGCAATGTCAAAAAGAAACATAAAAAAATCAATTTTCGTCTTTTATTTCACAGTTTTTAATTTAGATTTTCAGCGTTCGACTTTTTCTTCTGTTTTTCGTCCAATATCTTTCTCATTGTGAAATAATCGTCAAACAATAGTCGAAAAATCAGTTCTGCCATTTTTTACCTGCAGAAATTTTGCTGGTAGCCTGTGGTAGAAGAGAAAGCCATTTTCGCTCTCTCTCCACTCTCACTCTCTTAAAAATTGCTTCCAGTTCTGCCATTTTTTACCTGCAGAAATTTTGCTGGTAGCCTGTGGTAGAAGAGAAAGCCATTTTCGCTCTCTCTCCACTCTCACTCTCTTAAAAATTGCTTCCAGTTTTGCCACTTTTCGGGGTTAAGGAACGCTTTGCAGGTTAAAAATGGTAACAAATGGGAAAAATGGTAACCTCAGGTAAGTAAAGGAACACAGCTAATGAGTGCCCCCGATTCATATTAAGCTCAATGATATGGGACCTACTGTTTATCGCCGAGTCCGAACGGCGTGTCTAAGACACCACTTGTAGAGAAGTTGTACAAGGCTGAAATACTCAGAAAAATGTCGCCAACATTACTGAGGGGTATTTTGCCACCGTTGAAAAGAGTTTGATGTTGACTGGCCGGGGAATCGAACCCACGACCTTCAGCGTGCAAGGCGGGTGTGCATACCATTGCACCAAGGTGGTACCCAGCGAATGCAAGTTGCTTCAACAAAAATCAAAGGGATTCGAGAGCAGGTCTTAAAGTGAATTTATCCAAAATTTTGAGTGAGAGGTACCCGAAGGAGTGGAGAAATATAGTCCATATTCGAACCTGATCTATATCTGGTAGATATATTAGAATGTGTAAAGTATGGACCAAATCGGTCACTCCTATCAAGAGTTATCGTGCGCACAATTTTTCCGAACATTTTTCAACTTTTGTTGGGGAGGTACTTGAAGGAGTAGACCAATATGGCTTATCTTCGAATTTAAACTAAGTTTGCACAAAATATTACGAAGGTCCCATTTTGGATCGAATCGGCAGATCCGCTCGAGAGTTATCTTGCTCTCCAACCTCTGCACACGGTGTCATAGGGGTTTTTGCATCATTCAGGCTAATTTCTCAGGAAGTCCATATTTCCCCAGATGAAACTTGTACCGTCGTATAGGTTGCGGTGAATACAAGTTGTTACCACAAAAATCAAAGCGATTCGCGAGCTGGTCCTAAACCGAACTTTTCCGACATTTGCGTGGGAGGTACCCGAAGGAGTAGACCGATTAAGTCCATATTGGAAACTTATATTAAGTCCATATTGGAACCTTATCTACAACTGGTAGAAATTTTACGATACGCAAAGTATGGATACGCAATTCGGTTACTTTCTTCAAGAGTTATCGTACGCACAAATTTTCCGAACATTTTCGAACTTTTGTGGGGAAGGTACCAGTAGGAGTGGACCGATATAACCCATCTTCGAACTTAAACTAAGCATGGACAAAATATTACGAAAGCCAAATTTTGGACCGAATCGGTTGATCCATTCGAGAGTTATCGTGCGCTCCAGCCAGACAGACGGACGGACATGGCTAAATCAACTCCAAATTGTCTGAAACACATTTCGTCCAAAACTTACTTGGGGTCTAAAACCATTATTTCAATGAGGCACATTTTGCCCGTATGAAAGTGTATTACCCTCGTTAGCATGAATGCTGAGGGTATAAAATATGAAGCGTGTTGAAATTGGAAACAAATTCCACCTCAACTCTTCTAAAAATAAAAAATATAATTTTTTAACTTATAGCTTTTTTTCAACTTCCAGCGACCATAAAATAACTAGCTATTCTAGTGGTTATATTGGTCATAGAATAACTAGTTACTCAGTGCGACATGCCCTTGTTAAAATAATGGGTTAGTAGGGGGTTTTGTAAGTAGTTACGACTACCAAAAAAAAGTACTATAAAAACCCATTATTTTGGGAGGATTTTTTTTGCTGGGTATGAAGATTAAAGTGTGGGGGGTTTCTTTTTGGCGATGAATGTCGATGAAGATAATATGATAAACCCGAAAGAACAGTTTTGCCATGGGCCAAACTTCTGATTATTCAAGGAATCTTTAGGACCACTTATGAGCCACCAAAACGTGGACTATTCAAAGAATCTTTAGGAGAATTTATGAGCCATCAAAAAGTGGATTATTGAAGGAAGGTGGAGTATTCAAGGAATCATTAGAACCACCTACAAGCCACCAAAACGAGGATTATTAAAGAGTTCTTTACGAACACATATGAGCCACCAAAATGTGGATTATTCAATGATTTTTTAGGACCACTTATGAGTAGACAGCGGAATTGTATGCAACCCCTACTTTTGGTCCGATTCATGTCAAAGTTTGGGACTGGGCATATTTTTTTTGCTTCTGATTAAATTGCAAAAACATATGACATATGCAAAATTATGCAAAATGCATAAATTTTTGCATATGCAAAATTTATGCATTTTACATATTTTCTTATGCAACAAATATTTCAATAATAGGTACAAAAATGTTTTTATGTAAAATTTTTCTGTTTAAAATTCTCTTCAGGCAAGTGAATAAAATGGAGAAATGTATAACCACAGCCTCAACCTTCAAAATACCGAAAATTGGGAAATATCGTTCTATGGGGGGCTATATGAAGGCCTGAACCTATACCGACAAATTTTAGGTGAAAAGTTGTTTACCCCCAAGAAAGACCTAATACCAAATTTCACCCATTTCGGAGGGATATTGAGGTCACAACCTTCTAAATACCAGAAATCGGGAGGTACCGTTCTATGGGGGCTATATGAAGACGTGGACCTATACTGAGAAGTTTCATATGGAAAGTTTTATACCCCCAAGGAAGACTTAATACCAAATTTCAGCCATTTTGGAAAGATATTGAGGCCACAACCTTCAAAATACCAGAAATCCGGAGGTACCGTTCTATGGGGGCTATATGAAGTAGAGTTGTACAATCTAGTTCAATTGAAAGATCTAGTTCAATAGCTCAGCTCTTTAAACTGAACTAGGTCAGTAATCCAGTTCATAGTTCACTGTCCAGGGGCTGGATTCTTGTTCAATGAAAATTTGAAATGAAAAATATTTCCTTTATAATTTTTTTCATTTGACAGTTTTCTCCTTTATAAAAGTTTTCATTTCACATTTTCATAGAAACAGAATTGAGCCCCAGGTCAATCATTCGGATCAAAATCGTTCACCGGCTCTTAATCGGTCGTTTGATGAAAACGCATACATACACCAAATACAAACAAAAGACTAATATAATTTAACTACTCCATAACAAAAATATTACATTTACATAGTTTTATTGCATTCTTAAATAAAGATTAATTTAAAAACACATCCTTCATTTAGGTGGCAGGCAAAAAATCTTATGTTGTGTGTGTAGAAATTGTTATTGCGTTGTGCGTGTGTGTTTCTTTTTATTTTTTCCCTTTTTCTATCCATAAAGCTGTTATGTCTCGCATGTTTTTTTGTAGAAATCGTCATTTTCGGACAGCTATTCCATGTACCTTGATCCAAAACATCGGTTTTCATCACATACCCGATAATCACCATTACGAAGGCATCCCTTAACATTGACGACGCCGTCACTTTATGTATTTGTTCGTTCGTTGATCGTACGGTCACCGACTGATTATAGTTCAGTGAACTATTGAACTATAATGAACTATATCGACTGATCTAGTTCATACGCTCTTTTCAATGAATCGTTCAATTGAACTAGTTCGTTCATGAACTATACAACTCTAATATGAAGACGTGGCCCCATAACGAGAAATTTGAGATGGAATTTTTTTATACCCCCGAGGAAGACCTAATACTAAATTTCAGCCATTTCAGAGGGATATTGAGGCCACAACCTTCAAAATACCAGAAATCCGGTGGTGCCGTTCTATGGGAGCTATATGAAGACGTGAACCTATATCGAAAATTTTCAGGTGGAAAGTTTTATAGCCCCAACGACGACTAAATGATAAATTACAGTCATTTTGGTGGGATATTGAGGCCACAACCTTAAAAATACCAGAAATCCGGAGGTACCGCTCTATGGGGGCTATATGACGACGTGGACCTATACCGACAAATTTGAGGTGGAAAGTTTTATACCCACAACGAAGACTTAATACAAAATGTCAGCCAATTTAGTGTGATGGGGGCTTTATGAAGACGTGGACCTATGCGGACAAATTTCAGTTGTAAAATTTCATACCCCTAACGAAGATTTAAAATAAATTTCAGCCATTTCGGTATGATATTTAGACCACAAATCCGTGAATATATTTTTGCATATGCTCATTTTATGCAAATATGTAAAAATATGTCGAAATATGCACGATATGCAAAATATGCAGAAATTTCTGGGCTTAATTGGTTTTATTTTGTAATAAAACGAGTTTCTGTCTAATCAGATTTTCTCTACGACCATCCTAACCATATATGCATTTGCAGAGGATTCCGCTGTCTACTTATGAGCCACCAAAATGTGGATTATACAAGGAAGTGTTAGGACCACTTATGAGCCACCAAAACGTGGATTATTGAAGGAATCTTTATGACCTCATATGTGCCACGAAAAAAATGGATTATTCAAGGAATCTTTAGGACCACTTATGAGCCACCCAAACGTGGATTATTCAAGGAAGCTTTGGGACCATTTATGAGCATCTCTACATATCTATACATAACCAATAACGAATATACAGAAAAATAAAACATTGTTTGATTCTGAACCAACAACGCCAAACAGAGATATAGAGGTGCTTTCCCCAAGTATTATAGAAAAAAAACCAAAACTTTATCGCGCGATATCTCAGTAACTTGACTTATGGAGAAAATTTCCTTTTAGGTTCGTAGTATACTAACCAAAGGCTTTTTTCTCCAAAAGAAATTTTCCACCCCCAGACTTTGAGTTCCATTTTGTGTCACAGTATTATCGAAATTATAAGCAAATAAAAATTTCCAGTTGCCGGTAATTCTGTCGTTAACTACTTAAAGAATCGCACTACTGGTAGAAACATTACGATGTACTAAGTATGGACCAAATCGGTTACTCCCTTCGAGAGTTATCCTGCGTACCATTTTAGCGAAAAATGTGGTTTTTTTGTTGGGGAAGTACCCGAAGGAATGGACCGATATATCCCATCTTCGACTTTAACTAAGTTTGGAAAAAATATTACGAGTCTCAACATTTGGACCCGATCGATTGATCCGTTCTAGAGCTATCGTGCGCTCCAGCCACGCGGACATAGGGACGGACATGGCTAAATCGACTCCAAATTGTCTGAATCGTCCATACAATTATTTCGATGAGGCACATTTTCATCGTAAAACCTTAAGGCTGAAGGTATAAAAGTGGCCTTTTAATGGCCCTTTAAGTTTAAAAGAAATCGTTTAAGGGTATGCATGTATGTCGGCATACATATTAAAAAATCGAATATTAATGATTTGTAGTTGTCCTTAAAAAACCAAATTTCTATCCCAGGAAAACACCCAATATTAAAATATAGGGTATCTTACTTTAACAAAAACTAACATCCTGTCTTTTTCCACAACATTTGTCCTGGATTAGTTTCATAAAAGGAGAGTGTATGTCAAAACACGGTCGTGTGCTTTCTAATCCTCACAAATTAAAAAAAACGGAAATCATTTCACGCAACAACTTCTTCTCTTCCTTTTAAAGCAGAGATCGTGACTTTTGTACAATTTTTATTATTTAAATTATAATTGTGCTTCAGTTTTCATCTTAGGCGGGAAGTGGAGGATAATACGATGATGTACCAAGAGCAATGAAACGAGCACTTTACAATTCAACTGTTTCATTGTGTCTGTTACAGTCAAATCAAGCGTTAAGGAAGCCAGTTCTTTGTGATTTCTTTTTTTTTAGTTTTTGATGAAAATATATTTTCAAATAATTTTCTGTGAGCTATTTAGTCTAAATTAACGTTAGTTATCTTCCAAAAATATGTATCATTGGTACAAACTTATAAATGCGAAATTAATTTGGCATTATTGAAATTAGATTTGGGAAATGTTTTTGAAAAAAATGTTATATATGTAATTTTTTGTCCTTTAAAAATAAGTGTCTAAACTCCTTAGTCTTACAATTATATTATTAAGCAAAAACTTACACCCATCCACTTAAAATATCACGCCGGGACTTCGAAACACATATTTTTGTCACCACACAAATCACAAACGTAATGGACCATCATCATTGTTGGCGTCCTTCGAAATGTCACTTGGGTCACGCACCAGTTTTAAGAAAATTGATATTTACATTTTCTGCCATTTTAACACATCACATCTTCTTTGCATTTCCTCCACAATTTCAAGTAAAAAAAGGAAATCAAAAATGAAAAAAATGGAGGTAGGAATCGACGGCAGCCACCATTTGAAATCCTTAAATGTCTCTTCCTTTGTCGCAATAATTCATACAAAATAATTGAGCGTATCATAGACGCCTGTTGTTGTGTTTTGTTTTGAAACAATTTTCTTTTTTTCAGCATTTATCTTCTTTTCTTTTCCAATTCAAGTGTGACCAAAAAAAAGGTACACCGTGCAGGGCATGTTTGCATGAAATTGGGAATAATTAGTAAGATGATTAGTATTGTGTGTGAGACGATGTGCCAAGAAAGAAGAGGGCGAACTAATTAAGCGCAGTATTGGGTGTTCGAACAATATAAATAAGTTCTCCTCTTGAAGAAGAGGACTAATTCAAGAGAATTATCCAAGGAATCTTTAGGACCACTTATAAACCACCAAAACGTGGATTATTTAAGGTATCTTTAGAACCACTTCTGAAAATCGAAAATCGAAAAACGTGGATTTTTGAAGGAATCCTTATGACACTTATGAGCCACCATAACGTGGATTCTTCAAGGAATGTTTAGGACCACTTATGAGCCAACAAAACGTGGATTATTCAAGGTATCTTTAGGACCACTTATGAGCCACCAAAACGAGGATTATTCAAGGAATCTTTAAGATCACTTATGAGTCAGCAAAACGTGGAATATTTAAGGAATCTTTATGACCACTTATGGGCACCGAAACGGGGATTATTCAAGAAATCTTTAGAACCACTTATGAGCCACCAAAACGTGGATTATTCAAGATATCTTTAAGACCACTAATGAGCCACCAAAACGTGGATTATTCAAGGAATCTTTAGGACCACTTATGAGCCACGAAAACGTGGATTATTTAAGGAATCATTAGGACAACTTATGAGCCACCAAAACGTGGATTATTCAAAGTATCTTTAGGACTACTTATGAGCCAGCAAAACTTCGATTATTCAGGAATCTTTAGGACCACTTATGAGCCAACAAAACGGTGATTATTCAAGGTATCTTTAGGACCACTTATATGCCACCAAAACGTGGATTATTCAAGGTATCTTTAGGACCACTTATAAGCCACCAAAACGAGGATTATTCAAGGAATCTTTAAGATCACTTATGAGTCAGCAAAACGTGGAATATTTAAGGAATCTTTATGACCACTTATGGGCACCGAAACGGGGATTATTCAAGAAATCTTTAGAACCACTTATGAGCCACCAAAACGTGGATTATTCAAGATATCTTTAAGACCACTAATGAGCCACCAAAACGTGGATTATTCAAGGAATCTTTAGGACCACTTATGAGCCACGAAAACGTGGATTATTTAAGGAATCATTAGGACAACTTATGAGCCACCAAAACGTGGATTATTCAAAGTATCTTTAGGACTACTTATGAGCCAGCAAAACTTCGATTATTCAGGAATCTTTAGGACCACTTATGAGCCAACAAAACGGTGATTATTCAAGGTATCTTTAGGACCACTTATAAGCCACCAAAACGAGGATTATTCAAGAAATCTTTAAGATCACTTATGAGTCAGCAAAACGTGGAATATTTAAGGAATCTTTATGACCACTTATGGGCACCGAAACGGGGATTATTCAAGGTATATTATTTAAGGAGTCTTGAGGACCACGAATGAGCCGCCAAAACGTGGATTATTCAAGGAATCTTTAAGACCGCCTATGAGCCACCAAAACGTGGATTATTTAAGGAATTTTTAGGACCGTCAAAACGTGGATTATTCAAGGTATCTTTAGGATCACTTTGAGCTACCAAAACGTGGATTCTTCAAGGAATCTTTAGGACCACTTATAAGCCACGAAAACGTGGAATATTCAAGGTATCTTTAGGACCACTTGTAAGCCACCAAATCGTGGATTATTTAAGTAATATCTGGGACCACTTTTGAGTCAGCAAAACGTGGATTATTCAAGGAATATTAAGGACCACTTATGAGCCACCAAAAAAGGGGATTATTTAAGGAATCTTTAGAACCACTTATGAGCCACCAAAAGAGGATTATTCAAGAATATTTAGGACCCCTTATGAGCTACTAAAACGTGGATTACTTTAGGAATCTTTAGGACCACTTATGTGCCACCAAAACGTAGATTATTCAAGGAATCTTTAGAACCAAGTATGATCGACCAGAACGTGGATTATTTAAGGAATCTTTTGGGGCCACTTATGTGCCATTAAAAAGTGGATTATTTAGGGAATCTTTAGAACCAAGTATGATCGACCAGAACGTGGATTATTTAAGGAATCTTTAGGACCACGTATAAGCCACCAAAACGTGGATTATATAAGGTATCTTTAGGACCACGTATGAGCCCACAAAACGTGGATTATTCAAGGAATCTTTAGGACCACTTATGAGCCACCAAAACGTGGATTATTTAAGGAATCTTTGGGACAACTTATGAGCCACCAGAACGTGGATTATTCATGGAATCTTTAGGGCAACTTATGTGGCACCAAAACGTGGATTATTGAAGGAATCTTTAGGACCACTTATGAGCCACCAAAACGTGGATTATTTAAGGAATTTTTAGGACCATCAAAACGTGGATTATTTAAGGAATTTTTAGGACCATCAAAACGTGGATTACTCAAGGTATCTTTAGGACCACTTTGAGCTACCAAAACGAGGATTATTCAAGGAATCTTTAGGACCACTAATGAGCCACGAAAACGTGGACTATTCAAGGTATCTTTCGGACTACTTAAAAGCCACCAAATCGTGGACTATTCAAGGTATCTTTCGGACTACTTAAAAGCCACCAAATCGTGGATTATTGAAGCAATATCTGGGACCACTTTTGAGTCAGCAAAACGTGGATTATTCAAGGAATCTTAAGGACCACTTATGAGCCACCAAAAAAGGGGATTATTTAAGGAATCTTTAGAACCACTTATGAGCCACCAAAAGAGGATTATTCAAGAATATTTAGGACCCCTTATGAGCTACTAAAACGTGGATTACTTTAGAAATTTTTAGGACCATTTATGTGCCACCAATACGTGGATTACACTGTGCAACACTGAAAATGCAAACAACTTCTAGTAGTCATTTTTTGGAAGTACATATTTAGACTATAAAAACCCTAGTAGGATTTTGTCCTGTCAGATCCAGTTCCGATTTTATGGCCTCATCTAAACCGGGCTAAATCTACACTTTTTTGCATTTATCAGGTCTTTATCTCAGAAACGAATAGGAATTTGGCCTTGCTGTCCTTAGCAATATTGTAGCCCTAAACTAGTAGAACTTATTTTTTGAAAAAAAACACATAAGAAAAACTCCATCTAGGGCATTAAAATCTATTAAATATAGAAAATTTTACATAATTGCTGAAATTCTGGTCAGTATCGGCTAAACTATGGGGAGTTGAACCAAGTAACCTTTTGCAAAAATCTTCCGAATAAAGTTCTCTTAAATGCTTACTCCATGTTGTTTCAGCTGTATTTTGCATCATATCTTTTACAACACGTATTTCATACACAGTTCACAACAACAGTTTATTCACGAATTTCGGGCTTCACTACATTATTGACATTTTTAATAAATCGTCGTTGAAAAATTTACTGAAAACAACGGCATAGAGGCATTTTACAACAACAACATGTTCTGAAGAGTTGTGTATAACATTCCAGGGAATATTTTTCCAAACGAAAATATTCAGAAAAAATTAACGGTTTTCGAGATACGGTGCGAAATGTAAAAAAATTGTGTAATTTTTGCATATATTTTGAAATTTGAGGCAATAAATGTAGTTTTTCGAGTTCATTAATTCTCCAAATATGTTATCCTTGTCCTTATCTACAAATTTGCTTCAGAGGTCAGAAGATGATTCGCATTGGTTTCAGAGATATAGCCCCGAATTTCTTTAAAAACTCAATATTTAACCATGTTTAGATGGGGCCATAAAATCCGAGCTGGATCTGACACAACAAAACTAAACTAGGATTTCTTGTCGTTTGGGTCTGTACTTTAAAAAAATCCTGGGTTCAAATTGTTTGCACAAGATCACCTTAAAAATGTTGCACAGTGTTATTCAAGGAATCTTTAGGACCACGTATGAGCCACCAAAGCGTAGATTATTTACGGAATCTTTTGGGGCCACTTATGTGCCATTAAAAACTGGATTATTTAGGGAATCTGTAGGACCACTAATGAACCACCAAAACGTGGATTATTTAAGGAATCTTTAGGACCACGTAGAAGCCACCAAAACGTCGATTATATGAGGTATCTTTAGGGCCACGTATGAGCCAACAAAACGTAGATTATTTAGGGAATCTGTAGGACCACTAATGAGCCACCAAAACGTGGATTATTTAAGGAATCTTTAGGAACACATAGAAGCCATCAAAACGTAGATTATATAAGCTATCTTTAAGACCACGTATGAGCCAACAAAACGTGAATTATTCAGGGAATCTCTAGGACCACTAATGAGCCACCAAAACGTGAGCCGCAAAAACGGGGATTATTCAAGGAATCTTTAGGACCACATATGAGGCAACAAAACGTGGATCATTCAAGGCTCCTTAGGAGCTTTATGAGCTACCAAAACATGGATTATGCAAGGAATCTTTAGGACCATTTATGAGCCACCAAAATGTGGATTATTCAAAAATCTTTAGGATCACTCACAATGGATTATTCAAGGAATCTTTGGGACCACTTACGAGCCACCAAAACGTGAATTATTCAAAGTTTCTTTAGGAGCACTTATGAGCCACCAAAACGTGGATTATACCAGGAATCGTTAGAATCACTTATTAGCCACCATAGCCTGAATTGTTTGAGGAATCTACAGCAACACTTATAAGCCACCAAGAATCTTTAGAAGCACTAATGAACAACCAAATTGTATGCATTTTCTACTTATTTTTTATATTTGTACATGACTCTTGAATTTATCCCTTCCAATTTCCCACTTTGAAGTGAGGACGTGTTTAAATTAAAAGTCATTTATGATGGAAGTTGACAAAGCAATGAACCCATAAGTCAAATCCAAAAACAAAAGTATTAAATCTAGCCAACGATTTGTCCTCCAATGTATAATGAAAATAAAATAACCGAATACAGATGGCAATGTAAGAATACAGCAATGAATATTAGAACAACACATTAAGATTTGGACCTCACCCAACATGAAATAATATTACGTTCCTTTCTTTTTTTATATTACACTAGCGGACCCGGCGAACTTCGTCTCGCTATTAAGGAATAAAATTTCATACAAAAACTCAATTTTCGATTTTTCCAATTTTCCGACTTTTCCAGAGAGATTTTCAAAAATTTTCTTCCGTAAAGACCTTCTCCTCGAAAATACGAATAACTGAAAAAAAATTTACAGAAATCGGCCTAGCCGTTCTCATTTTATGAATTACTATACATTTTTTACACCATTTTTATATATATTAAATTCTCGAATTGCTTAAACTTTTTTTGCATTCCCTTAGGTCTTACTGTCAGGCTCTCATTCCTATTTTAGTTGGCGTTTGATGTGTTTTTATTACAACAACAATGCTAGCGTTTCGTTTTTTTTTTTTTTTGCTCTTGTTGTTATTTCATTTTTAAGGAGTCACTTTTAGTTTGTGTTTTTTGGGTGGATTAAGTGGCATTATCCGACCATCCCTCGCATTTCATATGAGTGTTCGTTCCAAAACATGCAATACATACATATGCAGGCTTCATACATATCGTCACCATAAATTCCCGAAGTCGTATCTCCACAAAAGTCAAAATTAGTTTTTTTGATTGAATCTAATACATAAGATACATTTTCTTGCAAAATTGCAAGGTTCTATGTTAAAAAATAACTATCCTATTCAAGAAAAGGCATTTCGACATGGGATAACATTGCAGACTTTGTAGTAATGACGGATTCCAAAACCAAGCGCTTCCGCGGTTTTGGTTTCATTACTTACTCTCATTCGTAGATGATTGATAATATCCCATATACTCGTCGCCTTCATAAAATGAATATTCCATAAATCAGTTTTTCATTTTATAAAGTATTTTGCTTCTTCTGTAAAATTATTATTTTGTTAGTTATGACTTTTGGCATTTATGGTGACCATATGTATGTACTCTTTAAAATGCATTTGGAAACATGTTGATAGTTGTAACAGCACCAGCATCATGTGCATGCTTGGTCCATGCAGCAACAGCAAAACTTATTGCTAGTGTTGAGGATGCTATACGTCATGGTACTCGTAGTTAATGTCAGATATGAACTCTTACTGAAGCCCCTTACAACGCCCATTTAATCTGTTGTCCCAGTAACAATGTTTTATATAGTGACTGTTTCCAACGAGGGTATTTCTTATTCCGTCCAAGCTAGTACCTATTTTCGACGTTGTTCTTTTAGATACCAAGGAATCTGTAGGATTATTTAATGAACCATTAGGAGCATTTATGAATCGCCAAAACGTGGCTATGAAAAGCCAAAATGTAAGTCATTCAGGTAACCTTTAGAAGCACTTATGAGGCACTAAAATATGGGTTATTTAAGGAGTACTTATCAGCTGTCATAACCTGAATTCCCCATGAAACCTTTAGAATCATTTATGGGGCTCCAAAAACGCGAACTTTTCAAGGAAACTTTGGACCCACTGAAACATAAATTGTTCAAGGAACATTTGGAAGCTCATACATATGTCCCATCACCACGTGAATTATCTGATGTACATTTCAAATATCTTAGGAGCCACCAAAACGTAGATATTGTCAAGGAACCCTTGGAAACCTTTGGATTTTTCAAGGGCGCTTTAGGAGAATTTATGAACCAACTAATTGTGGATTATCCAAGGTAACTTTAGAAGCTCTTATCTAACTATGAAATGTGAATTTTTAAGGATATTGTTTTTTGAAATTTTAATTTTATGTGTCACCAAAATGTAGATTATTCGAAAAATCTTTAGAATAGCTTTTTGAAAGCAAAACGTGTTTTTTTAAGGAATCATTGAGAGTCATTATAAGCCAACAAAAAGTGGATTATCCAAAGAATTTTTACGACCACTTGGATTATTCAAGGAATCTTTAGGCACCGAAACATAAATTATTTAAGGAATCATTAGGACCAATTATGAACCACCAAAACGTGGATTAATCTTGGAATCTTTAGGACCACTTATGAGCCATAGAAACGTTGATTATTCAGAGAATCTTTGCGACCACTTATGAGGCACCAACACGTGAATTATTCAGGAATCTTTAGAACCACTTATGAGCCACCAAAACGTGGATTATTCAAGGAAACTTTAGGATCACTTATGGGTCACCAAAACGTGGATTATTCAAGGAATCTCAGGACAACTTATGAGTAACCAAAACCTAACTTATTAAAGGAATTTTTTGGGCTACTTTTGAGCAACCAAAATGTGGATCATCCTAGGAATATTTAGGACCATTTATGAGCCAGCATCACGTAGATTATTCAAGATATCTCAGGACCACTTATGAGCCACCAAATCGTGGATTATTCACGCAATCTTTGGGACCACTAATGAGCCACCAAAACGTGGATTATTCAAGGAATCTTTGGGACAACTTATAAGCCACCCAAACGTGGATTATTCAAGGAATCTCAGGACAACATATGAGTCACCAAAACATGGATTATTCAAGAAAACATTAGAATCACTTATGGGTCACCAAAACGTGGATTATTCAAGGAATCTCAGGACAACTTATGAATCACCAAATCCTAAAATATTAAAGGAATCTTTAGGACCACTTATGAGCCACCAAAACGTTTGTTTGTTCGAAGAATCTTAAGGATCACTTATGACCCACCAACACGGGAATTACACGAGGAACATGTTAAATCTATTATGAAAAGCCAAAGAATGGATTTTTATTAAGATAGTATAACTTAATAGTTTTCTATCAAGAGAAACCTTTTAAGGCTCTTTTATCGATAGAGGAGCTTATCTTTATTGAAGTTCTAATAAGTAGAATCCCGTGCAGGGAAGCTAGGATCTCCATCGGGACCCTCCCGTTGGCGAATTGGGGACGTTCACCATATATTTCTATGACGGACATCGGGGAAATAAAATACCCGAGGGTGACCAAATTCTAGCATAAGGGACGGCAGCTGGTCAATTAGGACAATCGGCAAGCAGAGGCTGAGATAGCTGGTATGTATGGTTGTCTTTGAATGACAGAAGGTGCTGTGGGATTCTCATGTACGACTTCTGTACAGCGAAAAAAAGGTTTGTTCGGATGCCCTTGTTATAACTAAATATTAACGTCCAAGGTAGCAGACCTACCACCGAAATTGGAAGGTATGTATAATCTGGGTGCGCCTTAACTAATTTTAAATGAAAGGTGCTTACACCTAGGGAGTTTTTGCGGATTCTGAAACTGCAATGTTCATAGATGAGAAAAATCAAAAAACAAAAAAAAACGCCGGAGGGATTTTCAAATAAATCGCAAGTACTATTGAAATGGGATTAGAGAATTGTTGTAGCAGTGAAAATTCTCTACAAGATTGACCTTAATGTTTTTTTCGTAGGTTTTACCATTTTTGAGATATAGAAGTTCAAATTGGGACAATGCACTGACTGTGTCATCTCCTTATAAAACAATGTCATGAATGGTGCATCTTAACTAACTTTAAATGAAAACCGCTTACACCTTGGAAGTTTTAACGGCTTCTGAAACGGCAATGTTCATAGATGAGAAAAATCCAATCAAGAAACAATCGCTGGGCGGATTTTTAAATAAATTGCGGTCAAAGGTCATATTTTGAGGGGACGTTACACGTTATTCATGGGCAAGATCATCCTAACGACGGAGACGTATTAGAAGGTGAATTTACAGACTCCAACATTGACGTAAACCCACCTACTGAAACAGAAATATTGGAAGCAATTTTAAATCAGAAATCAGATAAAGCTGCTGGTTGTGATGGTATCTCTGCGGAGTGCTTTAAAGCTGATTCCGAAACCTTTAGCAACCTTTTGGAGCCAATATTCAGACGAGTATGGATAGAAGAAACTATACCTACGGAGTGGAAAGAATCAGTTATCAGTCATGAAAATATTCAACAGCATAGTTCTCAGCAGGATATCTTGTCATCTAGAAAAGCAACTCAGCACCTCACAGGTTTGTTTTAGGCCAAACAAATCATGCATAGACCATGTCAACTCCATAGACCATGTCAGTCAGCACACCTATTTACGAGTATATAAACAATGAGCCCATAGAGGACGTCTACAAATGTGAATACTTAGGCAGTATGTTTACGAAGGATGGAGGTACAAGAGTTGATGGGAAAACAGAATACGAAAGGCACGTATATCTTTCGCTAACCTGAATCACATATTGAGATTCAGAAGCCTAACCCCACATACCAAGATAAATATATTTAATTCATGCGTTAAGCCAGTATTGTTATATTGTATGCTACGAACATACAAACCTTCATAAATAGATGTTTGCGACGCATACTTGGTATATGTTGGCCCCGCACAATATCAAATAATAACTTACTCACCAAAAACCTATTGATAAGGACATACTCCAACGAAAATGCGGCTATATAAGACATACGCTGAGGAAACCAAGAACTGAGATAAGTCATGCAGCGCTGGAATGGAATCCCCAAGAATCTCGCAAGAGGGACCGGCCTAAAAGGACGTGGAGACGTTAAGTCCAGATTGAGACGACCAAATCGTTTAGCGAACTACAATCGATGGCGAGAAGCAGAGTGACGTGGAAAACTTTTTTTAAATCTATTTGTGAATAGACTAAGTTCCTAAATATAAATTTATGAAAATGTCAATAAATAAATAAAATATATATATTGATATATAGAGTCGAGGGTCTTCTGTTTACAGAAAACCCCTCGAAAGTCTTCTTTATAAAGAAGACCTATAGAAGACCTTAAGCGCAGTTTGTTCTGGTTATACAAAACCCCTTGAGGGTTTATTTTTTAAAGAAGATGTCAAGACATCTTTTTTAAAGAAGACCACTTGACTGCATTTTTTTCTATAGAAGACCTCATGTAAGTCTTCTTTTTATAGAAGAACCTTTGGGGTCTTCTTATCAAAGAAAGCCTATTGAGAGAATATATTATGCGGAGCTTCTTCTTTTTACAGAAAATCTCTTGAGCGTCTTTTTAATGAATATATCCTTTGGTATTCTTTTTATAAAATATGCCTTGCGATTTTTTACAGAAGACACCTTGGGAACTTTTTTTAGGTAGCCTAGTTTTTATGGAAGACCCTTGGGGTCGGCGGTTTCGGGGTCATCTTTTTATAAAATATCCCTTGTGATTTTTTATAAGAACTTCTGTGGTCTTCTTATCATAGAAGACCTACTGAGAGTCTTCTTTTTATAGGAGACCTTATACGGATTTTCTTCTCTTTATAGAAAACCCTTTTTATTTATGTCTTCTTTTTATAAAATATCCCCTCTGATTTTGTATTAAAAAAGAAGTTTTGGGATCTTCTTTTCAAGGATGAACTTTTGGCGTCTTATTTTTCTAGAACTTCTGAGGTGGTAACTTGTATTCACTGCCCCCCATACGACGCTATAATTTTCATCAAGTGCAAGTCCATACTTTCTGAGAAAATAGCCTGAAAGGTACAAAAACCCCTATGACACTGTGTGTAGTGGTTGGAGCGCAAGATAACTCTGGAATGGATCTGCCGATTCGGTCCAAAATGTGGCCTTCGTAATATTTTGTGCAAACTTAGTTTTAATTCAAAGATGAGCCATATCGGTACCCTCCTTAAGGTACCACCCCCACAAATGCTCAAAAATGTTCGGACAATTTGGGCGCACGCAAGGGTTATCCTTGATAGAAGTGACCGATTTGGTCCATACTTTACACATCATAAAATATCTACCAGATATATATCAGGTTCGAATATGGACTATATTTGTCCACTCCTTTGGGTACCTCCCACACCAAATTTTGGATAAATTCACTTTAAGACCTGCTCTCTAATCACTTTGATTTTTGTTGGAGCAACTTGCATTCGCTGCCTCAATTAAAATAGTAAAAGTTTTTCAGAAGCAAGTCCATACTTCTTGAAAAAACAGCCCGAAAGTTGTAAAAAACCCTATGGCACCATATGTAGTGGCTGAAGAGCTCGAACCGAATACTGCGTTCGTCCACACTTTGGGTATTAAAATATTTCTTCGAATATAATATGAAATTCGAAGGTGGTGGTTGTAGGTCCACTCCTTCTGGTACCTCCCCCACAAAAGTTCGAAAATATTCGCTAAAATTGTACGCCCGATTTCTCATAGACGTAGCAACCGATTTGGTCCAAACTTTGGATCTCTAAATATTGTCGAAACTTAGTCGAGGATCCTTTGGACATTTTTACCGAAGGTTTTTCAAGTGGTCCTGTTTACAGCGATATTATGTTTTTCGTAGGCTAGATAAAAAAGCTCTATCTATCGATATCTCTGCAAATTTTTGAGCTTTAATCCTACCATACTTTTGTCGGTTCATACGCCCAAAATTTTGAAAACCCTCCAAAATACAGTTTTTTTCTGGGAAAAAAGTGTTTCCATCTACACAGGCTGAGGCTACATCTCTGTCGGCAAAGCCGACTGATACTTTTTTATTTGTTATAGAAGACCACGCGAGGTCTTTTCTTTATGGTAGACCTATTCAGGTCTTCTTCTCTTCTTGACTGTCCTCGTCTTTTTTATAAAATATTCATCGTGATTTTTTATATACGAGGGCAGTTCGGAAACTTCTTAGCCTAGCACAAAAAGCGCGGTATAAACAGAAAAAAGTTAAGTGTTTTGGAAACTTCCATCTCTGTTATGAACACATGTTAAATTTTGTTTCGATCTGGCAACTCCTTCATATAGAAACATGTGTTCAAAAATGACGGATCCGCAATTTTTTTACAATGGAAAAATTATAAATGCGTGCTGTCATTAAATATTTACATAAAAAAGGTTTATCGGGACAAGAAATTCATAATGATATGGTGAATGTGTTAGATGAAAGTGCTCCTTCATATGCAACAGTAAAAATTGGGTTGCTGAATTGAAACGTGGTCGTACAAGCATTGAAGATGAACCACGTAGTGGACGTCCAAAAACAGCAGCAACAACAGAAATTGTAGCCAAAGTGCATGATATGGTATTAAATGATCGACGAATAAAAGTGCGTGGAATTGCTAATATCATGGGCATCTCAAATGATCGAGTCCATTTAATTTTGCATGAAGAACTACAGATGAAAAAGCTTTCTGCAAAATGGGTGCCGCATTTGTTAACAGTCGATCAAAAACGCATAAAAATGAACATTTCTCAAGCTTGTTTGGATAGTTTTAAGCGAAATAAAATGGATTTTAAGCGTCGTTTCATAACTGTTGATGAGACATGGATCCACCACTATACTCCAGAGACAAAAGAACAATCCAAACAATGGACTGAAGCTGGAGGAAGTGCCCCAAAGAAGGCAAAAACAATTCAATCGGCTGGTAAGGTTATGGCAACGGTTTTTTGGGACTTTAAAGGTATTTTATTGATTGACTATCTGCAAAAGGGTAAAACAATAAATTCAGAGTACTATTGTAACCTTTTGGATCAATTAAATGTACAAATTCGAGAAAAACGTCCTGGCTTACAACAAAAAAAAAATAATGTTTCATCAAGACAACGCACCAGCGCACAAGAGTGTTTTAACAATGGCTAAAATCAACGAATTAAAGTACGAGTTGCTTGACCACCCACCTTATTCTCCTGATTTAGCTCCCAGTGACTTTTACTTGTTCCCAAATCTAAAAAATTCCTTGCTGGCAAGCGTTTTACCTCAAATGAAGATGCAATTACAGTTGTAAACCACTATTTTGAAGACCTTGAGGAAAACTATTTTAATCAAGGGATAGATTTGCTAGAAAAGCGTTGGACTAAGTGTATTGAAGTTTCAGGAGATTATATTGAAAAATAAAAATTTTTTTGAAAAACTAACTATTCTCTTTCATTGATAGGCTAAGAAGTTTCCGAACCGCCCTCGTATATAACTTGTGGATCGTCTTCTTTTTATAGAAAACTTTATGAGAAGACCACTTTAAGTTCATCTTCTATAGAATACCTCTTAGAGGATCTTCTTTTATTCTTATAGAGTTCTTGAGGGTCTTCCTTTTATAAAAGTCCTTAAGGGGTTTCCTTTGAGAGTCTTCCCAGTATATAAGCATCTTTTGAGAGGCTTCTTTTTAAATATCGCGCCTTGGGGATATTTTTTTAAGTAAAAAACTTCTAGAACCATTAGGCCTATTTCTTTTATAGTTCAGGGTCTTCTTTCTGTAGAAGACCTTTTGAGCGGTTTCTTTTTATAGAAGACCCCTTGAGGGTCGGTCATCTCACCTTTTGGGGGTTTTCCTTTTATAGTATATAACTCTTTGTGATTATCTCTTGAGATCTTCCTTTTGTTAAAGACCTGATGAGGATCATATTTTTGTAGAAGACCTCTTGACAGTTATCTTTTTATAAAAGTCCCCTTGAGGGTTTTCTTTTTATAGCAGAACCCTTGTATTTTATCTCTTCAGATCCTCTTCTAATAGGAGAGTCCTGAGGTTCTTTGGAAACGATGTTATATACACTTTGTCACGACCAAAATTGTGCCTTATCGACATAACGGTTTAAGACCCCAAATATGTTTGGACAAAATCCGTTGCAGACAATTAGGAGTAGATTTAACAATGTCCGTCCGTATACCTGACTGGCTGTTGCGCACGATAACTCTCGAACGGATCAACCGATTTGGTTCAAATTTTAAGTATCCTAATATTTTGTCGAAGATAGTCCATATCGGTCAACTCATTCCGACACCTCCCCTGCAAAATTTCAAACATTTTCACTAAATGGTGCTCACAATAACTCTCGAAGGGAGTAACCCAATTGGTCAAAACTTTGGATATGATAATATTACTTCCAGGCATAAATCAGGTATGAATCGGTATACTGTTTTGCGTACCTCCTACACAAAAATTTGGAAAAGTACAGCCTGTCTCGGATCATTTTGAACAAGTTCTTCTTTCTGGTAACTCTCTCATAAAAGTTCTACATTTCCGCTAAGGTGCTGTTTAAGGGTTGCTCGAGGATCCTTTGGGAATTTTTACCTTGTGGTTATGTATACAGCGATATAAGTTGTTCGTATGCAAGTCCATGCTTCCTGGCATAGTAGTCCAAAAACTATAAATCCAATGATGACCAACTAACTGGTTAGCTCGATAACTATCGAAAGGAATGACTCCCAAAATAAGATCAACTTCCAAAATGGATTTTCTCGGTCCACCTACTATATACTCTACAAAAGGAAAACTTCCTCATTTTTTCGAAACAGGGACGTACGTAGGGTGTATTTTTTTTTTTTTTTTGTATTTGTATTTTTGTATTTTCAAAAATTCATATTTCGTCTAGTGACCTCCGAAATGAATTTTTGCGCACGTGATTCCGAACATCCACATACCTTAAAATAAATACCCCAAAAGTTTCTACATTTTTGTCGATAAGTTTATACTTCTAAAAAAGGCCACAATATGCTGAAACCCCCTAGTTGTGTAGCCGGTATTCGATCTGTGAGGCTTTTTTCTAAAGTACAACTCTTGACGATCTTCTATCTGAGGCCAACTTTCTATAGAAAATCTCTTGGTCCTCTTCTAACAAGAGGTGAGGTTTACATAAAGACGGTAGAAGGAAGACACTGGAAGTTTATGACCCACCAACAAGATCATTTCATTTCTACATAAAGACGGTAGAAATCCACTCATATCTGTTTAGAAAAAATTTTTGTGATTCCAATTCCCCATCAATTGCAACATTCCATACAATGTCTGGTAGCTTTGAGTGCAAAGACGTCTTGGACTGCTCCCTCCTTTTTATTGTTAATTCTTGTTGTTGTTTGTTTGTTTTCTTGGCCAAGTTGAGTTTCTTTTCGTTCGAATGGATGTTGATTTCAATTCATTTCGTTTTGAAACAAAAAAAAAACGAAGACAAACAACAGAACGTGATGTGGCATTTCTTCTATTTGGATTTGTAGTTCTGTTTAGTTTCTGTTTCCACCAGTCAGTCAGATTTGTCTACGATACATTTGTTATTGTTGTTGTTTCTGGTTTTTGTATTGTGTGTACTTTTTTGGTGTTTTATAGTGTCAGACACTTCTCCACAAATATTTCCGTGCAGTGGTGCATGTGGTGTGGGTGGATGTGTGTAGAAAGAGCAAGCATACAAATAAAAATAGCATCCATTCCAACCTGGTCAGGATTAAAGTGGGATTAATATTAAGAAACCATATTTGTTGCTCTTACATTAAACATAAACAGTGGAATATGATTTTGAGTGTGTGCAGGCAGAGAGGGAGGGAGAGGGATTGGGTGTCCAATGACTGCAACATTCACAACTAGGAACACGATTCCAAGTGTTCTCTTTCTTTGCTGTTTTATGTCATTGTCATCATCTTCTTTGGCTTTAGTTTAAAATGAAATGATTTATAAATCATTTGACATTAATGTCACGTTCCAATGTCCAATTTCAATTGGCATTTCCTATATCTAAGTACAAATATGCATATCTATAGGATGCAGATAGCACTGAGGGGAACTTGGAGGATTAGTATGTCAACTTAGGGTAATCTGGTTCTAATCCGCTTAGATACTAAGAAATAGATCATATGTTGTGAACAAATTGTGTGTAAATGGAATGAATGTATTGAGAATGACAGATATATGTATGTATTGAGAATGACATTGCAGCTGCAGTTGAATTGGCTGCACAAATCAGCACTATTTGATGTCTCTACTAAATTATATTTAAAATCAAATATTTTCGAACCTAGGGCATTGGACGACCAAAATGGATTTATAAGGACTATTGCAACCCACGTTGAAAAACATTGGCATAGAGATTAGTCGGACCAATATATTAATTTATTTACCTGTGCTACTTTCTACCAGGGCGCCATCTTCTGTTCAATAGTTCAAACAATCTGTTATATGGTTATGTTGAAATCTCGGCTACAATAGCCAAGACACTTCATTATAACAGTTTCGATGACTGTTCATAGTAACAATATGTTGCACTAGATGGGGCTGCAAAGGTTGTTGAAGTCAAATGCCACGTTTTTACCTTGGATTTTTAAGATGTTTTAAAGCAACCTAAGACCCATCAAGGAGTGGATTTTTTTACGATTTTTAAAAACAACAAAAGACCCAACAGGGCGTAGATTTTTTAATAAATTTTATCAGCAACCAAAGGCCCAAAAAGGCGTGGATTTTTAAAAGCAACCAAAGACCCAACAGGGCGCTTTTTTTAAGATTTTTAAAGGCAACCAGAGACCCAAAAGAGCATTTTTAAAGATTTTTAAAGGCAACCAAAGACCACAATAAGCGTGGATTTTTTAAAGATTTTTAAAGGCAACCAAAGACCACAATAAGCGTGGATTTTTTAAAGATTTTTAAAGGCAACCAAAGACCACAATAAGCGTGGATTTTTTAAAGATTTTTAAAGGCAACCAAAGACCACAGTAATCGTGGATTTTTTAAAGATTTTTAAAGGCAACCCAAGACCACAATAAGCGTGGATTTTTAAAGGCAACCAAAGACCACAATAAGCGTGGATTTTTTAAAGATTTTTAAAGGCAACCAAATACCACAATAAGCGTGGATTTTTTAAAGATTTTTAAAGGCAACCAAAGACCACAATAAGCGTGGATTTTTTAAAGATTTTTAAAGGCAACCAAAGACCACAATAAGCGTGGATTTTTTAAAGATTTTTAAAGGTAACCAAAGACCACAATAAGCGTGGATTTTTTAAAGATTTTTTAAGGCAACCAAAGACCACAATAAGCCTGGATTTTTTAAAGATTTTTAAAGGCAACCAAAGACCACAATAAGCCTGGATTTTTTAAAGATTTTTAAAGGCAACCAAAGACCACAATGAGCGTGTATTTTTTAAAGATTTTTAAAGGCAACCAAAGACCACAATAAGCCTGGATTTTTTAAAGATTTTTTAAGGCAACCAAAGACCACAATAAGCCTGGATTTTTTAAAGATTTTTAAAGGCAACCAAAGACCACAATGAGCGTGTATTTTTTAAAGATTTTTAAAGGCAACCAAAGACCACAATAAGCGTGGATTTTTTAAACATTTTTAAAGGCAACCCAAGACCACAATAAGCGAGGATTTTTTTAAAGATTTTTAAAGGCAACCAAAGACTACAATAAGCGTGGATTTTTTTAAAAAATTTTAAAGGCAACCAAAGACCACAATAAGCCTCGATTTTTTTAAAGATTTTTAAAGGCAACCAAAGACCACAATAAGCGTGGACTTTTTAATGATTTTTAAAGGCAACCGAAGACCACAATAGGCGAGGATTTTTTAAAGATTTTTAAAGGCAACCAAAGACCACAATAAGCATGGACTTTTTAAAGATTTTTAAAGGCAACCGAAGACCACAATAAGCGAGGATTTTTTAAAGATTTTTAAAGGCAACCCAACACGACAATAGACGTGGATTTTTTAAGGCAACCAAAGACCACAATAAGCGTGGATTTTTTAAAGATTTTTAAAGGCAACCCAACACCACAATAAACGTGGATTTTTTTTTAAGATTTTTAAAGGCAACCAAAGACCACAATAAGCGTGGATTTTTTAAAGATTTTTAAAGGCAACCCAAGACCACAATAAGCGTGGCTTTTTTTTAAAAATTTTTAAAGGCAACCAAAGACCACAATAAGCGAGGATTTTTTAAAGATTTTTAAAGGCAACCAAAGACTACAATAGGCGTGGATTTTTTAAAGATTTTTAAAGGCAACCCAAGACCACAATAAGCGTGGATTTTTTAAAGATTTTTAAAGGCAACCCAAGACCACAATAAGCGTGGATTTTTTAAAGATTTTTAAAGGCAACCCAAGACCACAATAAGCGTAGATTTTTTAAAGATTTTTAAAGGCAACCCAAGACCACAATAAGCGTGGGTTTTTTAAAGATTTTTAAAGGCAACCCAAGACCACAATAAGCGTGGATTTTTTAAAGATTTTTAAAGGCAACCCAAGACCACAATAAGCGTGGATTTTTTAAAGATTTTTAAAGGCAACCCAAGACCACAATAAGCGTGGATTTTTTAAAGATTTTTAAAGGCAACCCAAGACCACAATAAGCGTGGATTTTTTAAAGATTTTTAAAGGCAACCCAAGACCACAATAAGCGTGGATTTTTTAAAGATTTTTAAAGGCAACCCCAGACCACAATAAGCGTGGATTTTTTAAAGATTTTTAAAGGCAACCCAATACCACAATAAGCGTGGATTTTTTAAAGATTTTTAAAGGCAACCCAATACCACAATAAGCGTGGATTTTTTAAAGATTTTTAAAGGCAACCCAATACCACAATAAGCGTGGATTTTTTAAAGATTTTTAAAGGCAACCCAATACCACAATAAGCGTGGATTTTTTAAAGATTTTTAAAGGCAACCAAAGACCACAATAAGCGTGGATTTTTTAAAGATTTTTAAAGGCAACCAAAGACCACAATAAGCGTGGATTTTTTAAAGATTTTAAAAAGGCAACCAAAGACCACAATAAGCGTGGATTTTTTAAAGATTTTTAAAGGCAACCAAAGACCACAATAAGCGTGGATTTTTTAAAGATTTTTAAAGGCAACCAAAGACCACAATAAGCGTGGATTTTTTAAAGATTTTTAAAGGCAACCAAAGACCACAATAAGCGTGGATTTTTTAAAGATTTTTAAAGGCAACCAAAGACCACAATAAGCTTGGATTTTTTAAAGATTTTTAAAGGCAACCAAAGACCACAATAAGCGTGGATTTTTTAAAGATTTTTAAAGGCAACCAAAGACCACAATAAGCGTGGATTTTTTAAAGATTTTTAAAGGCAACCAAAGACCACAATAAGCGTGGATTTTTTAAAGATTTTTAAAGGCAACCAAAGACCACAATAAGCGTGGATTTTTTAAAGATTTTTAAAGGCAACCCAAGACCACAATAAGCGTGGATTTTTTAAAGATTTTTAAAGGCAACCCAAGACCACAATAAGCGTGGATTTTTTAAAGATTTTTAAAGGCAACCCAAGACCACAATAAGCTTGGATTTTTTAAAGATTTTAAAGGCAACCCAAGACCACAATAAGCGTGGATTTTTTAAAGATTTTTAAAGGCAACCCAAGACCACAATAAGCTTGGATTTTTTAAAGATTTTAAAGGCAACCCAAGACCACAATAAGCGTGGATTTTTTAAAGATTTTTAAGGCAACCCAAGACCACAATAAGCGTGGTTTTTTTTTAAAGATTTTTAAAGGCAACCAAAGACCACAATAAGCGTGGATTTTTTAAAGATTTTTAAAGGCAACCAAAGACCACAATATGCGTGGATTTTTTAAAGATTTTTAAAGGCAACCCAAGACCACAATAAGCGTGGATTTTTTAAAGATTTTTAAAGGCAACCCAAGACCACAATAAGCGTGGATTTTTTAAAGATTTTTAAAGGCAACCCAAGACCACAATAAGCGTGGATTTTTTAAAGATTTTTAAAGGCAACCCAAGACCACAATAAGCGTGGATTTTTTAAAGATTTTTAAAGGCAACCCAAGACCACATTAAGCGTGGATTTTTTAAAGATTTTTAAAGGCAACCAAAGACCACAATAAGCGTGGATTTTTTAAAGATTTTTAAAGGCAACCAAAGACCACAATAAGCGTGGATTTTTTAAAGATTTTTAAAGGCAACCAAAGACCACAATAAGCGTGGATTTTTTAAAGATTTTTAAAGGCAACCAAAGACCACAATAAGCGTGGATTTTTTAAAGATTTTTAAAGGCAACCAAAGACCACAATAAGCGTGGATTTTTTAAAGATTTTTAAAGGCAACCAAAGACCACAATAAGCGTGGATTTTTTAAAGATTTTTAAAGGCAACCCAAGACCACAATAAGCGTGGATTTTTTAAAGATTTTTAAAGGCAACCCAAGACCACAATAAGCGTGGATTTTTTAAAGATTTTTAAAGGCAACCCAAGACCACAATAAGCTTGGATTTTTTAAAGATTTTAAAGGCAACCCAAGACCACAATAAGCGTGGATTTTTTAAAGATTTTTAAAGGCAACCCAAGACCACAATAAGCTTGGATTTTTTAAAGATTTTAAAGGCAACCCAAGACCACAATAAGCGTGGATTTTTTAAAGATTTTTAAGGCAACCCAAGACCACAATAAGCGTGGTTTTTTTTTAAGATTTTTAAAGGCAACCAAAGACCACAATAAGCGTGGATTTTTTAACGATTTTGAATTGCAACAAAAGATCACAATAAACGTGGATTTTTTAAAGATTTTTTAAAGGCAACCCAAGACCATAATAAGCGTGGATTTTTTAACGATTTTGAATTGCAACAAAAGATCACAATAAACGTGGATTTTTTAAAGATTTTTTAAAGGCAACCCAAGACCATAATAAGCGTGGATTTTTTAAAGATTTTTTAAAGGCAACCCAAGACCACAATAAGAGTGGATTTTTTAAAGGCAACCCAAGAGCATAATAAGCGTGGATTTTTTAAAGATTTTTTTAAAGGCAACCCAAGACCATAATAAGCGTGGATTTTTTAAAGATTTTTTAAAGGCAACCCAAGACCACAATAAGAGTGGATTTTTTAAAGATTTTGAATGCAACAAAAGATCACAATAAGCGTGGATTTTTTAAAGATTTTGAATGCAACAAAAGATCACAATAAACGTGGACTTTTTAAAGGCAACCCAAGGGCACAATAAGTGTGGCTTTTTTAAGATTTTTAAGGGCAAACCAAGACCACAATAGGAGTAGGTTTTTTTAAAGATTTTTAAAAGCAACCCAAGACCACAATTAGTCCGTGGATTTTTTAAGATTTTCACAGGCAACCAAAGACCACAATAAGCGTGGGTTTTTTTAAGATTTTTAAAAGCAACCCAAGACCACAATTAGTCCGTGGATTTTTTAAGATTTTCACAGGCAACCCAAGACCACAATTAGTCCGTGGATTTTTTAAGATTTTCACAGGCAACCCAAGACCACAATTAGTCCGTGGATTTTTTAAGATTTTCACAGGCAACCAAAGACCACAAAAAGCGTGGGTTTTTTTAAGATTTTTAAAAACAACCATAGACCACAATAAATGTGGATCTTAAAAAAAAATTGAAGGCAACCCAACACCATAATAAGCTTGGATTTTTTAAAGATCTTTAAAGGCAACCCAAGACCTCAAAAAGCGTGACTTTTTAAAGATTTTTAAAGGCAACCCAAGACCAGAATAAGCTTTGATTTTTTTAAGGTTTTTAAAAGCAACGCAAGACCACAATATGAGCTGGGATTTTTTAAGACTTTCAAAGACAACCCAAGACCACAATAAACGGGGATTTGTTAACATTTTTAATGACGTCACTAACAACACGTCGTTTCTGTTGGATCAGACCATCTTCCCACAATTGTCTCCATCAGAGGACCGTCCGATTTCTTCATCTCTGAACGACGCATCAGTCATGGGAAAGCTTACTGACCTAGCTTCACTAGAGAGTTCACTAATCACTGCTTCTGACATCTGCCAACCTTTCTGATGTTCGGGTAGCAGAAAGGGCGTTCCTAGACATCATCACTGCTACAGCCGCTCTCCATATACCTGCTGGTCAAATACCCGAAGTGAGACCAAATTTCCCAGCAGAGGTTTTGGGATTAACAAAAGAACAGGATGAGCTTCGTCGTGTCAACCCCAGGGTCAGGGAGCTGACACTGGAAGTTAACAGGTTGGTCGGTGAGCATAAGCTGAACAAGTGGTTAGATCCCCTGATGAGTTGCAATGTTGGAGCCAGAATAAGTGAATTGTGGGCAACGGTTAAGTCACTCTCAAACCCTAGAAAGAAGGAAGATAGGACCTCAATAACGTTTGACAACGTTACGCTGACTGATCCGAAGAGGTGCGAAAGTTATTTTAAATAACAGTTTGTCGGGCATCCCGGGATTGACAGGGCGATAGGAGAGAACTACATTGCATTAGATCTCTTTCTGCCGAGGAGGAACCACCACATCGATGTTGTGAATGTCATCAGGAAAGCTAAATCATACAAAGCGTTGGGCCCAGATGGAATCTCCATAGTAATGCTGAAACAGCGGGATGTGCCGGGAGTCGAGTATCTCACTAAAATTCTCAATGTTTCGCTACCAACCCACATCGTTCCCGAAGTCTGGACAGGGTGGTCCCGCTACTGAAGTCAGGCAAGGATACCAGCAAAGGTAAATCGTACAGAACGATTTCACAAATGTCCCGTTATCAAGAACAAAGTTCTAAGTAAGTATATGCCTTTCTATCCCAATATGATTCACAATTGTTACCCTCCTACTGCAATCTTCTGTGAATCCACATTACAAATCAATTTCAACAATAAAAATAATAAACACAATTCAATTATTGAGCAACAAGGTCTCCTCCACGGCGTAGCGCATGGTCGATTTTATGGCGATTTTTGCTGTTTCGTTGCCTGTCCTCTGGATTTCACACATTTTTCTTCTCAATCTGTTGCACTCTCCTTAAATTTGTTTTGATGCAGTTTTTTGTTCTTCTTATCAACCCGTGCTAGCTAAACAATCAATGATACGTAGGCAGCAGTTCAGTGGGTACCAAGACCGTCCATGTTCGCCTGCTTATTACGTATGCCAATCGCTATGGTAATATGAAATTCCAATCAATTATAAATGTGATTTTTCCTACTTAGTGGCGGACTGTGGTGGCGCACACATGTTATAAATTCTAATTTATTTAATCTAAAAATAGCTTCAAAAATAAAAGAGCAAATGAGAGACGGCGTTCTCCACGAAAACATAATAGGTAAGGGTAATAGAGTACGCGGGGTGGCACAATAGATCCAGGTCCGAA
Organism: Musca autumnalis; assembly: GCF_047663935.1. Classification (NCBI taxonomy): domain Eukaryota; kingdom Metazoa; phylum Arthropoda; class Insecta; order Diptera; family Muscidae; genus Musca; species Musca autumnalis. The sequence goes on from NW_027411644.1 coordinate 213,891,738, forward strand.
AGCCTCAATTGGTTTTAAGAATACAATTTTTTTGCAGGAATATCGGACGCATGAACTTAAATTTTTTATAGCAATTTGTTGTAGGATCGGAGGCGCTCTTTTAAGCAACGATTTTGAGGGACTTTTGGTGTCATAAGCATGGATTTTTAGAACAAAAGATTTTGAGGGACTTTCGGTATCATAAGCTTGAATTTGTAAGACAAGATTTTGAGGGGCTCTGGGTGTCATAAGCGTGGATTATTAAGACAACATTTTGAGGGACTTTAGGTGTCATAAGCGTGGATTTTTAAGACAAGATTTTGATGGACTTTAGGAGTCATAAGCGAGGATTTTTAAGACAAGATTTTGAGGGACTTAAGGTGTCATAAGCGTGGATTTTTAAGACAAGATTTTGAGGGACTGTAGGTGTCATAAGCGTAAATTTTTAAAACAATATTTTGAGGGACTTAAGGTATTATAAGCGTGGATTTTTAAAGTAAGATTCGAGGGACTTTAGGTGTCATAAGCGTCAATTTTTAAGACAAGATTTTGAGGGACTTAAGGTGTTATAAGCGTGGATTTTTAAAGCAAGATTTTGAGGGACTTTTGGTGTCATAATCGTGTATTTTCAAGACAAGATTTTGATGGACTTTAGGTGTCATAAGCGAGGATTTTTAAGACACGATTTTGAGGGACTTTTGGTGTCATAATCGTGTATTTTCAAGACAAGATTTTAAGGGACTTTAGGTGTCATAAACGTGGATTTTTAAGACAAGATTTTGAGGGACTTTACGTATCGTAAGCGCGGATTTTTAAGACAAGATTTTGAGGGACTTTAGGTGTCATAACCGTGGATTTTTAAGACAAGATTTTGAGGGACTTTACGTATCGTAAGCGTGGATTTTTAAGACAAGATTTTGAGGGGGCTTTAGGTGCCCTAAGCGCGGATTTTTAAGACAAGATTTTGAGGGAATTTAGGTGTCATAATCGTGGATTTTTAAGACAAGATTTTGAGGGACTTTACGTATCGTAAGCGTGGATTTTTAAGACAAGATTTTGAGGGGGCTTTAGGTGCCCTAAGCGCGGATTTTTAAGACAAGATTTTGAGGGAATTTAGGTGTCATAATCGTGGATGTTTAAGACAAGATTTTGAGGGACTTTACGTATCGTAAGCGTGGATTTTTAAGACAAGATTTTGAGGGGGCCTTAGGTGCCCTAAGCGCGGATTTTTAAGACAAGATTTTGAGGGACTTTACGTATCGCAAACGTGGATTTTTAAGACAAGATTTTGAGAACCTTTAGGTGTCATAAGGGTGGATTTTCAGACAAGATATTGAGGGACTTTATGTCTCATAAGCGTGGATTTTTAAGACAAGATTTTAAGGGACATTAGGTGTCACAAGCGTGGATTTTTAAGACAAGATTTTGAGGAACTTTAGGTGTCAAAGGTGTGGATTTTTAAGACAAGATTTTGAGGGACTTTATGTGTCTTAAGCGTGGATTTTTAAGACAAGATTTTGAGGGAATTTAGGTGTCATAAGCGTGGATTTTTAAGACAAGATTTTCAGAGACTTTAGGTGTCATAAGCGTGGATTTTTAAGACAAGATTTTGAGGGACTTTTGGTGTCATAAGCGTGGATTTTTAAGGCAAGATTTTCAGAGACTTTAGGTGTACTTATCGTGGTTTGTAAAGACAATATTTTGAGGGTCTTTAGGTGTCATAAACGTGAAGTTTTAAGGCAAGATCTTGAGGGGTTTAGGTGTCATAAGCGTGGATTTGTAAGACAAGATTTTGGTGGGCTTTTGGTGTCATTATCCTGAATTTTTTAATACAAGATCTTGAGGGACTTTAGGTGTCAAAAGCGTTGATTTTTAAGACAAAATATGTAGGGGCTTTAGGTTTCATAAGGGTGAATTTTTAAGACAAGATTTTGAGGGGAATTAGGTGTCATTATCCTGGATTTTTAAGACAAGATTTTGAGGGACTTTAGGTGTCAAAAGCGTTGGTTTTAAAGACGAAATATATAGGGGCTTTAGGCCTCATAAGCGTGGATTTTTCAGACAGGATTTTGGGGGACCTTAAGTGTCATAAGCGTGGATTTTTAAGACAAGATTTTGAGGTACTTTAGGTGTCATAAGCTTGGATTTTTTTAAAACAAGATTTTGAGGGACATTAGGTATCGTTATCGTGGATTTTAAGATACGATTTTGAGGGACTTTAGGTATCGTTATCGTGGATTTTAAGATAAGGTTTTGAGGGACTTTAGGTATCATAAGCTTTGATTTTTAAGACAAGATTTTGAGGGACTTTAGGTATCATAAGCTTCGATTTTTAATAGGGGCTTTAGGTGCTATAATCGTTTATTTCTAAAACAAGATTTTGAGGGACTTTAGGTGTCATAAGCGTGGATTTTTAAGGTTGGAAGGTTGTCCACAAGATAAAACTCAAGCAGGTACTTCATCCACAGCATCTTGTTGTGCTGATGAACCGGTAAAATTTGCGCCTCCTCATGAAGAAGATACACTGGTGTTATGAGAAAGCACCTTGATACAGTCCTCAGCGAGGCTTATTTTATGTGCATACCACCTGGGCTCCGCATATTTTAACACAGACCGGTCAATTGCTATAAGAGTTCAACAAGGTTTCCTTGTTCCTACTGTGATGTTGTCGCAAATAGATCGGATTGTCATCGACGATAGGACCCGACGCCAAGATCGTACAATCATCCTCATATATTACGATCTCTATGCCGTCTTGAAGTTGTGGAATTTTCGAAAGGTGGAAGCTAAACTATTTCGATGCTATCATCCTGTCCGATGCTATCACGACTGATTTCCACTCATTTAGTTGATTATTCAACGTTTCAAATACCGCTGTAGGGCATTCTTTTCTAGCACTTTCCACGAACAGCTTGGCATAATTTACAGTATAGAAGGCCTTGGATAAATCAAGAACCACCATGTCTGTTCGGTCGCACGGCCCGTTCTGGTTCAGTTCTCGACTTATATATGTGGATATGGCGTGTAAAATTGTTGTGGTTCTATGCTCTTTCCACAATGTTGGGCTACTGGGGAACAGGGAAATCGACTTGTACAATTCAACTCTGCTGGTTCCTTGCCTGGCTTCAGTGGCAGGACCAACTTTCCAGGCTTTTGGTACAATATGGGCTGATAACCATAAGTTGAATACAACTATCAAGTATTCAACTCCGGGTTCATCCGGTAGCATTACCATTGAGATTCCGTGTGAGCCCAGCGTTTTGGATAATTTCATGTTGGATGACATCTGCAACATCACCCATCGTAAATGGTGGTGGTATATCCCCGGTTGACAGAGGTCTTAAGCGTAACATACTCGCCTTTGTCGTGTCACTCTGAAGGTGCTCTATACATTGTCACTTAAAATAACTCGTGCACCACTTTGGATCTGCGACTGTCACGCCGCTGAAAGTAACAGCCGTTCTATCATCCCTTTTTCCGGATTCGAGATTGAGTTAACCGTTGCCCACAATTTACCTAATGATGTACCAATGTTGCATTGCTTCAGTTGGTCTGCCCACTTTTTCCGCTTATATTCTTATTAACTTCAGGCTTGACAAGGTACAAAGAGCAGCCTCGATCCTCATAACTAGAGCCACAAGGAGCACAGCACAGGCTGCTCTGAACGCAATGCTGAACTTAAAACCACTGAGTCTCAGCATTAAGTGTCAGGCAACTCGCAGTGCCCTACGGCTGCATGAACAGGATCTCTGGCGCGGTTGTACCTATGGGCATGGTTGTATCCTGAACGAATCAGGCATAAATGTGAACCAACGCGGTAAAATGAGCGACTATATATCACTAGTCCTGAGATTTGACGATATAGACGTCGTAATACCTAGTAGAGATGACTGGAACCGCAGTAACCCCCCTCTGGACGGTCTGGCCTTCTATACAGACGGTTCCAAGATGGAGGAATGTACCGGGGCTGGTGTCTACTGTGAAAGGCTATCTCTTGAGTACACCTACAGGCTAGACAGCAACTGTAGTGTCTTCCAGGCTGAAATCTTCGCGATTTGGAAGGCAGCGGAATTGATAAAAAGTTTGGATGCAGAAATCTTTGAACCGGTCTTTGTGGATAGCCAAGCCGCTCTTAAAGCCATCAAATCCTGCAACATCAAATCCGATGTCGTCCTTAAGTGTAGATCAGCCTTGGGAACGCTAACTAACGGCTTCCGGCTATGCTGGGTACCAGGACACCGCGACTATCTGGGTAATGAAAGATCAGACGAATTAGCTAAGCGAGGATCGCAGTCCACAGACATAGCTATCGCTGACTCTATCAAACCACCCATTTGTCATTTCTTTCAAAATATTAAAACGTTCTCTGACGAAAGAGCCAGTGAATTGTGGCATAATGAACCTAGGTGCATTGTGGCAAGATCCATATGGCCGTCTCTGTCAGTCAAAAGAACGAGCTCTCTGCTGAACCTGAGTAAAGCTGAAGTTAGAGTAACGACGAGAGTCATTGCTGTACACTGCTACATCAGGGCCCATACCAACAAATGGGATGAGGATGTTACTGACTACTGCAGACTCTGTGAGGACGAGGAGGAGTTAGAGACGATCGAGCACATCCTGTGTCGTTGTCCAGCAATGGCTCGTAGACGGCATAGGTTAGTAGGTGCTCACTTTCCACCGTGTCTAACTTTCTACTCAACTGTGGAACCTGATGTGATCTACAACATAATCAAAAATCTGAAGTTGCTGGGACAGCGCAACCTGGACGCGTAAATTAATTCAACTATTCTGCCTACCATTAAAAATAAATCTTTTCTCCTACTCTAAAACTATTACTCCACTCTTAAACATTCTTGTAATCTATTCGTTCTCTCACTTTGCTAACAAATTTCTCTTTTTATTTTTTCCCCCTATCCTCTCTTTTTCCATCTCCTCAATTCCTGCAGCTTTTTATGCATTTATGCTAACGAGGGTATATACACTTTCATACGGGCAAAATGTGCCTCATCGAAATAATGGTTTTAGACCCCAAGTATGTTTGGACGAAATGTCTTTCAGAAAATTTGGAGTCGATTTAGCAATGTCCGTCCGTCTGTCTGTCTGTCTGGCTGGAGCGCACGATAACTCTCGAACGGATCAATCGATTCGATCAAAATTTTGGCTTTCCTAATATTTTGTCCAAACTTAGTTTAAGTTCGAAGATGGGTTATATCGGTCCACTCCTTCCGGTACCTCCCCCACAAAAGTTCGAAAATGTTCGAAAAATTTGTACGTACGATAACTCTTGAAGGGAGTAACCGATTTGGTCCATACTTTGCAAATCGTGATATGTCTACCAGACTTAGATGAGTTTCCAATATGGACTCAATCGGTCCACTCCTTCGGGTACCTCCCACACAAAATTTGGGATAAGTTCAGTTTATGACCTGCTCTCGAATCGCTTTGATTTTTGTTTTAGCAACTTGTATTCACTGCCCCTTAACCGACGGTACAATTTTGTAGGAGTATGCTTTATCAAAAAATATACTTTAGTCACGAATATACACTTTTATATGTGTATATACTTTAGCCAAACATACTTTACTACTAACATACAATATAAATATAAAATAATTTAGTAGGCTTTGATTTAATAATATAGGTTTTGTGAAAATAAAATAAAGTCAATTCATATTCAGTTTTAGAAATTATCGGTTGTGTGTTAATTTTCTCTCCGCCTATAAATTGGTGACCCTCGACGCTGAATATTTTACAAGCAGCCTAATTCGTGCCTCAAATCTCAACAATGACAAACAAATCAGGAACAGCGACTGGTGTATCTCAACAGAATGCAATCCCATCTGTTAGTTCGATGCAACATTCCATTAAAATTCCACGATTTTTTAGAGAAAATCCGTCTCTTTGGTTTGTTCAGGTGGAAGCGCAACTTGCTTTGAATGGAATTGATTCCGAGCAGAAAAGGTACTACGTAATAATCGCGGAATTGGATACAGAATTTCTGACTCATGTAAGTGACATCGTTTAAAATCCGCCTGAAGATGTATACGCACAATTGAAAAAAACGTTTGATTGAACATTTTTCCGTGTCTGAGGAAAAACGCATAAAGCAACTTCTCAATAATATGGAAATTGGTGATAAGAAACCGAGTGTTCTTCTACGAGAAATGAAGAATCTTGCTAATGGTGGTGTCAACGACGATTTCCTGCGTACAATGTGGATGCAGCGACTACCAACACACATCCATGAAGTCCTGTCTACATCATCGGAATCTCTTGAAGCAATTGCAAAGATGGCTGACAAAATTGCAGACGTATCAACGCCCTCTGGCATTGCAAGTGTTGCAGTCGGAAACACATCGTTTGACCTTTCAGCGATGTCTAAACAAATCCAAGAACTTACAGCAGCGGTTCAGCAGTTGCACGAAACCCGTTCAAGAAAAAATTCTAGAAGTAGGGCTCGAAGTAATAGTCGTACCAACTCAAACACAACAGGTATATGTTATTATCATCGTCGTTTCGGTCAGAGAGCAAATAAGTGCCGACAACCATGTTCGTTCAAAAACAACCAACAACCGGGAAACCAATAAGCCGGTCACTAGAGGCGAGCAGTGATTGGTCTAGCAAAACGAATCGCCTATTCATTTATGATAAATTTCTAGGAAAACATTTCCTTATCGACACAGGTGCTGACATTTCAGTTGTACCCGTGGATCATAAGAAAGGCAACAGTCGTCCCGACGAATATTCTCTTTTTGCTGCAAATGGTACATCAATAAAATCCTACGGAACAACGGTAATATCTCCTTCACTTGGTTTCCGAAGATCATTTCAATGGAAATTTGTGTATGCTGATGTGTCTCATCCTATCATCGGAGCCGATTTTTTGACACATTATGGTTTACTCGTGGATATGAAACAATGCAAGCTCATCGATCCTGAAACTGGGATCAATATTAAAGGAGAAGTGAAATCGATTCCTGGCTATGTGGAAATTAAAACTATGGTAAATAATTGCAAGTATCATGATTTACTATCTCAATTTCCAGATATAACGAACATTTCGAGAAAAGTGAAAAAGGTTCCGCATGGCGTATATCATTTCATCGAGACAAAAGGCCCCCCTGTTTCGGCAAAACCTCGTCGACTTCCCCCTGATAAACTAGCAGTCGCAAAGCAAGAGTTCCAGTATATGATGGACCAAGGAATTTGCCACCCTTCAAACAGCTCTTGGGCAAGTCCGCTACACATGGCCCCAAAAACGAATGGCGAATGGCGACCCTGTGGCGACTACCGTCTTTTGAACGCACAGACAGTCCCGGACAAATACCCTCTGCCACATATTCACGATTTTGCGCGCGGTCTTCGAGGAAAGAACATTTTCTCAACAATTGATCTGGTACGCGCTTATAATCAAATTCCAATTGCCCCTGAAGATGTCCAAAAGACCGCTATCATCACGCCCTTTGGACTCTTCGAGTTCGATTACATGACATTTGGGTTGTGTAATGCGGGACAAACATTTCAAAGGTTTATGCATGAAGTGTTACGTGATCTGGAGTTTTGCTTCCCATACCTCGATGACATATTGGTTGCATCCGAAAACGAAGAACAGCATTTACTACACCTCAAACAATTATTCACTCGTCTGGAAGAATACGGCCTTGTAATTAATCTGTCAAAGTGCAAGTTTGGTCAACAGTTTCAGTTTCATTTCTTGGACATCTTGTCGAACCAGAAGGTATACGCCCAATACCGGAAAGAGTTGAAGCAATAGCCAACTATCCCCAGCCTAAAACCGTCAAAGAACTCCGTCGATTTGTTGCTATGGTAAACTTCTATCGCAGATTTATTCCTGGAGCTGCAGCCAATCAACTTCCAGTGATAGCATGCCAAAAGGGAAACAAGAAAAACGACAAAACTCCTATAGTGTGGACAGAAGAGGTCAAAACCAGTTTTGAAAAATGTCCGATATATCCAATGCTACTATTTTATCTCATCCTTGTGAAGACTTGCCGATCTGTGTCATGGTGGACTCTTCTGATGTGGCCATTGGTGGAGTTCTGCAGCAGCAGACAGCTAATGGCTGGATGCCTCTAAGTTTTTATTCGAAGAAACTATCAGATACGCAGAAAAAGTACAGCACGTACGATCGCGAACTGCTTGCTGCCTATTCAGTTGTCAAATATTACCGCCACATGCTCGAAGGGCGCAAATTTATAATCTTCACGGATCACAAACCTTTAACGTTTGCTTTCAAACAGAATCCCGATAAGGCTACACCTCGACAGTTCCGTCAACTTGATTATTTGTCTCAATTTTCCACCGACATACGTCACATCAGCGGATGTGATAACGTCGTCGCCGACGCACTCTCACGCATTTCCACTATTTCAATGCCGACATCGATTGATTATAATGCATTGGCTGAATCTCAGAAGTCTGATGCTGATTTACAGTCACTATTACACAACACCGAATCGTCATCGATGACTCTGAATTTGGTCCAGATATCAACCGATACTCAGCCTGTTTACTGTGATATCTCAACGGAAGTTGCTCGACCTTTTATCCCATCAAACATGCGAAAATGTGTGTTTGTCTCATTGCACAATATGTCACATGGTGGAGTAATAGCTTCGACGAAACTAATACAACAGCGCTTCGTATGGCCAAACATGAAGAAAGATATTAAGATGTGGACTCAACAATGTCTGTCGTGTCAACGTTCCAAGATCCACAGACACACACAGTGATGTTGGTTCGTATCCTGTTACTGATCAACGTTTTCATCATGTAAATGTCGATATTGTTGGACCTCTACCACCAAGCAAAGGTTATACTTACCTTCTAACATGCATTGATCGATTTACACGGTGGCCCGAAGCGATACCGATGGAAGACATGCGAGCATCTACAGTTGCTGAAGCTTTTTATCGCGGCTGGATTTCACGTTTTGGTGTCCCAGCAAAAATATCAACCGACCAAGGACGACAATTCGAGTCACAACTTTTTACTGAATTGGCTCGTATCCTTGGAACTACTCGCATCAGAACTACCTCATATCATCCCTGCTCTAATGGAATGATAGAGCGGTGGCATCGATCTTTGAAAACTGCCATCATGAGCTATCAATCCCAAACTTGGATGGACGTTTTGCCAACCGTAATGCTGGGTCTCAGAGCAAGCATTCGTGAAGATACAAACACATCTCCGTTTGAACTAACGTACGGAACATCAGTTAGATTGCCAGGCGATATGATAGTCGAATCCGAAGATCGACAACCAACTGAAGATTTCGTTATATCTCTCAAGGCGAGAATGCAAGCATTGGTGTCTAGTTTTCCGACGATGATGAATCTGACGACGAAGTTGGAGACACCTTAGGAAATATTCTGGAGCACCAAGAACAACGCGTTCAGCATCGGAAGTGCACCCATTCTCTACATTCATTACATCTCATCGATGTTGATCCCGATGTTGTTTTGGGATCCCGCGCAGGTATAGAGAACACCGGGATCATGTATTATTTTCTATCTCTGCACGGGATCCCAAAAGAGTCCGTAGCAATCCGGTATATATGCCGCTACCAAACATTATTATTGATATGACTGACGGCCCTGGTAGAAGATTCCTATGATTCAATTCGGTGCATAGATACGACAGACGTGGGCTTGAAGCTTAAGTTAGTTTCCGTTCCTGTTTTAACCACATTTTTCAAAAAAATTTGACTATATTTTCGCCCTGGCCCTGGTAGAAGATTCCTATGATTCAATTCGGTGCATAGATACGACAGACGTGGGCTTGAAGCTTAAGTTAGTTTCCGTTCCTGTTTTAACCACATTTTTCAAAAAAATTTGACTATATTTTCGCATTTCGTGTTATCGGGCAAGTAATCAAAGGGTTCAAATTTCGTTTTTGTTCAGACCTTTTTATACCCTCAGCCTTTAGGCTATGAAGGGTATATACAATTTCATACGGGCAAAATGTGCCTCATCGAAATAATGGTTTTAGACCCCAAGTATGTTTGGACGAAATGTGTTTCAGACAATTTGGAGTCGATTGAGCAATGACTGTCTGTCTGTCTGGCTGGATGGAGCGCACGATAACTCTCGAACGGATGAACCGATTCGGTTCAAATTTTGGCTTTCGTAATATTTTGCCCAAACTTAGTTTAAGTTCGAAGATGAGCTATATCGGTCTACTCCTTCCGGTACCTCCCCCACAAAAAATCGGAAATGTTCGGAAAATTTGTGCGCACGATAACTCTTGAAGGGAGTAACCGATTTGGTCCATACTTTGCCCATCGTGGAGCGTGTACCAGACTTAGATCAGGTTTTAATATGGACTCAATCGGTCCACTCCGTCGGGTACCTCCCACACAAAAATTTGGAAAAGTTCAGTTTAGGACCATCTCTCGAATCGCTTTGATTTTTGCTTTAGCTACTTGTATTCACTGCCCTCCATACGACGGTATAAGTTTCATCAGGCGCAAGTCCATACTTCCTGAGAAAATAGCCTGAAAGTTGCAAAAAAACCCCTATGACACCGTGTGAGGAGGTTGGAGGGCAAAATAACTCTCGAACAGGTCTGCAGATTCGGTCCAAAGTTTAGCCTTAGTAATATTTTGTCCAAACATAGTTTAAGTTCGAAGATAAGCCATATCGGTACACTCCTTCAGGTACCTCCCCCACAAAAGTTCAAAAATGTTCGGAAAAATTGTGCATACAATAACTCTTGAAGAGAGTGGCCGAATTGGACCATACTTTACACATCCTAATATATCTACCAGATATAGATCAGGTTCAAATATGGACTATATTTGTCCACTCCATCCGGTACCTCCCACACAAAATTTCGGATACATGTTCACTTTAAGACCTGCTTTCGAATCACTTTGATTTTTGTTGAAGCAACTTGCATTCGCTGCCTCAATTGCGATGGTAAAAGTTGTTTCAGGGGCAAGTCCATACTTCTTGAGCAAACAGCCCGAAGGGTGTAAAAACCCCCTATGGCACAAATGTAGTGGAGATCCACTTCCATAATGGTCAATGTCGATCCATTCCTTTTTGTATCTCCTCCGCAAAACGTTTGATCTTTAATCATAATCAACATTTTTGTCGGTTCAAACGCCCAAAATTTTTAAAACCCCCTAAATACATACGTTTTTTGGGAAAACAAGTTTCAATATATTCAGGCTGAGGGTATATCTCTGTCGGCAAAGCCGACTGATACTTTTTTACTTGTTTACTCAATTTTTCATACTACCCTCTTATGTATATTCTAAATCAGCTCCTTCAGACAGACGGCTGGCTAATCGTTGACGTTAATGAATAATAATTTCAAGTTTATAAAAAATACATTTTAAAATTGTAACAAAGCTTGGCGATAACACCCTGCCATTATTAGGGCTTTTAGAATTTATTTTTGTTTTTATTGAAATATTTCGAAAAACACGAGGAGGAAAGGCATTTAAAAATGTTTTTAAATCGTGACAAAAACTAAATTTGTTTCTGTGAACAGATGTAAGTACATTTGTATGTCGGATTGTGAGTCGCTTGGTATGTCGTCGGTACGTAAGCATTGACACATGAACGCAAGATTTAGTTTCATTCTTTTGTTTATTGTCGTCGTCCGTCGATGGTTGAGGGTGTTGTTGCTCTGCTACTGCAGTTAATAAGTTCGATTGTTTCAATATCAATGTGTGTACAATGTATGATGGGTGATATTTTCAAATGTAAAAATAAAAGGGTTATCAAATTTGATTTTACAAAATAATAGCTTTTGAAAAATACAAAAAGGTTTTGATTATAGGTCGCAGGACATACTATTTTACTTTTCAGCAGATTACGCCTGGTGGACATATACCCACCTGTTTTGTTACATGGGGCCATCCATTTAACACCTATAAGGAAAAGATTGTAGCAACGTACACGTTTTGCATAAGTGGAGATGCGATGGAACGGGAAAGGCGTCAGAACAATATTTAAAGGTGACACACTTTACTATAGGTGTCGTATAAAAATACACGAGCTTAGCTGAGGATTTGCAGTTACACGCAGAGAAAAAAATATGATTGATCGAACAATATTCGAAATTCGAAAAATATGTATTGTAAAGGTAATGTTAGATTCCGCATATTGTATTGTGAGTCCAACAATAGTTATTGTCAATTACAACAACTGTTTTTGTCATATCCAACAATAGTTTTTGTAAAATGGACCGTATTATTCTCTTTTCTTCCCTCGATATTCGATGTCTTGGTTAAAAAAAAAACAATTTTGGTGAGTTTTATTTGTATGAAGTTGCTCTTATCTTTGTTCTTTTTTTTTGTAATCTGTGTTTTCTTTTCCATATTTGTTATGGGCTTTATGGTATTCCTTTTGCGTGGGGTAGGTGCTTGGAGCATGAGCGCAATGGAGTAGTTATGTTTCTTAATTCAATTTGTTGCCTTCTTGGTTAAACCTGGCAAAACATGACCATGTGTTGTGTTTGTCAATACGCATAATATTATACGTTACATTATACCAAAGTTATATGGAAAGTGTTTATGAGAATTATATGCGATAAAATTAAAAATTTCAGTGACAGGTTTTCTGGGCTGACAATAGTTTTTGTAAAAATTCTAGATTATTATATTTCCTACCATCGGTATTGTTAATGATTTTTAAAATATTAAGGAATTTCTCAATTTGTTTTTGTTTTTTTATGTTTGCAACAAAATATGGTATTTTTGGATTTGCAATTCAATTCTTGAACAAAACAAATGAGTTGTTGGAACAAAAATAGATATGGTTTTTCCAACAAAAGCGAAAAATATTTTTTTTTGCGTGCAGCTGGAGGCTAAATCGTCTCGTCTACAGATTCACCCACGCCGGATGAAAGAATACCTACAATCCGAATAAAAGCTAAATTGTTCGACATCAGTCTTACAAACACCCATGGTGCAGCAGAAGGCATTGAAAACCAGACCAGATATATATTCTTCTTTAGGTTAGGTTCAGATGGTTCATAGACATGTACTTAAGCCAGACCAGATTTGTTGTGCGCTCTGAACTCCTTTTTTTCAGAAAGGAAGAGGATAGACCTAAGGCCTATTACAACCTTAAACGCCTCTAAAGTTGACGAACTTCGCAAACATTTCAAGCACCATGGTCTGCGAATCTGCACCTGGAATGTTCGCACTCTAGAGAAGGTGCAGTTTACGCGTTGCCAGACGTAATTGATCAGCTAGTTATTATACCATCAGCATTTATGCTAATGAGGGTATATACACTTTCATACGGGCAAAATGTGCCTCATCGAAATAATGGTTTTAGACCCCAAGTATGTTTGGACGAAATGTGTTTCAGACAATTTGGAGTTAATCTAGCCATGTCCGTCCGTCTGTCTGTCTGGCTGGCTGGAGCGCACGATAACTCTCGAACGAATCAACCGATTCAGTCCAAAATTGGGCTTTCGTAATATTTTGTCCAAACTTAGTTTAAGTTCGAAGATGGGTTATATCGGTCTACTCCTTCCGTTACCTCCCCCACAAAAGTTCGGAAATGTTCGGAATATTTGTGCGCACGATTACTCTTGAAGGAAGTAACCGATTTGGTCCATACTTTAATAGTTAATTGTTCCACAACATCCCATACGGGACAAGGGAGACTTCTCTCATGTCAATGAGTGCACCCCGATTCATATTTAGCTCAATGATATGGGACCTACTGTTTATCGCCGAGTCCCAGCAAAATTTTAAGGAAGGGGTTCCATGCAATGACGTGATTTCATGGCATCTTTTGCATTGGTTCCAACGAAGTCGTGAAAGATCGGATCTTTTCATTAGCATTTGAACCAATGCAAAGGAAGTCGTGAAAGATCCGATCTTTTCATCAGCATTTGAACTCATGCAAAGGAAGTCGTGAATAATCCGATCTTTGCATCAGCATTTGAACCCATTTCATCGATCCAATAAAAAATGAATTTTTTGTTTTTATTTATACACATTTTTCTAAATCTATAAGATTAATTATTTACAATAGCCTTGATGTTGTCGGAGACTCGAAATCACAACCAACGTTGTTAAAACTCTCGTCGTAATCATAATGTCATTGCAAAGTGTTGGTGAAAATGACATGCCAAAGCATTGGTGGAAATGACATGCCAAAGCATTGGTGTAAATGACATGCTTTGGATCCAAAAAAGAATAGCATCTTTCGGGGTCCACGCTCATATAAAATTCATCAATGAAGATGATAAAAAGATGACATGCCAGATCACTTGCACCTATGATTGAATGGCATCTTTGGCATCGAACATTTTGCTGGGGTCCGAACGGCGTGTCTTAAGACACCACTTATGGAGAAGTTTTTCAAGGCTGAAATACTCATGAAATGTCGCCAACATTACTGAGGGGAATTTTGCCACCGTTGAAAAATGTTTGATGTTGTCTGGCCGGGGAATCGAACCCCCAACCTTCTGCGTGCAAGGCGGGCGTGCATACCATTGCACCACGGTGGCACCCTGTTGTTTACAGCCCATCAAAAAAATTCTTACTAAACAATGCGTTTCTACAAATTACATTGTATCCATGCAATTAGTCATTGATTTTGAACCAACGTAAGACTTCATTGTATTAATGAAGAAGTTTCATTGAGTTTCATAAAATAACTTTCATTATTGTTTCATAGTATTAATGTGAAAATTTCATAGCAATAATAGAATTGTAACTTCTAACTATTTTATTGAGTTAATAAAGAAGTATCATTACATAATTGAGGAAATTTCATTGGAATAATGAAGAAACTTAGTGCGAGTATTGTTATTTAATGAAACTTTTCATTTATTCAATGAAACTCTACGTTGGTTCAAAATCAATGAAACATTTTTCTTTCAGTGTAGAGGCATCCTTGGACATTTCTTCCACCAACTAACATTTGATATTGCATGAACACCTGGCCGCAAAAATGGTTTTTTCTCGTCATATCCAGCACAATTTGGCAATCGCTCAAAAAAGGCTATTGTCGATTTATTCAAAGAAATTGTGAACAAATACGATCGCGGTGCTTCAAACGACGTTTATAAAATCGTCACAGACGACTAATCTTGAATCTATGCCTATGAACCCGAACAAAACAGTTTTCAAAGGCGAACCAAAACCCACCCAAAATTGTTCATGGAAGAAGCACTTCGAAGCAAATGGTTGCCTGTTTCTTCGGCAAAACTGACCATGTGGCTACTGTACGACTTGAGAAATGTAGGACGGTTAATTCTGAGTGGTACAGTACAATTTGTTTGTCCTAAGTCTCCGGAGAAATTCGAAAAACGAACAAGAATCATTGTGCACTATGACAATGTGAGCTCTCACACATCGCTTCAAACCAGCGCCTGTTAGTGCGAACAAAACATGGAATTGGAACCCAATGACTTTATAGTATTCCCGCATATCAAGAAAAAAGGCATGGTCAAAGATTTTCTTCGCCAGACGGTGCACAGTGGTTCAAGAAACGATTTTCCTGGACAAAAATCAAAATTTTGTTTTGTCACAGATATTTAACTTCTATATGGGATTCGATAGTAAACATACACTGTGCGACACGAAAAAAATTAACCACATTCTGACACCGCAGCGTGATAGAAGACGAAAAATAAGAAGACACGTGTCTCGGCGTTTTTCCCTGTTACTTCGAATTTCGCGGTTATGGGCCCCCAAAAACCTGAGGCCTTGATGTCAAAAAGGACCATTTTGTCAGGCTCATATCTTCTAAACCGCTAAGAATTTTGGTTTACTCGTGGAGGCAAAGTTGTAGCTCTCATCTTAAAGAATAATAATTGTGAAGACGTAAAATCCATTCAACCTTATCTTCGAGGTCAAAATCGTTAAGGTCAAGTTTCCGTTACAATTTTTTCTCAGATTTTGGCCTACAGATATCAAACCGATCAAAATTGAATCAAACAATCAACTACAAAAATGTACCTTAGATCTCAATAAACAACTTTCTGAAACATACGAACCCTGTAGAAATGGTTCTTAAAGGTGAAAATAGCAAAACAAATGCAATTTTTATTTATTTTTTTCGGTTTCTGCTCCATAGAAATTAAAGCATTCAAAATTCAAGAAAACATTCAACCACAATAATGTAGGGAATAAGTCAGTATACAACTTTGTGGAACATCAGAGCCCACTACCAACTGTTCTTAAAGGTCAAAATAGCAAAAAACTTTAGAAAATATTCGATTTTTATACTTTTTTCTCCGATTCTGGTCCATAGATACCGAACCGTTCAAAATTCAAGAATACAAGCAACTACAAACATGTATCTAGGATCTCAGTTAACAACTTTCTGGAACATATGAACATTCTAGGAGCGGCCCTTTAAGCTCAAAATTCCATTAGTTTTGCCCATTCTTTCCTGGTCAGGTCCGTAAATAACAAACCTTTCAAATTTTCTAGAGTGTTGAACAGTTTGTTATTTCCAGACCTGAGCATTAACCATAATATAATTGTTAGTGAATTTTTAACATGAAGGACCGTTCCTAAAATCTTCATATGTTCTAGGAAGTTGTTAACTGAGATCTTAGGTAAATTTTTGTAGTTGCTTGTATTCTTGAATTTTGAACGGTTTGGTATCTATGGACCAGAATCGGAGAAAAAAGTATAAAAATCGAATATTTTCTAAAGTTTTTTGCTATTTTGACCTTAAAGAACAGTTCGTAGTGGGCTCTGATGTTCCATAAAGTTGTATACTGATATATTCGCTACATTATTGTGGTTGAATGTTTTCTTTAATTTTGAATGGTTTAATTTCTATGGAGCAGAAACCGAAAAAAGAAAATAAAATATGCATTTGTTTTGCTATTTTGACCTTTAAGAACCATTTCTACAGGGTTCGTATGTTCTAGAAAGTTGTTTATTGAGATCTAAGGTACATTTTTGTAGTTGGTTGGTTGATTCAATTTTGATCGGTTTGATATCTGTAGGCCAAAATCTGAGAAAAAATTATAACAGAAACTTGACCTTAACGATTTTGACCTTGAAGATAAGGTTGAATGGATTTTATGTTTTCACAATTATTATTCTTTGAGATGAGAGCTACAACTTTGCCTCCACGAGTAAACCAAAATTCTTAGCGGTTTAGAAGATATGAACCTGACAAAATGGTCTTTTTTGACATCAAGGCCTCAGGTTTTTGGGGGCCCATAACCGCGAAATTCGAAGTAACAGGGAAAAACGCCGAGACACATGTCTTCTTATTTTTCGTCTTCCATTACAAACTAATGTCAGAATATGGTTAATTTTCCATGACACAAAAAATTACACACAGTGATATTGAAACTAAGGAAGCCAAAAAAATCTGGTCAAAATATTGGAATTTGCGGACGTTGGTTGTCCCTAAAGACGAACATTTTTCCCATGTTTGAGAAATGAGTAATTTTTGCAAACTTCTGGAGAAAGAAATAGCTATTTCTCGGAAACTATAACAGATATTGTGTTCATTGTTTATTGTTAGGTAGGTAGGATTGTAGAATTTAAAAATAGTTTAAACAAATTACCGTAGCGTTTACACTACATGAGCTATTTTATTTTTCCCCAGGTACTAAATTTTATGAAATTCCAAATTTAGTGGACTAGATCTTTTGTGGAACAACATGCAACAATGTTCTGTTTTCACAGAAAGATGCCCGAGAGTCTCCGCTTTCAGCCCATATATACTTTCCGTCCGTGTAACACTTTTTTAAATTTATTGAAATTACATGGGTAAAAATGTGTGTGTGGAGTATATGAGATTTTATAAGTTTTATAAAAACCCAAGGAGTATTTTCTTTAATTTTTGAAAAAACTTAAATTTTTTGTAATTTTTTTTTTAAAAAAATTTTTGAAAATTTTTTGTTTGATTTTTTTTTTTTTTTGTATTTTTATAGCTTATTTATTGGTGTTTGACCATCTTTAATATATAGAAAGATATAAAAAACATAAAAACACTCATATTTTGATAAAAAATTGTTAAAAAAATTAAAAAGTTTAACTTTGACCTTGAATTCCTCTGCAACTACTAGACCGAAATTGACCGCTTATAATTCACCGACTGTGTTATCAGTCTAACAAAAAAAGAAATATGAAAATATCTCTATCCATTCAAAAGTTACAGAATCTTGACCAGGAAAAAACGATTCTGAACCACTGTGCGGTGCTGCTAAAGCGTTCAAAAACTATGTTTTGGAGGTGTACCTATCAATCGGAGTGGAAAATGTGCTTCAACAATTGGTGTGATGGTAAATAATCGCTTTTTTTATTGAACCAAAAACAAAGGGGTGTAGGGTATAAAAAGTTCAAGACCGAAAATTATAACCATCCCTTAAATAATTCAACGCCAATTTGATAACCCTTTGCCACAACAATTGTAACGGTCACAGCGACATCTCTTAATTGAAAAGCGATACAAATGTAAGTGCTGCGAGGAGGAACACTATGTTTTTTTTTTTTTTTTTTGTCAATTCGGAATTCTGTTCAACAACACACATTGCATTTCGCCGTTCTAATGCCTACCTCGTTTGCCTATTAACTGGCGCGCTGCATTGGCTTGTTAGTGTTGCGGAGCATTTGAGAGATTAAACAACAACAGCCACGTTGTGCTTCGTTCGCACTGTCCCGCGGTATCACTGCGTCCAAAAAAGAAACAAAACACGACAGTGGTTTTTAGTTGTCTTGTCGTCTTTTGGTGTTTTGCTCGTTGTTTTGTTTTTTATTTTCATTTTCGCGACGTGAAATCGATTAGTTTAATCAAGAATTGATACCAATGTCACCAATTTGATGTCCATGTTAAGTTTTAAATGGCTAAAACAGAGCTTACTACTGCCACCACCGCTAATAGTGCTACTAGTACCGCCAATTTCGATGGCATAGCCGAAAATACGCTTGCGAATGAAACATCAACTCCCCCATTATGGGGTTCGGCGCGTCTTTGCTATACCATTTGTGCTTTTTTGGCCATGGTCATCCAATTGTGTCTGCGTAACACGTTGAATTTTGTGATTCTTTGTATGGTAAAACATCAACCGGTGATCTATGACAACTCCACTACGGATGCAGCTGATATTGCTGTGGCCAATAGTCATTGCGGTCCTATTGATACGGGTTCAGCGAATAGTACAATACAAAGGGTGAGTTGTTTGTGTTTAAAGAAATGATAAAAAGAAATTGTGAGCAACAAATAACAATGAATGTGAAAGAAATCTGCTACGAAATATTGTGGTAGCCTTTAAAATAGAGTTCTCCGTAAAAGTGGACTTTCAGGAATACAACAAATACTTCTCAGATATCTTTGCACACATCCCACCGAATAATACTGATGGGATTAACCATATGCATGACCAACTGAATGAAATTGGAAACCACTTCGGTCCAGGAATTTTTTTATTCTCACATCGTACATACGGCAATCATAGGCCAAAAGTTGCTCAAAACTCAAAATATAAAAATCTTTTTTTTAACTAATTGTTGGTAAACAGTAACCTGAACCTTTTCCTCAAGGGTTGACCAATCCAACGCAGCAGTCGATTGAACTCAGCCATAATGAAAGCAAAACAGTACGTGTTCGAATACTATAAAATTAGGTGAGCATTAAAATAAAACAAGTAAGAAAGTATCAGTCAGCTGTGCTGACGGAGATATACCTTCAGCAACTGACCAAAAAACAACAACAAAACTAAACCGTATATAAAATATATTGATTTTGAATCATGAGTTTGCTTTAAAATCTGTAGGCACCATAATTTGAGGCTATACAAAATCAATGACATATACCAAACATTTTTAGTAACCATACTTTTTCATTAACCCATTTCGTACTTGGTGTTCGATTTTTCGAACAGTAAAATCACTTTTTTTCAAGCAAATATTTATGGAAGAAAAAGGTTAAATTTTAAACAAGTTTTGTCTAATTTGTCAGTAAATAAAAAAATGTTCCTCTCAATGTTAAGGGTAGATTTTTGAAACCTATATTTTTGGATACTTTTTAAATTAATTTTAAAAAAATTATAAAAAAAGTGAAATTAAAAAAGTAATCATGGGGAATTATTGCCAATATATGTAGGCGTTTCACAAAGTATAGAGAACATGATTTACATGTGCAAGCGCGACTTTACAGATGTGCAAACTTGACTGTTCGAAATTTCGAACGCTGGTACTTAACCTACATATTAATGGGTATGTATATCAAAACGTGGAAATTTGCTGACAAATTGCGGGGAAAAGTTATTATAGCACCATATAAGACTAAATAATAAATTTACAGCCATTTCTGTGGGATAATGCAGCTAAATCCCTGAAATCTTCCGAATATCGGGCGGTACCGTTCTATGGTTCAACAATTTTTTCATACAAAAATGGTGAAATAAATCAATAAAACGGCAAATAAATCAATTTTATTTTACTTCTATACATATAGCTTAAGCGCCAGTGTTCGAATTTTCGAACACCACTTTCCGGGAAAACGAAAAATCGGAAATTTTTTAGTTGATTTTTGGCATCAGTTGGTCCTAATTACCCTAAAAAAGTGTTTTGTTTTTAAAAAATAAATAAAAAATTTGTCTCGGTAGGATATGGGTTAAGGACTCGAAATATTAAAATACGTTAAACTAAGTTTGGAAGAAAATTTTGAAAAAGCCATTTTAGTATGTACAGGCAGGGTTTTGGAGCTTTTGGGCCATTATCTCAGGAAGTATTGACTTACTCCGGAAAAAAATGGTACCGTTGTAAATGAGGCCACTGAAAAAGAATCAAAACGATGCGAGAGGATCTCTTAAACTTCACTTATTTCGAATTTTGTGTGGGAGGTACCCGAAGGAGTGGACCGATATAGTCCATATTCCAACCTGATACATGACTGGATGAAATAATATGATGTGCCCAATATCTCAGGAAGTATGGACTTGCGCAAGAAAAAAATTGTACCGTCGTAAAGGGAGCCGCATGGACAACTTACTGAAATAAATTTCAAAGCGATCCGAGAGGAGCTGTTAAACTTCACTTTATCCGAATTTTGTGTGGGTGGTAACCGAAGGAGTGGACCAATATAGTCCATATTCGAACCCAATCTATATTTGGAAGGAATAATACGATGTGCAAAGTTTTGGACCAAATCGATTGCTCCCTTCGAGAGTTATCGTTCACACCATTTTGCAGATAAATGTTGAACTTTTGTGGGGGAGGTACCCGAAGGAATGGACCGATAAGGCCCATCTTCGAACTTAAACTAAGTTTGGACAAAATATTACGATACCCAAAATTTGGTTGGAATCGGTTGATCCATTCGAGAGTTAACGTGTGCACCAACTAGACAGACAGACGGACGGACATGGCTAAATCCACTCCAAATTGTCTGAAACAAATTTCGTCCAAACATACTTGGGGTCTAAAACATTTTTGGCCCTATCAAAGAGTTATACCCTTTTAGCCTAAAGGCTGATGGTATAAAAATCGACAAAGAAAATTGTGTTTGCATATTCACTCTTAGTTAATTGCGTTACATCTCGTCTTTCATAAATCTTTTTTATGATAACTTAAATTTCAACGGTGAAAAACTACATGATGTGAACGTTTGCGGACCATAGTTACTTTTGATTTTTATGCGCTTTAATCTCGAACATTAGATTCAAAGATAACACTCTAATCTGATATAATCACATTTTTCTAAACTTAATTAATTTATACCATTAATTTTTTTCAGCCTAATTTTTTTCAGCCTATGTCGGCCTATCTTTACAATTGTTGGTGGAAAAGTTTTATAACTGCAGGGAAGCTCAAAAGTCAAATTACGGGTAGTTGCGTCAAAACCAAAACTTGGAAAATTTTAATATCAAATTGCAGCTACTTCTAAGTTTGGTGTAGAAGTTTCTTGACCACAGAGAACATCAAATGTCAAATTACAGCTATTTCGGTTAAAAACTGTAGCTAAAATCCTCAAAATATCGAAAATCGGGAGGTACCGTTATATGGGCGCTATACCAAAACATGGACCTATGTTGACGATTTTTGGTGTATAAGTTGCACGACCACTGAGAACCCAAAATATCCAGCTAGTTCGGTTAAAATTGTGCCTAAAATTCCCAAAATACCGAAAATCGGGAGGTACCGTTATATGAGGGCTATACCAAAACATGGACATATAATAAAAATTTTTGGAGGAGACGTTTCATGACCGCTTAGAACCTCAAATATCAAATTACGGCTAGTTCGGTTAAAAATTTGATCTAAAATCTTTAAAATACCGAAAATCGGAAGGTTTCGTTATATGGGGGCTATAACAGAACATGTACCTATACCTATCATTTTTGGAATATAAGTTTGTTGGTCACACTAATTAAATTTCAAATTATCGCTAATTCGGTTTGAAACTGTGACTAAAAACGTCAAAATACCTGATATATGTTTGCGCCATTACAAAAAATCACTTTTTTCTCAAGTAAATTTTAAAAATGTTAGTAAAGCAATTTTAGAAAATTAAAAAAAAAATATTTTGGCAACGTTTGCCAGCACTACATTTTGTTCTACGTTATGACAAGAACCTCCTATATACCAGACTAAATCAAAATTATTCATATATGTTTGCGCCATTTCAAAAAATCACGGTTTTTACCTTATATAAAATTAGAATAATTTAAGTAGAAATAAAAAAATCGAATGGATATACATATATAGGACTATATAAATCTGAACCGATATGAACCTAGTTTTGGATGCATGTATCAATTTACAGCTTTATTTAACCTATATTGCGCTTTTGGTGCATTATTTACCTCATATCAGATGCTAATATAAATTGTTCATATGTCCCAATCTGGACCGATTTTCATTATTTTCTACAGAAATATTTCTTGGACCGAAGATATGATTCGTGCAAAATATTATATCAATCGGATTATAAATAAGGGTTTTAGGAGTTTAATCAAGTTTTAAAATATATTTATCCTATGTGCATCGATTCTAATTAAATTTCAATATCAATATATGTATTTATGTATATGGAATTCAAAACATTCACTTTCTCTCGCCTTTAAACAATTGTTAACAAGAAATCACAAATAAAATGTAATTCAATATTGCATCTTGAGGTTGATATTATACAGTTCAAGTGCTACCTGTTGTGGTTGGGGTAGGGTATTTTTATTGTTTATACACTCCGCCATAAAATGGAGGGTATATAAATACACATATGTAAGTATATCATTTACAACATTTAGAAATATTAAAATAAAAAAATAATTTAAAAAAAAATTTAGTTACAGTGTTTTATTAAATAAAGAGACGTATGTTTTTTTGAGCTTAAGGTCTTTATTGGGTTGTAATTTGTTTTTTTGTTGTCACCAATATTTCGCAATAGTTTACATTGCATCATCAGGGTGCATCTACAAAATGAACATATAATGTTATTTGTATCACAGCATTGACTTAAAATTCGTAAAAACAGTGTTTTATTTATAAATGCACTAAATACTAGAAAATAATTTTTCATTATAGAATCTTCCAAATAAAACGCTTGCCGTTTAATATTGTCACAATTTTTAATTTAAATGAAAACGTTTTATTTGATTATTTAATTATTTTTATACCCTCCACCATAGTATGGAGGGTATATTAAGGGCCTGTTCATGTATGTCGATAAGAAAATGAATGCGCAAGAAAAACTACCAAATTTGAGTGTGTTTTTCAAATTTGTTTTTTGTTTTGAAGGAAAAGCAAAGGCAATAATATTTCCAAAACTAAAGTTTGGGTGTGTTTCATGCGCACACATATTCGTTTCGAAATACATAAACTGGGGGTAAGTTTGTTTTTCCGTTTGTAACGCACTGAAATTGTCATTTTCGAACGTATAAAGTATATGGTAATATTCAAAAAAGTTTTTCAATCGTTGAAGTTGAGGTTCACCCTTTAATTTTCGTGGAAGCTGCGTTGGTGGTAATATAACAAAATGGGAAAAATGTGTTGAAGTAAACATGTTTTTTTTGTGTTCTTTTTTATTTCTGGCCAAACCACGCAAAATTCGAACCTGTGCTCAAAGAAAGAACTAAACAATACCCCTTGGGCAATATGGTTCTAGTGTATGACTTTTGGATATATACACTGCATCCCCCTAAAATCGATGCTGACATTTTGAAGTTTTGATTTCAGTGTTTTTCGAATTTTTCTTATAATTAGTGGGTGCAACTAGATAATAATCCAATCTAGTTTATAGGATTGTAGAACTCGCAATTCCACGTCGTTCGATGTATATCTCATGAGTGTGCTCCGTACAGCTTCCTAGTAATAGGAGTCCAAAGGCGAAAATTTGGTGCGTAAATTTTCTGAAAAACCCTATTTTTTGGCTTTAAAATTTACAACTGTCGTACAGGTACCCCTGAACCCCGCGTGATTTTAGTTTTTTTACGTGCCGGATCTAATGAGATCTTCCGCGGTCGAATCCATCCACTAAAACGCTGGATATAGATACCTTGAAAGTAGGAAAATCTGCAAAAATATATTTTGACAATTCCGCGAATTGAACCGCGATTTTCTTTGATTATTTTTGCATAAATGTAATCCCTTATACGCGATTATAATATTTGCCAAAAAGGTGTGTCACAAATTACAAAGATTCAGGAGTAATATCCCTATTTATCCCAAAATAAAATGCGGTGGCACATCCGCAGTTCTTGACGAATCTGTCTAAAATAATTTATATTGACGTATTTTTAATGGGGTGCCATTGAAATCAGATGCACCTTATAATCATATGCACATCGCGTAATTTTTGCCCACTTGAAGGTTTTTTGAATAGGAAGATGCAACTGATGGCACACTTTGGCCGCTGAATGAAACATGGGAAAATCCATGCATATTGATAGACATGGACTCCCTGTATCCGAAAACCACATGCACCTCAACCGATTTAAACCAATTTGCGAATTATACGGTTTCTAACTTCTATGTTTTTTCTTTGATTGTAAATTCATTATTACTCTCTACTTCTTAGTTCTATTTTTATCACAGAAAGCAAATATACTTTCACGATGACTAATTACTTTTCTCGTAGAAGTTTAAGCAAAATACTTCAGGATTTGGATCGAAATTTAGCGAAATAATAGAATAACTCGCAACATTTATTTTTCAAATTTTTCGTATTTAACCAAAAATATATTTTTGAAATAATTTCCAACAATAACTTTCCGTTCTTTGTTGTTGCTGTAATATGCAAGTTATAAACGCGATCTTTATAATTTTGGTCTCACATTTTTCTACGCGTTGTCTAGATTCTGTACGTATTTTTAAATTATTTTTTAGAGATTTTTTAGACTCTGATTTAGAATAAATAAAATTTATTCCAAGATTTCTTCAATATTTTTTGATTTTCCGCGAAAATAAAAATAAATTTAGCAACTACTTTAGCATCTACGGATAGATATCAAATGCTGCTAACGATTCATATATACACGCAGAAAAATTTATGTTAGAAATATGTTTGGATCCAAACAAATATATGTTTGGGACCGGTTGCAAACAAATATATGTTTGGATCCAAACATAATATGTTTGGGTCCAAACAAATATATGTTTGCAACATTTTGTAACATATCTCAATTTGATATGTTTGGGTAAAACATACTTTTTATGTTAGAACATTTTTTTCATGGGTGGAGAGAGGATGTATGTCAACGAGAGTAATAACAGTGCTCTCGCGGCTGTGTAATGCTGCTTTATAATAAAGAGTTGTGTGTATTGTATAATAGAAGACGTAGAAGCGAAGAAGGGGGATTTGGTGGCTTGTATGCGTCAAACTCGTGTGTTTCTTGTTTTGTTGTTGTTAACCAACGAAGAAGAAAAGAAGAAATGATATGAATTATATTTTTTTCTTTCTTCAGTGTTTTAGTTGCCTTTGTAGAGTCAAGACGGTAAAGTGAGTGAATAAATCAGTGTTTTGTATTTTCCTAAAGAAATTGTGTTTTTAGTAAATTAAATGCCCAATACATTTTATAATTGAATCGGAAAGTTGAATGGAATTATTTTATTGGACAAGGAAGAAATCGCATTTAATATTGGTAATTCCATACATACTTATGTATATTTGAAATATGGCATATCCATATTTATTTATTACATTACATAATCATTTGATTCTAGATGCCGATTCCCCGCTGATGATTTCAACTATGAGGACAATTTGTTTTATTTCACAACTAAGGAGAAGCGTTTAACTACGTTTCTATATATTTTTCCTTTTTAAAAGTGTGACTATTTACAAATTATTTCAATCAGTTTTTCTTTTATTAAAGTGTGTTATGTATTTCTTTGGAATTTTGTATGTACCTTTGTGTTTGTTGTTCTTTTGCCTTTTAATAAAAAAACCACAACATTTGTGTGTATACTATAGAGATAGCCAGTGAGCTCTTACTGAGAGCAAGTGAGCACACATTTTAAAGTGTTTTACATTGAATTTTACGCTCCCTTGCTCTCAGTAAGCGCCCACTGGTACATGTGTTTGTTTTTTTTTGTGCCTTTTGGGTTTGTATTTTTTGCACCCAAACATATAAAATGTTTGCACCCAAACATAAAATTGTTTCCACCCAAACATATCTTTGTTTGCACCCAAACATATATATCTTTGCACCCAAACATAAATATCTTTGCACCCAAACATATATATCTTTGCACCCAAACATATATTTGTTTCCACCCAAACATATATATGTTTGCAGACCCAAACATATATTATGTTTGGGACTGTTGCAAACATATATATGTTTGCTGCAAAATATGTTTGGGACATATGTTAGAGAGGCCGATTTTTTTTTGCGTGTACATGTTCTTATTACAACACAATAGGAATTTTTAAATATTTTTTCTTTACAAGAGAGTAAAACCGCATATAACTTTTGAGTGCAGCATCCAATTTTGTGAACGCGAACAGATTTGAAACCACGATTTTTTTCGTAACCCATGTACCAAAAATGGCGGATGTGCTCGCCAAAAAAGTTTTTAATTTTTTTTCTATGTAATTGTAAAGGAAACTTGAAATTTACCATATATATTCTTGATCAGGGTAAAATGCTGAGTCGATCTATTAATCCCCGTCTTTGGTAATCACTCTAGCATCTACAAAAATGGAGATAGGAATATGCGTATTTTGTTTGCAGGCAGGTCAAGTGCTATGATGGGCTTTATCGGTCCACGGTTTGTTATAGCCCCCATATAACGGTACCGCCCGATTTAAGGTATTTTGACGTTTTTAGTCACATTTTTAAACGGAATTAGCTATAATTTGACAATTAGGGTTCTTAGTGATCAACAAATTTTCATTTCAAAAATTATGGACATAGGTCCATGTTTTGGTATAGCCCCCATATAAATGTACCTCCCGATTTTCGGTATTTTGAGGATTATAACTACATTATTTGACCAAACTATCTGTAATTGAATATTTAGGGTCACAGAGGTTACAAAATATCTCCACCAAAAACCGTCAACATAGGTTTATGTTTTGGTCTAGCCCCCATATAACAGTACCTCCCAATTTTTGATATTTTGAAGATTTTAGCTACAATTTTTAACCGAACTACTTGTAATTTGACAGTTGAGCTTCCAAGTGGTAAAAACAACATCTTCTTCAAAAATTGTCAACATAGATTCACGTTTTGGTATAGCACCCATATAACGGTTCCTCCCGAGTTTCGTTATTTTGAGAATTTTAGCTATAATTTTTAACCGAACTAGCTGTAATTTGACATTTGAGGTTCTCTGTGGTCATGAAACTTACTACCAAAAAATCGAACTAGCTGTAATTTGACAGTTGAATTTTCAGTGGTCACGAAACTTCTGCACTAAAAATCGTCAACATAGGTCCATGTTCTCGTATAACTCCCATATAACGGTACCTCCTGATTTTCGGTATTTTGAGGGTCTTAGCTACATTGTTTGACGAAAATACCCGTAATTTGACTTTTGAGGCTCCCTGCATTTATAAAACGTTTCTTCCAAAAATTGTAAAGATAGGTAGACTGTATATTGCCCCATAGGCGGTATCTTTCACCTGGCTGAACACATTTTTTAGATTAGATAATTTAGGCATTTGGGGTATCCATGGTCGAAAAATGGTTCCACCTAAAATAGTTCGGCCCTGCCGAAAAAAACGTTTTTACTTGTTTCTGAATCGTTTCGTTCTCAAAACAAAAGCACAAACTTTTCAACTGAAGAAGAAAAACAAAACGGTACGATTGCTGAAATGTACTTCGGCTAAGCTATCCGAGTTGTTTCATTCACGAACTTAACGAAATAAATTGTTTGCAAACGTTTGCTGTGCGAAATGATTAATGACACATTCAGACACATTTGATTGTTACACTACCCAATAAGCTAACATTACATGCTTGGAACATACTACGATTGATGTTTCAATCAACCACCAAACGTTTGCAAACATTTGCAGTGTGTATTGTAGAGCTTCGTTTTCTATGAGTTGTTGTGAAGTTGAGAAGTTTTCATTATTCGTTATGTTCGCAATAACTAAACAGCGAGTTCGGTCCACTTGGGTTATGTTTCGTTTTGTTCCTAAAAAACGAAACGAAACGATTGCAAACGTTTCATAAAGCTTGCAGGAAACATTTGATGTTACCTTTTTTGGGACTTCAATTGTAATGACGAATATGCCAGCTTAGAAGAAGACCTTCTTCTGAGCTTTCAATTGTTTTCAAATGTGTTACCAAACCTGGCATATATAAACAACTAAAAGTATCAGTCGGCTTTGCCGACAGAGATATATCATCAGTCTGTGAGTTAGTGAAAAGAAGCAAACACAGTATAGGTAGTTTTCCAAAACATTTCTGTTGTAAGGAGTACCGCGAGAACTATCCGAAATAAAGTTTAAAATTTATCCGCGAACATGTCACAACCTGTTCTTTTGCGTAAATGTTTGAACATTTGTGGGAAAAGTACGGGAAGAGGACTCACTTTAAAAGCCATAGTTGGTGGTCGAAAGGGTTTTACAGCTTTAGGGTAATTATCTTCGTCAGTATGGACTTACATCCGATGATATGAACCTGTTGTAAAACACATATGAGAACAATTTAGAAAGTTTGTGTGGAAGGTACCGAAAGGAGTGGACCGATATAGTCCACATTTGAACATGATTTTAAAAAATT
Organism: Musca autumnalis; assembly: GCF_047663935.1. Taxonomy (NCBI): domain Eukaryota; kingdom Metazoa; phylum Arthropoda; class Insecta; order Diptera; family Muscidae; genus Musca; species Musca autumnalis. The sequence goes on from NW_027411644.1 coordinate 213,920,868, forward strand.
ATTACGACGCACTATGTCAAGCACTCTTTTTGACAGTTGCCGTGACCATTAGGCAGTCCAGTTGGTAAACGTGGATTTTTTAGAGCATTTGGACCATTATGACTGGACACATGGACTTGCCCACAAAAAGTACTATATCGCTGTAAACATGACCAAAAGAAGTACTTTCGGCAAAAGTTTGCAAATGTTCCTCGAACGGCCCTTAAAATGCATTTAAAAATTAAAATATTAAACTTTTGTGAGGGGGCTAACCGAACATGTTTTCCAAAGGTGCTTTATGATAACTTTTAAATTAAAGTACAAGACACAAACCACTCAGTTAAGATCTTAGTTAGCAGTTAACATCTTAGTTCCAATAAAACCTTCTTAGGACTTGATGTGTATGTTTCGAAGAAATTTTACGATGTGCAAAGATTCGGCCAAATCGGGTACTCAATTTAGAGCTTTTGGGACATTATCACAGAAAGTATGGACTTGTCCCCGAAAGTAATTTGCTACAAAAAAGGTCTCTAAACTGCACTAGTGCCAACAATTTTAAAAATTTGTGTAGGAGGTACTTGTAGGAGTGGACCGATATAGTCCATATTACGATGTTCGGGCCCAATCGGTTACTCTCTTCGAGAGTTATCGTGTGTGCCACTTTAGCGAAAATGTTTTAACTTTTGTGGGGGAGGTAACCGTGGATCGATATGGCCCATCTTCAAACTTGATCTAAGTTTGGACAAAATATTACGAGAACCAAATATTGGTCCAAATCGATTTATCCGTTCGAACATGGTTAAATTGACTCCAAATTGTCTGAAACGGATTACGTTCAAACATACTTGGGGTCTAAAACCATTACGTCGATGAGGCACATTTTCGAAGTATATTGTCCAAACTTAGTTCGAAAGTGGGCCAATACAATTTTTCGTCGATCTTCTGTTGTCTGTAGAAGATTTCAAGAAATCATCTGTTGTCTATGGGAAACCTTAAAAGGGCATGTGATATCTATAGAAGATTGCAAGAGATCTGTTGTCTATAGAGGACATCAAGAGATCTTCTTTTGTCTATAGAAGACCTCAAGAACACTTATGTTGGCTTTATAAGACTTCAAGAAGTTTTATGTTGTCTATAGAAGACTACAAGAGATATTCTGCTGTCTATGGAGGACATGAAGAGGTCTTCTGTTGTTTATAGAATACCTTAAGAAATCGCATTTCGGCTACACTGTGTGTCATTTTTTGAGTCATGGTTTATTAACCATATTCTGACATCACAGCGTGATAGCAGACCAAAAATAAGAAGGTACGTGTCCCGGCATTTTCCCTATCTCATCAACTTTCGCGGTTATGGGACCCAAAGTCATGAGGCTTTTATGTCAAAAGGGATCATTTTGTCAGGCACATATCTTCGAAACAGCTACAAATTTGGGTTCACTTGTAAAAGCAAAGTTGTAGCTCTCCGTCCTAAAGAATAATAATTGTGAACATATAAAATCCATTCAACCTCATCTTCAAGGTCAAAATCGTCAAGGTGAAATTTAATGGAAATTTCTTCTCGGATTTTAGTCTGCAGATACCAAACCGATCAAAATTGAAGCAAACAACCAACTAGAAAAGTGTTTCTTAGATCTCAATAAAAAACTTTCTAAAACATACGAACTCTACAGAAACGGTTCTTAATGGCCAATATAGCTAAACAATTGCGATTTTTATCCTCTTTTCTCTCCGCTCCATAAACTTGCTAGGTTGGCTGCCTGTGAGTTGCAGAAAAATGCCTGCTTGTGGAAGAATATATCGCAACAACAACAACGAAGAACGAAACACAAGCTTTTGGCCGCATAGCTCATACACACCACCAAGCAAAAACAAACTTTTTCACCTTCCCGTCGTCGCTTCTGCGTCTTCTTTTGTACCATACATACAGTTCTTTAATATAAAATAAGCGATAGCCCTTTTGTTACTCTCTTTGACGAAAATCCTCTCTCAATCTGTACAAAATATGTTCTAACATAAAAATATGTTGGTAACCAAACAATATAAAATTGAGACATACAAAATATTGCAAAACTTATATTTGTTTGGAACCAAACACAATATGTTTCGTTCCAAACATATCTTTGTTAGCAATCAGTCCCAAACATATATTTGTTTAGATCAAAACATATTTCTAACATATATTTTTCTACCTGTACAGCACAATTTGTTTGCCTGAAATCTTCGGACAAATTAGTTTTTCGCATCAATTCGAACTCTCACACATCGTCTGAAATCAGCGCCTTTTTTACCAACCAAAACGTGAAATTGATTGGTCATCCGCCTTATAGCTCTGACTTCGCACCCAATGGAATATTTTTATACCCTCACATCAAGAAAAAATGCGTGGTGGTTTTCGTTGCCAGAAGATGCTATTGAAGCGTTCAAAACTCATGTTTAGGAGGTGCCCCAACCGAAGTGGAAAAAGTGTTTCTACAATTAGTTTGAGCGTAAGCAAAAGAGTATAAAGCATGCTGGAGAATACTTTAAAGAACAGTGAAACCATTTTTTATGATAAATATTCGCATTTTCATTACTAGGCTGGAATTACTGATGATCACGATAACATAGGAATTAAGATTGATCCGAAACACATTGCACATCGTAAAATGTCTTCCAAACGTACACCAAAATGGTCTATGTACCTCCCTCAGAAAAATTTTAATTTTTCGCTTAAGTGCTCTTAAAGGGCTGTTCGAAAATCGTGTTGAAATATTTATCAAAAGTACTCTTTCGGTCCTGTTTACATTGGGCAAGTTCATGCTTCCTAACACAATGGCCCAAAAGCACTAAAAATCCAATGGTGGTCAACTAAAATTGCGGATTGGCACGATAACAATCGGTAAGGAGTGATTACCAAAATTAGATGCAGTTCCAAGATGGACCAACCGTTCAGTTCACCTACGACTGAATTCACTTTTGATGGCAATCTTGACTGACATAAAAAGCGGAACCTCCATTTTCCAGACTTCAAGAACGAAGAGAGTGGCTAATAGCCACTGGCTATCAACAAGTTGAGGACTTTGGTGAGGTGTTAGACTCCTGGCTTATGCACCTATTGCAGCATCACCATCAATATTCTCTAACTCTTTAGATGATTTAGCGCTTCGGAATGCATTTGTAGGTGCCGTGACATAACTCCCAACGGACATAACTCCCAAAACTATTTTGGGAGTTATATCCGCCTCGGTTTGCGGACATAACTCCCAAATTTTTTGGGAGCTATGTCCGACCCCCTAGCGAACATAAGTCCCAATGGGAGTTATGTCCGTTTTTAAAATTTAAGTGATTTTTATTTAAATACGAAAAAAAAACGAAAAGCACCGCAGGCGAAAATATTTTTGAAAAAAATCGCGCGATTTTCTTAACAAATATTTTTACAATTTAAAACCTCCTAACTGCTACTTACTTAATTTTTAAAAAATTTTATGAAATCAGGAAGATTTTGTGGATACGGCATTGGTTGGCACAAACGCCTTCTCATATATATAATTCCGCTTACATTCTAACTTCTACTCTAAAATTAAAAAAAAATTATAACTACAAATTTCAAAATTAAGCAAAGAAATAATTTATAAATTAAGAAAAAGTCGTTGGGAGTTATGCCCGCGATTTTTTTGGGCGTTATGTCCTCTGCGCTTTGCAGAGTTATGTCCGGGCACCGCATTTGTAATGTCATCTATGGTGCCGTCGCTTAAAAAACGTGCGAATCTCTTCGTGCAGTCAACCTGACAATGGCAAAAGTTCTAGGGACCTGTTCACCTTTTTCCAGGAGATTGACTTAAACCTTGACCACAGTTACTTATTCCGGATTTAATATTAGACATTTCAGGTAATCTAGTCACTTTTTTCCTCTTAAGCTTACAGACCAACCATTGATTTCTAACTCTGGTGAAGTTTTTCACCCTTATTTGTTAGTTTCGCCGCCTCAGCTATATATAGTGAGCACCTGCAGCAATTGTGATATTTGGAAAACCCATTCAGTTTCCCAAACATGTCTTCTTGTTTGATGAAAGTTCGAACCAAGCGAAATTGCGTCATTTGTAAGATCAGGTGATACGATGGTTATCTGCGGCACAAAACTAATTTTACAAGCTGTTCCGTCACCTATATGTTCCTCTGGACATTGCCCTAAACGGAATTCCTTCAAAAGGCCATAAAATTTTTGCCTACTTGTCGGCCTCTTCTAGTCTATACAGCTTCCGTTGAACTCAAGCCAGTTGTTAATCTATTTATTCATTCATATGCCATAACCGCATCATTTATTGAAAACCCCTGCTAGCCAATCATTGGCACATTCTGCCTTCAGCCGATTTTCTTTTACCTTGACCACTTTTTAATAACATCTTCTGGGTTAAGTACTTTGATATTTTCATCACTACTGAACACCAACAGCTTGGGAATATCTTCTTTTCAGGGGGTATTCTTCGGCTGGATACCTGTGCTAATGCACCGGTAAAATGATCGCCTTCCCATAAAGATGGTCCACTGGTGTGAATTCTTCCACTGCTTGGCTCTAAAAATTGCCTAAAACACTGACCCAACAGACAGGCCTATTACTTTTTAAGAGGTCAATAAGGGTTTTTCTTCAGAACGCTGTCGGCCAGCGACTTGAAGACTTTGTTCCTACTTCTGATCTTGTCGCAAATAGCTGTGGCTTGAGCAGACTACGTAACATGATATTGAACTGTACACCCAATATCTTGGGGAATTAGTTGTCGGAATCAGGACACCTTCGACCAATATATTCAGGTGGAACCTCATTTCAACTATCTAGACCCCTTATGGCCAAGCGACATTGCTGTTTACGAAGTTAGCAGCAGAAACATAATCTCCACAGTTGGTTTTGCACACAAATTTTACCCACGCAAATAAACTTTTTGTGTACATGCGCGCGGGCATCTTTGCTGGCCATCTTGCTAGATATTTTCATATTCTTCAATCAGCAATGTAGATACATACATATATGATCGACGATAGGACCCGACGCCAAGATCGTACAATTATCCACATCTATTACATCTGGAGAGTGTGGAATTTCCAAAAAACAGATGTTAATGCCACAATGATGATGTCGGGAGGTGCCACAAAGATGATGTCTGGCGAGCTCTGGCAATCTCCTCTTATCCTCGTATCAACATCTTCGTTCACCTTGCAATATGTCTGTAACCATCTGTTCATTGCCTAGGACGGAATGTCAAAGCTTACGATAGGGGTTGGGGACCCCTAGCACCAGACGGTTATTACCCTCCAAAATCAAAATAATGTCAATGAAAGCCAGAGCTTTCCGTGGTATTAAGTACCTCTACATAGGAAATGTTACTAGTACAGACTGGTGTATAAGGAAGAAAATTCCTCCCCCTCCACTCCTAGCAGGATCATTCCGTAAAACATGTTGTGATGTTGTGTGGCCTTTCACGTTTCATCAATTTTCCCGTATACCGAAATTATCGTTATTTTATTTTGCAATATATCCGTATGTACACCTCTTCTATTACAAGTCTAGACATTATTGATGAAGATACTCCGATCATGGAACATAAAATGTGTGCGGAAGTCTTTAACTTAGGCGGGATTCATTCGGCTTTTCTTTCATTTCTGAAGATAAACGTAATATGTATTGGTTATCTTGGGGTTGCCAAAAATTCACTCAATGTATACAGGAAACATAGGATATTTGATTTTAGATACATCTCCCAAGATCCACTGAATTGCCCCTGACAGTTAACTTGGCTACTCAGTCGATATGTTGACTTCGCAAACTGTAGACACGTCGGACTCTAATACTCCTTTAAAAATGTTCTTAAAAATCCACAATGATTTTGATCTTAATTCGTCATAAAAAAATAAATTTTCTTTCAGACAGGTGATCTGCTGTGGACACGTAATCAAGAATTCGCCGTGCTGGGTACCTTCTACTATGGCTACTTGGTAACATTGCCAATTGCTGGAAGACTTGCAGACAGATTTGGTGGCAAATTGCTCTTTGTACACTCAATTACAGCCCAGGCAGTGGTCTTCATGTTAATACCATTTTTTGCACGACAAAGTTATACGGGCGCAGTTATAGTGCGGATAATACAAGGTCTGGTGGCGGTAAGGAAATTAAATACAACCAGCTACTACACAACTTATCTAATGTCTTCCCCTTTTTCCAGGGTTGTGGAAACCCCGCTCTATATCAGCTATTCTCCACATGGGCCCACCCCACAGAACGTACTGCATTTCTATCCTTTGCTTATGGTGGCTATTCGGTGGGTGCTCTACTGGTATTTCCCATCTCTAGTTTCCTCTGTAAGCTGGGTTGGGAAACAGCATTTTATGTTGTTGGCGGTGTATCGCTGGCCTTTGGCATTTGCTGTCATTGGTTGGTGTTTAGCAAATTGGAAGATCATCCCCGTCTATCGAAGGAGGAATATGAATATTTAAAGAGTAGCCAAGTGAAGGCGGCCAACAGTGCTGTACCCTGGAAAGCTATTTTCACATCCATTCCCGTTTATGCATTCATTTTTACGCACATTTTTCACACATATGGTATTATGGTATTCACGCTGCTGATACCACGGTTCTTTAAGGAAGCCATGCGGCTGCCCCTTTCGCAAGTTGGCATCTTATCATCGGCACCATTTTTCGGCGCATTCATATCGAAAGGCCTGACAATTGTGTCGTGCAGTATTATCGAGAAACGTGAAAATTTGAATTTAACACGATTTCGTCGTATCGTTTATGTTGTGTGTAAGTATTTAAATGCATAATATTTGAATTTGAACATTTTGAGGTTATGGTGAAAAATTTAAATTGACTTTATGTAATGTCTTGTTCATACTAAGGCTAATTCGCTCTCTATTCGTTGTTCGAACCCGAATTACGATATAATTACTTCATTTCGCATACAAAATTTTGAGAACGAACAAAGATTCTTGTACATTGTTCAATTTAAATTACTCTCAGAACGAAATAAATTAATTATGACATGAAAAATGCAAAATTTAAAAATTTATTAAAAACCCAAACATTTTTAGAAAAAATACAAAATATGAATGAAAAGTAAACGGTTTAACGACTAGTTTACATTCAAATCATAGCAAATTGTGTCTTCTCTTTCATTGCAATTGCATTTCCTGTCTATCGTTTCAAATTCGCGTACAAATTTAGAAACAAAAATCAAATGCCTGCCGGAATGTCTGTATACCAAAAGTTATTGTGGCAGGTCTCTCTCTCGTAAATTTTTAAAATAGAAAAATTTGAAAATGTACTGAAAACACCAAAATTGTGAGAAAAAATAGAAAACATGAATGAAAATAATAGAATTTAATATTAAATAGATATCTGAAAGAAGGGTAAATATTTTTTCAGTTCATATCAATTAACTTTACTAGTCTTTTGGCTGAAACTTTCTTTAAAATCAGTAAATAAAAACCATGAAAATATGAATCATGTTGCTATGAATTGTGTACCGTGTCGTATGAACGGGTTAATTCGTGTACGTAATTATGAGAAAGAACGACGTGATTCAAATGCTGGTATGAACATGGCATAAGTTTCCTGACATGAGTCGGTGGGGGTCCTATCACCATATGGCGATTAGGATGGCTGTCACAGCAACACCCGAGCAAGTACTGCAACGAAAGCATGCCATCGTGTTGCTGTAATGGAAGAATATTTGTCTCCCCGTGTTGATGGTTCACTGACAAGTTTGAATATTTTTCCTACGGAGGTCTTCTATTCTATAGAAGCCTCCTACGGAGGTCTTCCATTCTATAGAAGCCTCCTACGGAGGTCTTCTATTCTATAGAAGCCTCCTACGGAGGTCTTCCATTCTATAGAAGCCTCCTTCGGAGGCCTTCCATTCTATAGAAGCCTCCTACGGAGGTCTTCTATTCTATAGAAGCCTCCTACGGAGGTCTTCCATTCTATAGAAGCCTCCTACGGAGGTCTTCCATACTATAGAAGCCTCCTTCGGAGGCCTTCCATTCTATAGAAGCCTCCTACGGAGGTCTTCTATTCTATAGAAGCCTCCTACGGAGGTCTTCTATTCTACAGAAGCCTCCTACGGAGGTCTTCTATTCTATAGAAGCCTCCTACGGAGGTCTTCTATTCTATAGAAGCCTCCTACGGAGGTCTTCTATTCTATAGAAGCCTCCTATGGAGGTCTTCTATTCTACTGAAGCCTCCTAGGGAGGTTTTCTATTCTATAGAATAGACCTTCTACGGAGGTCTTCTATTCTATAGAATAGACCTTCTACGGAGGTCTTCTATTCTATAGAATAGAAATTCTATGGAGGTCTTCCATTCTATAGAATAGACCATCTACGGAGGTCTTCTATTCTATAGAATAGACCTCCGTAGAAGTCTTTTATGGTTATATCTAGCGAACTGTGAAACTCTACGTTAATTCCGGTATGGGCGTCATCATTTACCGTGGAAACGAAGAGAATGTATACGTTAAGCCAAGCTCAAGCGAGATAGGTCTGATAGGAACAGACTGGTGCAATAGGAAAGCTAACTCTCCACCTTCACTTCTGGTACGTTATAAACATCACAACGCTGTAAGCTGCAGTTGTTGTTGAGCTTGGTTTCCTACACCCCAGCGACCATCATCTTTCGAAAAAATCCAATGTTTCCTCGATCTTACATCGGATTCCAGGGCAAATAAATTGCAAAAATGATGTATTATCAGGGATTGGCTGCTGTTAAGTGTTGCGTGTGCGGCTGCTGTTATGAGGACTAGGGAGGAGTCTCGTATTCTGATGACGACGACTCACAGAGAGGTGGGGGGGGGGGGGTCGTAGTCCCTTACATTGACGAATCCAGAGCAACCGCTGAGATGCACCCACTCCCGGCATCTATTGCATCCCATATAAGTATTAGTTTGTGTATGCGGAACGCATCCATATTGGTCCTGGAATTGCGTCCTGACATGGACCAACAGCAACCTTCCTTTCAGAGATTTTAAAAAAAATCGACATTTATTGACCTGCTTGGACCTTTCTATATTTGTCATAACCTCACTCTTTATAAAATACTCGACTATAAAAATATGAAATGATGTATTAAATTATTTTGCATATACATATATTTGTATATAACTTTGTTATGTTTGTTATGTATGAACTTGTGGAGGAGTTATATAAAAATAACATAATTTCGTCAATTGAAAGGAAGAGAATGAGAACGGACGTGGCTACAGCACCGAGACTATACGGACTACCAAAAATTCATAAAGATAACTACCCATTAAGACCAATATGCTCATCGGTTAACTCACCATCAATAGAGTTATGCAGATATGTGACGAACATTCTAAAGAACTTAACAACTAATTCAAAGTACAATGTAAGGGATTCGGTACAATTTAGAAATAAGATACAGAATTTGACGATTGCGGATAATGAAAAGATGGTTTCATTCGATGTGGTATCACTGTTTCCCAGCATACCGGTAGATTTAGCACTCTCAATTATAGAAGAAAAATGGGACAAAATACAAGAATACACAAATATGACAAAGAGCCTATTTTTAAGTATTCTAAAATTCTGCATAAAGGACAATCGTTATTTCATATATGATGACAAACTGTACAAACAAAAGAAAGGACTACCAATGGGTTCACCAGCTTCTCCGATTGTAGCTGATATAGTTATGGAGAAACTACTTGACACCTGTATGGAACAACTGACGACAAAACCTGTAATATTGACGAAATATGTGGACGATCTATTTGCAATTCTAAGAGATAATGTAATACTGGATACAATGGCAATACTCAACAAATTTAACATCAATATAAAATTCACAATGGAAGAAGAGAATAATGGTTCAATCCCTTACCTCGACACTTTAATAAAAAGAAAGAATGGAAAATTGGAAATAGACTGGTACCAGAAACCTACGGCATCTGGCCGTATCATCAATTATTATTCAAAACATCCAAAACAAATGATTATAAATACTGGACGCAATTTGATAAATAGAGTACTGAACATAAGCGATAGTAAATTCCATGAAAATAATAAAACGAAAATAAGAGAAATACTTACCAAGAACGCATTTCCCAAATCATTAATAGAAAATTTAATATCAAACTACAACAAACCAAACAATAAAGAAAAACCGGACAAAATATATAAAACCATGGTCTATATACCTGGTATTTCTGAGAGATTCCATAATTCTGATTTATATGACAATAATAAATTTAATATTGCACAACGTTCAAACAACACACTGAAACGGCTGTTCAGCAATACCAAAAACAAAATCCCAAGTCTTGAAAGACACAATGTTATATATCAAATCGAATGTGACGGTAATGAGGAAGATAAATGTGGCAAAATATATGTGGGCACCACCAAAAACAAACTCAAGCAAAGACTTTCGGCACACAAATCTGACGTTAAATTAAGGAATCAAAACTCTATACAAAAAACTGCGCTTGCGGAACACTGCAAGCTTAACAACCACCTCCCAAATTTTGAAAATGTTAATATCCTACAAACAGAGAGTAACTATAACAGACGTTTAACATTAGAAATGCTGCATATTAACAAAATACCAACAAATAAGAAGATAAACTACAAGAGCGACACTGACAATGCAGCTTACTGCTATAAAAACCTTTCAGTGCAATATTTACATCAGACAATTGTAGTGAAACTACGCTAGATCTTAAGTAATATTTGACAACATAGTTTTTACGTATATGTAAGCGAATCTTTTGATGTTTTTATTATTTTTAATTTTTAGTATTTAGAATGCTGTGATATTTTTCTGTATAATTTTATATCTTTAATTATACAATATAATTGTTATTTTGTAGATCTACCCCTGAAGATGCAGTTTTATAATTGCGAAATATTGGGATAAATACCGAATAAAAATATACTGACCTCAAGCTCGAAGATAATTTTATTTTTAATATTTGTATATATTTACCATTTTCAGGTAACCTAAGTACCGTGCTCTTTATATTCAGCATTGTACTATCCGATTGTCAACAGCGGATTTTAGTTGTAATATTTAGCATGTGTATTGGAATGTCTACGGATTTGGCATTTTCCGGTGCCTATTGGCCTAGCTTGTTATTTGTGGCCCCAACATATGCCGGTCTCATATCGGGTATAGCAAATTGTTTGGCAACGGTTAGTGGATTTTTGGCACCACTGGGTATATCCGGTATAGTGCGGCATGTAAGAAGTTCTTTTGTGAATTGTTTATGTGCTTTTAATAATTTAAATACTTTGATTCCATATAGGGTACAAAACTGGAATGGAATACTGTGATGTTTACCCTAATGGCCTCCTATTCTCTGGGAGCTGCGGTCTATGGTTTGTTTGGTAGTTCAAAATTAGCCAATTGGGGTCATTTGGATAAAAATCAAAATAATAATCAAGAATCGAATAATCCAACAACAACAACCACAACCGAAGCATAAATGCATTTATAGTTAAAACAAATATTTTTTTAATTTAATTTTTTGTACATAAATTGTTTTAAATCGTTTTAGGAAAATATTTGTTAATTTAAGCCATATTGTAGTTTAAGATTTTATTGTAAATTATTGTTGTTTTTATATTTGTATTATGCTAAGTTTTAAAATATGTTTTATTGGAAAAAAAATGTAAATTTGTGTGAAATAAAAAAAAACAAAATTTCGAAAATTCATACATGTTTTGTACTTACGGTAGTTTCTAGCAAAAGGTCGGCACACTTGAGGTATACTTTAATTTCTTTCATAAAGGGTCTATAGAAGCACCCTTTCTTTCAGAAAGGATTTATAGAAGCACCATTTTTTTGCTTTCGGGTCGTATGTGTGTGAATTAGCGAAAACTTCGTAACAAGCGATAACCGTCTGTTCGGCAATGCTCTAGAATCGAGATCGACGAGCCTATCACAGACAATTCTAAGGTATAGAGTGAATGCCGTATTCGGAGACTACCGCCCATCTATCGCAGCAGAAAAATGCCTCAATTCGTATTGGGCCCGATACCCAACACATGCCTTTCATGTAGATTGGGATCGTACGATACGTTGCTGTTGTTAACTTGCAGTAAAGGAAGTTGAAATATCGTTACCCGATCAAAAACGCACCCCTGAACGTGATTCTGATCTCCAAAGTCTGGATTTCCTGATTCATTCCTAAGCATCTTAGCATATCAGAGATTCTACACTTCAGGGAAGTAGCAAGAGTTGGTTAGGAAACTTGATCCCACCTCAAGTGGGATGATAATAACATTGAGTATTGTAGGTTATGCGAGGATGAGGAGGAAACGGAGACAATCGAACACCTTCTATGTCGATGTCCTAGACTGATGGTCAAAAGACATAGACTATTTGGTGTACATGTGATTGAATCCCTCTCTTTCTCTCTCTTACTTCTCCTCTATTCACCCTACAGTCCTGGTAGCATACCTCAAGAGACTTAAGTGGCCCTGTGGCAGTTTATTATAGACTTAGTATAGTCTAGAAAATCTTCTAAATCAATCTGTCTTCTTATAAACAATCTGATGTCTCCTCTACAGTTATTTATTCTTCTTATTCTTCTCTCTTGTCTTACCACTTTACACTTCCCTCCTTTCCCACTATCCAAATTAATCTACCATCTCCTCCCACATACCGATACCGAAATACAAAAGCCATACATCACCATCTGCAGTCACACATCACCATATAGCCGCATCTACAATCGCCTCTTCCATAACCAGCACCATATTTTGCATCTCTTCCACACCATCACCGAATCCATAACCGGAAACACCATTTCAACAACACACATAGCTACATTCTACATCTACAAACAAATAGCGCGATTCACACATCATCACATCACAACAACAGCATCATCTCTACAACACATAACTCCAATAGTCAGAATGATCACAATGGACCTCTAGGTCTCCGAGTGGAATAGCTGCCAGCACCGCAGTTGCGCATCCTAAACCTAACCTAACTGCTGCAGGCTTTGTGAAGATGCAGATAAAGCTAACATCCTTATCAGGCCTTGATTTGACTTAACTCTAGTTTAGTAAAAACTCTCCGATTTTTCTGACATTTTTTCCAGAGGTAGATATTGTTGCGCTGATCTCGGAAATGTATAATTTTCTTGGGGGCCGGACCCGGTTACCCGATTTTTGGACCCGAAAGTCCGGGTGCAAAACCCGGGTTAGACCCGGCTCTACTGATTGCTACAAAATGGGTATCATTGGAAAGCTTATGGAAATACCTATCCAACAAGTGGTCCCGAAAGTCCGGGTACAAAACCCGGACCCGGCTCTACTGAACCAATTGCAACAAAATAACCCAAAAACTGATTTTTGGGCCCGGTTTTTTCCATACAAAATCGTGTCAGAAGTTATAACCAAAATACCTCTTTTTGGACCCGGGTTTTTCCATAAAACCCTCAAAAAGTCGAAAAAGGTCCCATTATGGGTGCTCAATTAATACACGTAATTTTATAGCTCATACTTCAACCTTTCCAAAATGGTGCCATTTGTTATAATACCTTCACTGGGTCCAGAGATATTGACCTTAGAATGAGAGAAAAATTTAAAATTTAGAAGAAAATGTTGTTCCCATTCCCTAGATTTGAACCTGTCCATAGGAGAAAGTCTGAAATCCCCGGCCGAAGGCCGGCTACTTAAAGAAAATGTATACTTTAAAAGAAAATGTTGTTCACATTCCCTAGATTTGAACCTGTCCATAGGAGAAAGTCTTAAATCCCCGGCCGAAGGCCGGCTACTTAGAGAAAATTTATAATTTAAAAGAAAATGTTGTTCCCATTCCCTAGATTTGAACCTGTCCATAGGAGAAAGTCTTAAATCCCCGGCCGAAGGCCGGCTACTTAGAGAAAATTTATAATTTAAAAGAAAATGTTGTTCCCATTCTCTAGATTTGAACCTGTCCATAGGAGAAAGTCTTAAATCCCCGGCCGAAGGCCGGCTACTTAGAGAAAATTTATAATTTAAAAGAAAATGTTGTTCCCATTCTCTAGATTTGAACCTGTCCATAGGAGAAAGTCTTAAATCCCCGGCCGAAGGCCGGCTACTTAGAAAAAAATTTACTTAAAAAAAGTGATGAATTTAGAAAAACTCTGGACCCAGTGAAGGTATTATAACAAATGGCAACATTTTGGAAAGGTTGAAGTATGAGCTATAAAATTACGTGAATTAATTGAGCACCCATAATGGGCCCTTTTTCGACTTTTTGAGGGTTTTATGGAAAAACCCGGGTCCAAAAAGAGGTATTTTGGTTATAACTTCTGAACCCCTGGAGATAACCCCATCATATGACCACTTGTTGGATAGGTAGTTTCATAACGATACCCATTTCGTAAGAATCGGTTCAGTAGAACCGGGTCTATCGGGTACCGGGTACCCGGACTTTCGGGTCGAATAACCGGGTAACCGGGTCCGTCCCCCAAGAAAATTGTATATCCCCGTAATCAGCGTAAAAATACCTACCTCTGGAAAAAATTTCAAAAAAATCGGAGAGTTTTTACTAAACTAGATTTGTTCCCTAAATCCAATGCAATGACGTACAGGAAGATTGTTCACTGGTCTCAATATGCATCATCGGAATTCTAGAATTTTAAAAAGTCCGAATATATTCCAATTGCTTAGCACTGCAGCCACAATCGCTTATATTGCTTACGCGAACGAATCAGATTCTCGACACTACTAAACAACCGACCGACTTATCGCGTTATACGGAATCAACATGGTTTATTTAAATGTATCTAGGAGCTGTCAGTAAGAAAAAAATCTCAATATTACTACACACGGACGAATCAAGTGCAACTTAGAAGCCCATTCTGGCTTAATTTTATCTTGCTGTGGCTTATGTCGTCACTGCAAAACATGCTGGAACTTGCGCGGATGACTCACATACATCACACCTTTCTTTATTAATAAAAATTTCTTGGAATTTATTTCTGTTACTTCTTTCTCCTTATTAACTTCACAAAGACCTCTTCGCCAGCTTCCTAGCAATGAGGATATTTGCGACGTTTCAATTGCGTTGCAAACTCAAAACAAAACACAAAAATTAGCCCACAAGTTTCCGTTAATAAATCGATTTGATCGATAAAACGTCAAAAACAATGAAATCGATAAACTAACATATCGATATATTGCTACGAAAATGTCGATTTGTAGAACTCTATCCCATATGAAAAATTTCTCGTTGTTATTTTGCCGTCATAGTAGTTGATACATACTTGTTGTTTTTGGTGTACTATTGGATTTTTTACCGTTGGAAATTTTTTATCAAAATTTTTAAGTGTTAAAAATTTTGGATATTTATCTGTAAATTTCTAGTTTAAAATACAAATTTCAAGTGATTTTTTTGTTGTGGCGATATCTACTGGAAGAGGGAGAATCATTGTTTAAAAGCAGAATATAAACGCAAGCTGTAAGTACCAAATCATCTTGACTTTTGTTCGTCTTCCAGTATAAAACAAAAGATAGAGGTAAAAAAATTATAACCGAACGTCAAAAATAGAGAAAAAGTCAAGAAAAAAACTCCATTTTGTTTTTCATTTGTTGGGGAGTTTTTATTGGTTGTTTTTTTTTTTTAAACAAAAGGAGAATATTCTAAAAACTACAATACCGCCAGAATATATCTTTTTTATTTTGTTGTAAGTAACATTTGTTTTCTTTTGTTGTTTAACATAAATGTATGTAAGAGTGTTTGTTCCTTACTATTTGCTTGTAAAAAGTACACATGCAATGCCGGAAATAAATTGTGTGTCTGCTGTATGTATGAAACATTTCATTTCCGCATTTAATTTAGCATTGGCCAAAATAATTAATTTTTATTCCTTATTTAGTTGTTGTAGCTGTTGAGTTCAGTGTCTCAGTTACATTTCAACATAAGATAAGTGGTATATTAAGAAGTACATATGTATGTACCCAGCAAACCAAAATCGGAAAAAACATCAGAGTTCGGACCGAATTCGGTCCGAAAGTCGGATGAAACGTCCGAGTTCGGATCCGAATTCGGTCCGAACTCTGACCGAAAGTCATATGGCGTGGTTGACGTGTTCTCTGACCGAAATTCGGATGAAAATCGGATGTTTAGCCGACTTTCGGCCCGAATTCGGTCCGAACTCTGATGAACTATCGTATAAATTTCTGATTTATTTACCGACTTTCGGACAGCTATCGGTCCGAATTCGGAAGTAAAATCTTATGAAATTCGAAAGTGTTTCAGTTAAGAAATATCCAAATCCTATAAAAGTTTATCTACTATAAACATATTAAAGGTTTTAATATCATCTTATGTTGTGTTAAATGCGGAAAACAAACTGTGGAGAACAACAAATTCGTCAACACGATCTGTGGAAATACATGTCTTCACATGCAAAAAATGTTCATACACATAAAAGTGTTAAGAAACTTAACTTTGGCCATATACAAATATAAAACATAGTGTTGAAGTTTGACGAAGAAAATCTTTACTTTCATTAACTTCACAAAAATAAAGAAATGTGTATGCAACCGATCACTATGAATAACATTTAAACACTATCATGCATCAACACGCATAACAAAAATAAACCAAATTTGTTCTCCGATACAGAAATTAAAACCCGAGCACTAATTTTTTCTTCGTACTGCATCAATGTCGACACATCAACAATTACACATTTACAATGTGCAAGCGAAACATGTACAATTCTTTTCTCTCTGCTTATTTACACTTAATTTTGCCAAAGCAGCACAAGAGAAAATAGAAAAATTTCCTTCAGAGAGGGAGAGAGAGGACAGGAAAAAGTTCGTCAGACTAGTCGGACAGAGTTCGGACCGAAGTCGGTCAGACGCCTCGGAAAAAACTTCCGACTTTGAGCAGACGCGTCGGACGTCCGACATTGTGTTTGCTGGGTATTTAATGGTATCACAACACCTACATAATTTGCGAGATGCTGGTTATAAGTGGTGGCTGGACTCAGAAAATTGAAATTTTGTCCGCAGGTAGTTCTTGGAACGCTGATTACGCCAATATACCTATGTATATATATTTATATAATGCCAGGAAGTCATTATTTCCTGAGATAAACAAAAGATTTTTTTTTTTCAATTCAATTTCAATTTATTTTCATAAATGGGAACCTAGCCCATAGGGCCAAGAAAACATATTTTTCAAAACAATTTTAATCGCGTTAGCCCACTTTAGCATATGTCCATGGTAGAAAGTCTTAAAACCCGACCGAAGGCCGGATATTTTCAAAAAATTAATTTTTTGAAAACATTCTGTGGAAAAAGTTTCAAATCCAGCCACTACTTTCAATTTGCTCCTCTTTATTTTGTTGTGCCATATTCACATTGATAAATCTTGTCAATTGCAATTGTTTGAAGGTAGATGGTCATTAACTACATTCAAAGTGTTTTTTCGAGATTCATAATTGGCTTGAGTATAGAGGTCGCGTGGGCGCGTTGTTACCATCGATTTGGCTTCATCGTCATTCACTGTCTGGACACTCTATATTATAGAGTCTATAATATATTCGATATCATCGCAAGGACGTCAGAGGGTTGCGACCTACTCTGTGACTCTGGCTAGCAGACTGTTTATGATCCTCTTTGGTGACGAATAGACTCCTCGGATGGCAAATTGAAACAAATTTCCTTTGGCGGTACATTGGCAAAAAATATCATTAAACTAAAGTCTCCTATAAGTAGCCGGCCTTCCAGCTGAATTTAGAACACTTTCCCATGGACAGATTCAAAACTTAGATAAGAAAAAAGATGTTCATACACTTTTGGCTAAGAGGGTATATACACTTTCATACGTCCAAAATTGTGCCTCATCAAAATAATTGTTTTAGACCTCAAGTATGTTGGGACGAAATCCGTTTCAGGCAATTTAGAGTTGATTTAGCCATGTCAGTCCGCCTGTCTGCTTTGGGTATCGTAATATTTTGTCCAAACTTAGTTTAAATCCCAAGATAGGTCATATCGGTCCACTCCTTCGTGCACTTCCCCCACAAAAGGTAAAAAAATTTAGACAAATTGGTGTGCTCGAAGGGGTTAACCGAATTGGTCATAACTTTGCATTTGGTAATATTTTGTGGGTGCCCATTACGACTGCTCATTTTTTTCGGGGCACGTCTATACCTCCTGAGAAAATGGTCCATGAAGGACTTGTGCGTCAATTTCTTTCACCCTAAATTCGCACGACAAAATACAAAGGAGTTCTAAAACAGTCATTTCCAGTAGTTAGAAGCATTTTTGGTTGTCCGGAGTTTTCATTTCATCAAGATTTTATAAACTTTAGTACACTTCGAGTCATCAAAACTTACATTTTTGAGAAGAAATGCCGATAACCCGATAGGGCCGCCATATTATACCGTGGTAAATATACTCTAAAACGTATGGGAATGGATTTGGCGTAAAATCGACGACTCTAGTGGACAGTACACTTACAAAAATTAACTTGTTGGAGGAATAAGGCAAGCCTTGTCAGGCATTACACTTGATTATAAAAAGAATCCTTGCCAAAGCAGGATATACCGGCGTATTCTTAGTCAGGAAGTATATACTTATGTTGAATATTACTGAAATTACTTCGTTTTCAATATAGAGTGGATATGCATCGATATTCTAATACAATCTTTCTGAATACGCAAGTTTGAGAGGGGGGTTCTATTCAAATGAGCCAAATATTTTACTTGAATTTTTTATTTTATTTTGCTTTCATTGTATAATTCTTGTATAAATCGTATTTGAATACAAGTGAATGACTAAAATTACTCCAAACACTTAAAACAAAATATAAAAAAACTTCAACACTTCATATCTTGTATAAATAGGAAAAAGTGGAGCTTGAAAAAAATTTGGTAGGGGGTTCTATTCAAGTGAGCGGCAGTATATCTACTAAAGAAATATCAGCAATAACTAATCATGAATTTAATTATGTCATCATTTCCTAGATGTTATGTTTATTATGCTTTGTTCTTAACTACGTTTACACTCAGTTATATACATGCATACATAAAACATTACTACTCTTCCCAATTAAATAATACGTGTCTCTATTTGCAAATAATTATGTGTATATTCTCAGGTTACATGTATTATCTGTCTGTCCGTTTGCCTGGCAGACTGACTGACAGACTGCTGTTCAATAAGCGTAAATCCACTTGTGTCACCTTGGTTGCCTTCGCATTGGGTTCATTTCGTTTATACGAAGGTTGCTAAAGTACGTTGTTCTTTCTGTTTTATTTGCCATCTTTTGTTGATTTGATTGGTTGTTGTTGCAGTTTTATTTGTTTTTGTTTTATTTTTAAAAAACCGAAATACACATGTTCAATACTACGATACGCCCGAATGTTGTTGTTTCAATTAGTATAAATATCACGTACCATAATTTTATTTTTTGATTTGTAATACATTAACAATTTCTATTATAATTATTTACTTATTTATTGTGAGCAACAACCTACCTTCATTTCAACATACATAATACAAATATGTATTAAAAAAAAACAAATAATTGAGTAAACGTTTAACGTAAGTAAGTAGCCTAATCCAACGAAATGTGTCTCCAACCAGAATTGTTCTTGAAAAATAAATACGTGGGTGAGCACTTAAATTCATTCTATGTCCGATGTGATACCAACAAATAAATACTTCCTAATGTAATATTTGTCCTATAAAATATACAATATTTTGGTATAAGGCTCATAGACAAAAATATCCAACAACTCATAGACAACTCAAAATTAATGATCCACAAGTATGAATTTTGGATTCCTAATTATGTAGAATATGGCTTACAGAGTAGCCTTAATTGATACATTCTCTCATTGTCTTACAAATTTTGCGTCTATTTACAAAGGTGTCGAGGTCTTTAAATCTGCTGCCGCTAAATATTTTTTTTACTGCCGCGAAATCTATTTGCTTCATTTCCTTATTCGAAAAATGAAAATGAAAAATGCGAAAAATTTACTCTATTACAATTTTGATATTACTCATTGATTACACTGTGCAACATTTTCAAGGTAATTTTGTGCAACAGTTTCAAATGCGGTGTTTATGAAAGTACAGACTATATAGACAATAACACTCTTTAGGTTTTCTTTAGTTAGATCGGGTTCGAATTTTATGGCCATATCTAAACATGGCTAAATGTTGACATTTTAAAGAAAATCGGGGCTATATCATTGAAACCAATTGGATACGTAATGAACACGAATAAACTCATTTATTGCCTCAAATTTTATAATATATCTAAAATTTGCGTGATTTGTATATATTTCGCTGCGTATCTACGGAACCGTAAAATTTTTTTTAATGTTATCTATGGGAAAAATATTCGCTGGAATGTAATGCACAACTCTTCAAATCATATCATTGTTGTAAAATTCCTCTATCGCGTTGTTTCTATCATACTTTTCAACGAAAATTTGATAAATATAT
This sequence comes from Musca autumnalis, assembly GCF_047663935.1. Lineage (NCBI taxonomy): Eukaryota > Metazoa > Arthropoda > Insecta > Diptera > Muscidae > Musca > Musca autumnalis. Next base: position 213,941,302 of record NW_027411644.1, read on the forward strand.
CAACAATACATTGAAATTTCAAATATGAGAATAAACAGCCTGTGTGAACGTTATTTGAAATAGGTTTTGTAGAAAGTATAATATGAAATACCGCCTAAACAACATGAAATAAGTGTTTTACAGTTTCTGAATGTTCTGAAGAATTGCTGAGGACATTATTTGGAAAATGTTTGCTAAAGGCTACTTGGTTCAACTCTCAATAGTTTGGCAGTTACTGACCATAATTCCAGAAAATATGTATAATATATAATTGTTCCACAAACATCCCAGATGGGACAAGGGAGACTTCTCTCATATCTTTGAGTGCACCCGGATTTATATTAGCTCAATGATATGGGAACTACAGTTTATCGCCGAGTCCGAACGGCGTGTCTAAGACACCACTTTTGTAGAGAAGTTTTACATGGCTGAAGTACTCAGGAAATGTCGCCAACATTACTGAGGGGAATTTTGCCACCGTTGAAAATTGTTTGATGTTTCTTGGCCGGGGAATCGAACCCACGACCTTCAACGTGCAAGGCGGGTGTGCATACCATTGCACCACGGTGGCACCCGCCAGAAAATATGTAATCTTTCCTATATTTGATCAATTTTGACGCCCTATATGCGGTTTTTGGTAGTTCGTCTATTTGACATATAAGGTCTACTACTTTAGAACTACGATATTGCTGAAGAACAAAAAGCAAAATTCTTATTAGTTTCTGAGATAAAGCACGTATCAATTGAAAAAAAGGGTCGTTTTAGTCCGGTATAGATGAGGCCATAAAATCCAAACCCGATCTAAAAACTCGAAACCCAACTAGGGGTTTTGTAGTCTTAATATGTGCTTTCAGAAAATGCCCACTAGAAATTGTTTGCATTTTCAGTGTTGCACAGTGTTATGTAAAATGAAAATCGATTTCCATTTCCAACCCAAAAAATTTTGTTGATAGCTTGTCCAATCACGAAAATACATTGGTTAAGGACGTTTACAATCACCAACGTGAATTTAGCTGGTCAGATACCAACTATTTGTCTCCTGTTGGCATCATAAGGGAAAATATACCGAATGATTTTAATCCAACATCTTCGCTCCTCGCTGATTTTTACACTAACACAACTCCTGGCTCTCATAGAGGCTAGTTTTTTTTTCTTTTCTGCATCTTTAATATTTAAAAGATTTCGTTTTGTATTTATTTTTTTTTATTTAATTTCAAGTTAGTATTAAGTAAAATTAGTTAAAGTTGTTTTTATGGAAATATCCACTATTATTTTAGACAAAGTGTCGGGAGCAAACACTGGTAAACTACTAATACATGTTCATTTTTGAAAACTCTTCTACGAAGCAAGTTGCTATTAACCTCTCAACGAATTAAAATAATACTTTAAAATTTTAATATATCCTTGTTATATGTCAAATATTTCCTTATAATTGTGTAAAAGTCTCAATAAAATATATCTTGAATCTTGAATCTTCCAACCCAATTTTAGTTTTAAAAATAGGTAATAAACTAAAATTCCATTTTCGGTAGCCGGCCTTCGCCCGGGGATTAAGTAAGGACTTTCAAAACAGGTACAAAGTGGGCTACGCGAGCAAAATTTTCTAATAAATGACTTCTGCCCGGAATTACCCCCAGTTTTTGTAAAAATTTTTATTCTTCTCACACGAATTGTCAAATTTTGTAGATCGATTTACTCGCTTTAACGCAAATGTAGAGCGCTGATTTTTAAATGAGGAATCCTTAATGATATATGGAACGGGTATACGAAAAATTAGATGTGTATGTCATCTGGGGGCTGAGCTATGAATGCCTAAATTATTACGAATATAGACGAACGAACAAAAATAAGTTACAAAAACTGGGGGTTAATGTGCAAAAGGTAGGATATGTGATTTTTTAACTTTAAAAGTCATATTAATTATAATGGCCCATAAGCTCTAAAACCCCTCCCAGCATCAACTAAAATGACTGATGAGTAGACAGCGGAATCCTATGCAAATGCATATATGGTTAGGATGGTCGTAGAGAAAATCTGATTATTACAAAATAAAACGAATTAGGCCCAGAATTTTTTGCATTTTTTGGATATTTTGCATATCGTGCATATTTTGACATATTTTTTACATATCTGCATAAAATGAGCATATGCAAAAATATATTCAAGGATTTGTGGTCTAAATATCCCACCGAAATGGCTGAAATTTGGTATTAAGTCTTCGTTAGGGGTATGCAACTTTACAACTGAAATCTGTCCGCATAGGTCCACGTCTTCATATAGCCCCCATAGAACGGTACCTACCGATATTCGGTATTTTGAAAGTTGTAGCCTCAATATCCCACCAAAATGAATGAAAATTGGTATTTAGTCTTCGTTGGGGGTATAAAACATTCCATCTGAAATTTGTCGGCATAGGTCCACGTCTTCATATAGCCCCCATAGAACGGTGCCTCCCGATTTTCGGTATTTTGAAGGTTGTGGCCTCAATATCCCACCGAAATGACTGAAATTTGGCATTTTGTCTTCGTTGTGGGTATAAAATATTCCACCTCAAATTTGTCAGTATAGGTCCACGTCTTCATATAGCCCCCATAGAACGGTAACTCCGGATTTCTGGTATTTTGCAGGTTGTGCCATCAATATCCCTCCGAAATAGCTGAAATTTGGTAGTAAGTCTTCGTTGGGGGTATAAAACTTTCCACCTGAAATTTATCGGTATAGGTCCACGTCGTCATATAGCCCCCAAGAATGGTACCTCCCGATTTTCGGTATTTTGAAGGTTGTGGCCTCAATATCCCAACGAAATGACTGAAATTTGGAAATTTGTCTTCGTTGTGGGTATAAAACTTTCCACCTGAAATTTGTCGGTATAGGTCCACGTCTTCATATAGCACCCATAGAACGGTACCTCCGGATTTCTGGTATTTTGAAGGTGGTGCCCTCATTATCCCTCCGAAATGGCTGAAATTTGGTATTAAGTCTTCCTTGAGGGGAAAAAACTTTCCACCTAAAAATTGTCGGTTTAGGTTCAGGCCTTTATATAGCCCCCATAGAACGATACCTCCCGACTTTCGGTATATTTTATTGACTTGTCTGAAGAGAATTTTAAACAGAAAAATTACACACACAAACATTTTTGTACCTATTATTGCAATATTTGTTGCATAAGAAAATATGTAAAATTCATAAATTTTGCATATGCAAAAATGTATGCATTTTGCATATGTCATATGTTTCGATTGCAATGTTATCAGAAGCCAAAAATAGGTCCAGTCCCAAAAATTGACATGAATCGGACCAAAAATAGGGGTTGCATAAAATTCCGCTGTCTACTGATGAGTATCCGATTTGGCCAAAACTTTGTACATCGTAAAATGACTTATCAAAGTTCGTCATATTCCAAGATGGACTCTATCGGAAAACAACTTCGGCTACCTCCCCCATAAAAGTTAGTTGGAATATCGCTTAATTTTTTTTTACCGAAGGTTCCCCTTGTGGTCCGGTTTACATCGATATACATAATAGTTTTCGTGGACACGTCCATGTTCCTTGGACAATTTTGTCCAAAAGCTCTAAAAATCCTACGGCGACCAACTAAAATGAGTGGTATAATCGCATAAGTTCAGCATATTTTCGCTATAATCCAGTTTAAAGTCACGAATTTGAATTCAAATCATCTTAGTGAAACAGACCATAAACAAATTATAATTTTTTCCCGCTGAATAAATTTTTTAGTTATGCTCTATCTGTATTGCAAAAAAAAAAACAGTACTAAAGACGATCTACCTTTGCAAATATTACGAAAAGGCACTTAAATACTTTTCTTTTTTTGCTGTCTTGAAAATTTGCAATTGGTCCATTTAATTTTCTATCTTATAGTACGGTTACACTAAAGTTTTTTGCCGGGTTAAACCACTTCGAGAAGATTTATTTGACGATTGCGCTATGGAATTGAAATTTGAAATCCAAATCCACTGGGTTAATCCGGTTAAGTGTAACCAGGGTATTAGATCCATGTTTTTGAAATGATTACACTCCAGTTTAACACTTTCACAAGCACACGCATCATATAGGTAGAATTTTTAAAATTAAATGCGCATTTTTTCAACATACAAATACCTAACTATTTTAATTTTAGGTTTCTTGACCTATATTTTGTAGAATTTTATTGTAAACAAACTCATTAAACAATACCCTGATACTCATATATACCCTTCTATGCTATAATTAAATACATTGGCACCCCTTCCCTCCATTTGTATGTAAAAATATATATATACATATGTACATACGTATTATATGCATTCACATAATGCAATATACCCCAACAATTGCAATCAGACCATTTTTTTGTTTTGTTTTTTATTCTTTCTTATCATTTGTTTACGACTGATAGAATATTTTATATAAGTTTTGTTTATAAACAAATTCAGTTACTTTTTGTTGTTGTTTTGCATTTATGTTTTGCTATCATCATCGTTTTCGCCTTTGTTTTATATTTGTATTTATGCCGTATCTCCGTATTTATTCGTCATTCCATTTTGTTTTGTTTCTTCTATACAATACATTAGTCATCCATCCATCTAGTTTGATTTATTCCAACTACCTCTCCAATGGCTGGCTGGCTGACTGGTCTGGTCGGTAGCTTCGTCGGCATTTGTTATGTTTTTGTTTACGTGTATACGCGCAGGTCATAACTAGAAATATAAAAATAGATTTTTCTTATTTTGTTTTTAACTTATTTGTTCTTTTCATTGTTGTTGTTGCATTTTTCTTTGTGTATGTTTTTTTCCCATAAGCTCTACTCTACCTATCATCACATCAAATAATACCAAAAAAACAATTTACAAATATTCATTTTAATACGCAGAAACATACCAGTCAGACAGGCAGCACTCGTCTGGTCAGTGAAAAAAGACAATAACCCAAAGGTGTAAAAAATTTAACAGACAATCAAAAAATTCGCGGCGTAATTAAAAGGCAAAAAGTTAAAATGTAATTTCAATTATTTGAATGTTTTTTTTTTAATGTTAAAAAAAAATTAATTAATTTCTACTTGTTTGATTTTGCATTTCTCATTGCAGTTCTTTTATTTTCAAAATGCTCATGAAAATCCCATCAAGTGACTGGTCCGATCAATTCGAACACTATGTCATCGAAGAAGAATCAGACAATGATTTAGATGATTTGGAGCCAGATTTCTCGGAATATTTATGGATGGAAAATGAAGAGGAATTCGATAAAACTGTAAGTATATTTGCGAATATATTAATCATCGGTGAATCAATCATAAGACTAAAGCACTATTATTATCTATATATAAAGGTATAATATACATTTGTAGAAGTGATGTTTTTAACGTGAAGAAATGACGAACTCTAATTTCGTAAAACAAAAATATTAAAAACACATAAATGTTGAGGTGACGGTCCCTGGTCGAAGATTCCTACGAGTCAATCCGGTACATAGAACCGGCCGCCGTGGGATGGACAAAAAGTTCTGACATCAAACACACATATTGTTAAGATCTGCTGGAATTAAACGGCAAATTAAGAAATTTCGTCAAATATCCGCGATTTTAAGACGTTCACCTATCGACTACGCGATAAAATGTTCTTTTAAAAAGTGAAAATCTTCTTCGCTATATGGGGGCTATAGGAAAAAATGGGCCCATATTCATGTATTGTCATCCAAATCTGAAAGGTGTGCAAAGTTTCAGTTCGATTGGTCAACTGCAACTGCGATAAAAACCAGTTACTAGATTTGAACTAAATCGGGTGGTGCCGCTATAATGGGGGCTATAGAAAAAAATGGACCAATATTGGTTTTGATGGACAAAAGTTCCGACATCAAACAAAAATATTGTTAAGATCTGTTGGAATTAAACGGCAAGTTAAGAAATTTCGTCAAATATCCGTGATTTTAAGACGTTCACCTATCGATAGAGTCCAACACCGGCTACGCGATAAAATGTTCTTTTAAAAAGTGAAAATCTTCTTTGGTGGACGGCTTTCGGCCGGGATTTTTAGACTATGGAAAGATTCTTATCTCCGTCTATGCGATAAAATTTCTTTATCCGACCTTCGGCTGGTATATAAATACTTTTCACCTTTGGAAACAGTCCAATATCGACTACGCGATTAAATTTATTTAAAAATGTATAAGTTTTTGTTGGTGGACAGCCTTCGGCAGGTATTTAAAGACTTTCGCCTATGGACAGAGCCAAACAACGGTTATACGATAAAATGTCCTATTAAAAAATTCTAGTTTTCCCAGATACTGCAGTCTTTGAAATCCCGTATCACGGAAAGTATAGACTTCTTCCTACCCCACAAAACTTCAAACATTTTCGCTAAATTGTGCGCACGCACGGTAGCTCTCGAAGGGAGTAACTGACCGAATTGGTCATAACTTTGAATATAGTAATATTACTTCCACGAAAAATTTGCAAATAGTATAGTTTAACTGCCACGGTGCTCTTGAAGCAACTTTAAAAGGAAGGTGCTTACACCTGGGAAGTTTTTGCGGATTCTGAAACTACGATGTGTATAGATGAGAAATATCACTGGAGCGCTTTTTAAATAAATCGCGAGTCAAGTTGACATTTTTAGGGGGGTTTTAGGTTTTCACGATTTTGCTTGAAAACCGCAAGTCCTATCGAAATGGGGCTACAGAAAACGTTGTAGCTATGAAAATTCTCTACATGATTGACCTTTATCATAATTTCCTAGGTTTAACCGTTATTGAGATATAGAAGTTCAAATTGGGACAATGCATTGACTGTATCGCCTCGTTATAAAACAATGTCATGACGGCAATTTCCCAACTTAAACGTATATGGCTCGAAAACGGTACAACCTAGGAAAAAGTTACGAAAGGCAATCTTGTAGAGAATTTTCACAGCTAAAAGATTCTCTCTAGTCCCATTTCGATAAGACATACTGTTTTCAAATAAATACTGAAAACCTAACAAAAAAGCTAAAAAATGTGACACGATCATCTATATATCTCAAAAATTGTAAAACGTATGAACAAATCATAATGGTCAATCCTCTCTAGAATTTACAACATTTTCTTTGGCCCCATTTCGATGGGACTTGCGGTTTCCAAGCAAAATCGCGAAAACCTAAAATTAACCTAAAATGTGAATTTTGAACGCGATTTATTTAAAAATCCCTCCAGCGATTTTTTCTTGTTTTTGGATTTTTCTGACCTATCATCATTGCTGTTTCAAAATCCGCAAAAACTTCCCAGGTGTAAGCGGTTTTCACTTAAAGTTAGTTAAGGCGCACTATGTATGAACTTGTTTTATAAGGTAGCAATACAGTCAATACATTGAACTTCTATATCACAATAACGGTAAAACCTATGAATTTATCATAAAGGCCAATATTGTACAGAATTTTCATAGCTACAACATTTTCTTCAGTCCTATTTCGATAGAACTTGCGGTTTCCAAGCAAAATCGTGAAAACCTAAAAAACCCATAAAAATGTCAACTTGGATCGCGATTTATTTGAAAAGCGCTCCGGCGATTTTTTTTTTATATTTCTCTCTATGCACATTGTAGTTTCAGAATCCGCAAAAACTTCCCAGGTATAAGCACCCTCCATTTACAGTTGCTTCAAGAGCACCGTGCTGCTCGTCTTGGAACATTTTGAAATTTTTTGAAACAAGTTCTCGTTGTGGGCCCTGTTACGACTGCGAAATTTGTTAGGAGGCCAATCCATACATCCTAAGATAGTGGCAAAAAGCTCCAAAAAAGGCTGCCGGCTCCAACTAAACTGGGTAGTACGTAAGATAACCCTCGAAGGGAGAAACCGATGTGATCCAAACGTTGTACAGACTAGGATTATGTCAGAATATTGACTACCTCGGACCACACTTTCGCGTACCTCCCTCCCCCACAAAGTTTAGGATCGTTTTAAATTTGTTGGATATGACAGCACAATTTTTCTTCTGGGAAGACTTTCCCCACTTAGAAATTAGGCCAAAAACTCAAAACCCCATAAGGCGTCACAAGCATTGTGTTTACTTCTTTTCTATAGGTGCATGTCTGAGGGTATATCTCTGTCTGAAAAACTGACTGACATTTACCCGTCACATTGCCCTGTTTTTTTTTTGCATCCAAATTCTACTAATCGTGGGTGGGCCAACTTGTTGCAGTAGAAGTTCGCCGATATTTTAGCACATCGAAGGCCTGACAGATTCAACGATTTGTATCGATGGACTGAAAACCTCTCTATAGTTTCCCTTCTGGTCTCCTGGGATTCCTATAGAACTATAGAACTAGAAATAGAACTCACGAACGCAAACATATAATTCGGATAGGTGAGACAATTGTTCTTCGGGACACTCCACAGGTGTAGTCGCTAAATATCTGCTGTTCAAATACCCGAAGTTTGTCGTCAGCGCTCTAGATTGGTACCTTCATGTCTCCTGGGATTGCTATATGGTCTCGGTTTCACCCTGAGTATAGAATTAGAACTAGAACTCACGAACGCAAACATATAATTCGGATAGGTGAGACAATTGTCCGAGACACCCCACAGGTGTAGCCGCTACATATCTGCTGTTCAAATACCCGAAATTTGTCAACATTTCTCACCACAAGATTTCGTTTTTATACCCCCAGCATTTATGCCTCATCGAAATAATGGTTTTAGACCCCAAGTATGTTTGGACGAAATGTGTTTCAGACAATTTGGAGTCGATTGAGCAATGTCCGTCCGTCTGTCTGTCTGGCTGGCTGGAGCGCTCGATAACTCTCGAACGGATAAACCGATTCGGTTCAAATTTTGGCTTTCGTAATATTTTACCCAAACTTAGTTTAAGTTCGAAGATGGGCTATATCGGTCCAATCCTTCCGGTACCTTCCCCACAAAAGTTCGAAAATGTTCAGAAAATTTGTGCGAAGGGAGTAACCGATTTAGCCCATACTTTGCCCATCGTGAAACGTGTATCAGACTTAAATAAGGTTTCAATATGGACCCAATCGGTCCACCCCTTCGGGTACCTCCCACACAAAATTTCGGGAAAGTTCAGTTTAGGGCCATCTCTCGAATCGCTTTGATTTTTGTTTTAGCAACTTGTATTCACTGCCCTCCATACGACGGTACACGTTTCATTAGGGGCAAGTCCATACTTCCTGAGAAAATAGCCTGAAAGTTGCAAAAAACCCCTATGACACCGTGTGAGGTGGTTGGAGCGCCAGATAACTCTCTAACGGATCTGCCAATTCGGTCCAAAATTTGGCCTTAGTAATATTTTGTCCAAACATAGTTTAAATTTGAAGATAAGCCATATCGGTCTACTCCTTCAGGTACCTCCCCCACAAAAGTTCAAAAATGGCCGAAATGGTCTATACTTTACACATCCTAATATATCTATCAGATCAGGTTCAAATATGGACTATATTTGTCCACTCCATCCGGTACCTCCCACACAACATTTCGGATAAGTTCACTTTAAGACCTGATATCGAATCACTTTGATTTTTGTTGAAGCAACTTGCATTCGCTGCCTCAATTACGATGATAAAAGTTTTTTTAGGGGCAAGTCCATACTTCTTGAGCAAACAGCCCGAAAAGTGTAAAAACCCCTTATGGCACCATATGTTGTGGCTGGAAATCCACTTCCATAACGGTCAATGTCGATCCATTCCTTTTAGTATCTCCTCCGCAAAACTTTTGATCTTTAATCCTAATCAATATTTTTGTCGGTTCAAACGCCCAAAAATTTTAATACCCCCTAAATACATACTTATTTTGGGAAAAAATTGTTTCAATATACACAGGCTGAGGGTATATCTCTGTCGGCAAAGCCTACTGATACTTTTTTACTTGTTCTGCTTAATCTAGCTCTGGGTCCATCTCCAGTTCCAGGAATGTGGCTGATTCGATGGGATGTAACCACAGATCTACTGGAGTAAGTTGAGTAGGTTTGAAAGGACAGTTGAAAAAGTGCAGTGTTTCGTGTGGCCTTTGTCACATTCTGGGCAGATGTTTTGCACGGTATCATCGATCCTTCAGACGGCTGCACCACCCCGAGCGTAGTTGAGTCAAAACTTCCCTGGTTGTTGTTATAGCAGCATAAAAACCTACGTAGAAGCATACTCTGGTTTGTCGTGGCAGCTATGACTCCTCAGCTGGAATAGATGAGGGATGTTCTCCAAGAGAGTTGTTTATGGCATCTGCGATTGCATCTGTGTGAATGCTATTCAAACCTGCTTGATAGGCTTGTTCTTCTAGGGGTTTCCTCCTGTTACGTTGAACCCCTCTTTCTAGATCATAAAGATCCCTTCTGACATGCCTGAGTGGGGGGCGGTCTTATCCACCCTATGGTCATTAGGATCGCTCTCACCATAACAGCCGAGCAAGTACTACAACAAAAGCATGCCATTGTGTTGTTGTACTGGGAAAATATTTGTCTCCTCATGTAGAGGAAATGAGGAGGCACCCTGTTGCAGTTCTCAGGGCGGCATTCTGGTGCAACAGCATAGCTTACCACAGACCAACCTATTTGTTATATGTGGTCAACAAGGTTTCTTTATCTGCACCCCAAGTTAGTGGTTGAAATTCTGCTATCGTACACCATGACATTTAACTCAGTCCTCACCTCTGCAGTCCAAGTGGTGAACAAAGTGACCGTAGATTTAGTGCCGGATATTTACATACTCTTCGCGTGAAAAAGATCAGTCAAACAGGATTTAAGCCTTTCTCAAACGACCATTAGAGAAGGCATCAGGCGGCCAAGTTCGTACAATTATCCACATACTCTACGAGGATTGGATTTATTGTTCCTGAAATGCATGTGCGACTGGCGTCCACACATATAATTGATTATCCAACGTTTCAAACTTGGCCAAAGCGTAAGTCTGTTCAATGTCCTCAAACAGAGTGGAGTGTTTGGCATATCAAATGCTTTTAATAAGTCGAACATCATCAACACTGGCCTATACATTCTTGCTCTGGTTGAGTCCTCGACTATTATGTGAGGAGGTGGGGTACAGCGCTGTTATCGTGCTGCTTAAGGAACCCATGCTGATGATCGGCAACTGAATAGCTATTTCTGATGCTGGGAAAGAGTAAAGACTCAAAAGTCTTTGTTACTGGTGGCAAAAGCTGTCTAACGGTTCACCTTTGCTGGCATCCTTGCCTGGGTTCTGTAGCGGGACCACCCTACCCATTTTCCAGACTTTAGAAACGATCTGGGTGGCTAGCGACAGGTTGAGAACAAGTGTTTTTGCTCAAATAAATGCATTTTCATATTAATTGCAACGATGACAACTCCAAATTAAATTCTCTATATAAAACTGTATATGTTGGTATTCCTAACACCATCTTCAAAACTAATTTCAATTATAACGATTACTTTTAGGAATTGCAACGCCTGGAAGATGAGGAACTTATGAAAGAATGCATAGACGCTATGCTCGACGATGAGCTAGAAGAACAAATCAATGAATGGGAAAAAGTGAAAAACGAAGAATTAAGTGCAGCTCTCTCCTCGCTAGCAGTCAGTGAATGTAACGTGTCGAATTCATTGCTAAATCCTCTAGCAGCTGAATTTGTACCACAAAGTCATTTAATTATTGATCTGGGATCATCATAAAGTTGCTACTTTGCTAAACAAAAACGAGATTTTTACTCCTATGGAACATCAGTGGAACAAGAAGGAGACGAAAAAGGAAACGTAACTTGAATATTATTTCTTAAAGGTAGTGAAACGATGATCTCTTCCTCATTCAACGTTCACTATTTAGAAGTCTACGCGTACACTCATACACACACATAATATGGAATAGAAGGAACTGAAAAAACCAAAAAAAAAATAAATAAATAACTCACACAAAAAACCACGTACTTCCTGTTGCCATGCAACTGCTGATGGTGGTATTTAAAAAAAATACAAAAAAGAACTTTTCCAACAAATTTATTAAACATTTTTGTTTTGTGAATGAAATGTTTGATATATTGTTTGAAATGTTCTTTGTTTAACTTTAAACCAATACAGAACAATACGACAACAAGTTAAGACTTGAAAACCAAGGAAATCAAACTAAAAACAGCTATATAATAATTTCGCAAAAAAAAACTACAAAAGATTTACAAAAAATTATACAAAAAAAGGTTAAAAACTTGAAAAAATAATTACAATATTTTTACGCTTCCTTTTTTATGAGTTTGAATAATGCCGCCAACGACTGCCTTTTGTTTTAGTTTATAAAATAACTTCTTTGTTTTTTTGTTACTGAAATACCATATAAGAATTTGTTGGAACACATTATTGCTGTCTGTCTGTCATTAATGGGTCCTATAAAGTAGAGGCATTATTATGAGAACTCATTTTCTTATGAAAATAACTTATTTTTAATTGTGATATTTTATTGTATACAACCAAACATAAGTTTAAAAAGATCTATAAAAAGAACTTTTCGAAGTTTGTTTTAAACTTCTGCTCAAAATTGTTGTGTATTAAAATCATAAGTTTTTTTATTTTAACTTGCATAGATATGGCAGTGATAGTTGTTAACATTTTTATATGGTTCCCTTAAATTCTTATTTTAATATCTCTTTACTCATTCTCTCCCATTCCTAGTATTTTTAACAACCAAATGTTTTCCCTGTTAAACAAATATATACAATGTTATCGTAATTTTTTATAATTGTTATTTTGTGTACTTTTTTAAGATATATTTTTTGTTTGAAATCTTAATATATAGAAAAATCTATGATCAACGTCCTCCAAATTCTCCCTGCCCCTCACAAAACTAGTTTTAAATAAATCTTGTAAAATTATTTGTAATTACAACAAAAAAAAAAACATAATGCAAAATATACTAAATGTAAATGTTAGTTCTAGCTTTTGTAGAATTCTTCTCATATTTTTTGTTTAATTACTTATAATACTTATAAAAACCACAAAAAGATATTTCTTTAAATTTCCTCCTATGTGTGATATAAAAAAAACGAAAAAAAAAAAACAAACAAAAAAGTTAAAAAACTTTAAAAAATGCAATAAAAAAGTATTACTTTTACTATTATTAATAAGAACATTTTGTTGTTTCAATTAATTTGAAAAATAATCAGGGGAATCATGAATAAAAATTCCCTGAGGAATTTGTTCATTTTCCCCAATTTTTTATTTCTATATTTATGTCCAAAAAGGGAACATTTTTGTCGATTTGGCGAGAATGTCGCTATTGGTGTGTATTGTGCCAATTCTTTTGACGTTTGTATATCGTATAATCTTTTCCACAAGAATGTTGAAGAGATCACAAGAAAGGCTGTCTCCCTGTCTCAAATCTCTTTTGGTACTGAACTGTTCGGAGAGATTATTTCCTGTTTCAATTGAGGACCGGACCGGGTATCAGTTGCTTCCAGTCATGGCACAATTACCAAGGTAGTGGTATCACACCAGTTGTTCGAATATGAAATATCAAATCACTCTATAAAAAATTATTTTTATTGTAATTTCCCCAAAAACATGAACAGGCCAATCATGAATATTTCCCTCGGAATTTTCCGCACGGAAAATAATTTTAAAAGTGAAATTCTTTTAAAATCAATCGGACACACCTAAAGCTGTTCTGCAACACACTTTACACCTAGTTGGGGTGTATTCCTCACACTGTAATTTTGATGGCGAGAGCTGAGTGAATCCTTATTTTTCAAATAAACTAATTGAAATTTTTTACAAAAAACTGCATATGACTAAAATTTAAGGTGTTTTCTATTAGCATTTAAAAAAATATTTAATTTTCTTAACAAAATATGATTAAAAAATGTATTTTTTATTAATGTAACAAATTCAACATGTACGCGCTCTTGTAGAAGTTCGTTTCTTTGTTTACGTTTGTTTCGTAAGCAATAAAAAGAGCAAAGCGTAGATACCCACACACGCATGTGTATTCGTTGATGCGCCAACACAGACTGATATTTTTTCATTGTTAAAGATAAAGTTTGAAAGCTGTAATAAAGCTTTCCAAAGTTCTTTCATGAAATATGAAGGCTCTTTTCACGTGAAATACAGAACATCTATTGCTTTCACAGGTGAAGTGCATGTGTGATGTGAAATGCATACACGGTGAATTCCAGAACATGCCCGAATATTTGTTTGTAAAACGTTGAAAACTGCTAGATTCGCTAGTTATGGCGTATTCTTGTCGAATCCAAAAATTGTGAAATTAAGGAATGGGACAAATTCCGCACGGAATTTTTATTCATGATTGCACTGAAATAAAAATTTGACATAACATATTCAAAATTGTACGATATCACTACCTGGGTAATTGTGTCATGCTTCCAGTTTTACCACTTTTTGGCAACAAATAGTAAAAATGGTAACCTCAGGTAAGTAAAGGAACACAACTTGTAATTTTTATGGCGAGAGCTGAGTGAATCCTTATTTATTAAATAAACTAACTAAAAATTTCTACAAAAAACTGCATAATACTCAAACTTACAGCCAGTTTCTGTATGTCGAAAGAAGAATATATGCGAATGAAACACGCCCGAACTTTAGTTTTCGAAATAATTTTACCTTTGCTTTTGCTTCAAAACAAAAAACAAATTTGAAAAACACACAAGAGTTTGGACGTGTTTCTTTCGCACACATTCTTCTTTCGACATACAGAAACAGACTGTTATTGTGTTTTCTATGAGCATTTAATGGGTCGATTCCGTATTGCGACGCGAGTCACGTCGCGTCGTCAATCGTCTCTGCGACAAAATTTAAAAATTGTATTACGCAAAGCGATAGAAAATAATCGTCGATAACAAGTTATCGGTGATGTAGCGGAGCGTTTTTGGGTTTGATTTGAATGTTTATGGTAAAGTTTAAAAGCTCTAAAAAGTTTCCGAAAGTTCTTTTCACGTGAAATACAGAAACGGCATTGCCTTCACAGGGAAAGTGCACGTGTGATTTGATATGGATGCACGGCGAATTCCAGAACATTCCTGATAGATCAAAAGTGTTGATCTTTTGCACAGTTGTACCTGAAGGAATGGATAGCTGTCGCGCCCACAAGCCAATTCAGATAATCACCGTAGGATCATCATGTCAGGGAGCATGAAGATGCACTGGAAAATCATCATATCGCTGTAAGCAGGATCACATGAGTCGTGTTCCTTTATGTGCCTGAAGTTACCAGTTTTTACCACTTTTTACCCGCAAAGTGTTCCCTTAAGGTGAGAACACAATGAGAAATTCATGCTAATCCAAGCCTCAATTTATGTAAAAGAATAAAGAAATGGAGGATCACATTTTAATTAGGTAGTACCTCCCAATCATTCTTTTGGCAAATTCATTGTGTTTGCACCTTTAAAGGCCTGGGTACATAAGCTGCCTCGCCTGCTTGCCTTGCTTTTCTGCTTCATTTCTGACATAACATAAATAAAAGAATAAAGAAGGCCGAGCCAATTTCGAATTAGGTTGCTACTTGCCTTGCTTGCTTCTGATAAAAGAATAAAAAATAAAAGGGCAACCTAATTCGAAATTGGCTCGGCCTTCTTTATTCTTTTATTTTTGTTATGTCAGAAATGAAGCAGAAAAGCAAGGCAAGCATGCGAGGCAGCTTATATACCTAGCCCTTAAAGGCCTGGGTACATAAGCTGCCTTGCCTGATTGCCTCGCTTTCTTGCTTCATTTCTGACATAATAAAAATAAAAGAATAAAGGAGGCCGAGCAAATTTTGAACTGGGTTGCCCTTTTATTTGTTTGTTTATTCATTCCATTCTTTAATACTAAAGCCTCCAAGGCCAAGGCTTTTCTTTTTTATACTTTTATTAGAAGTAAGCAAGGTAAGCAGGCGAGTCAGCTTATGTACCTAGGCCTTAAGACCTTCACATATGGACATTTGCAATTAAAACGGCTTCGCGAACGAAATTTTCTTACATATTACAAGCTTGTCCCAAGCCGACCTTTAGACGAGAATCAAAGACTTGCAAGGCTACGCGATTTTTTGGATATTTAAAGACCTATGTCTCGGGAATCATGGACTTCCTATAGATAAAATACATATGCATCCTTGTATTTAGGACCTACATACATGTGGTAAAAAAGAATCGAGAGGTCGCATGTAAATCCGCCTTAATGCTAGGTTTACATTTACGAAATGAAATCTTATCTGAAATCCTTTGGATTTAATTTGACGCTTATAGCTCATTTAGACTAGCCGTAAATCCTCAACTGGATTTTATAAATCCAGTACAAATCTCATTGCATTTAGATATGTATACCTTTCGGAGGATTAAAACGACAGTCAGCTGATTTTTGTTCATAGCACAATTACCAAGGTAGATGCATCAGACCATCTGATCGAATTTGAAACGTCAAAAGAAATTGTTGTAAATTAAATTCATCTGAGAAAACATACGGCAAGTTACAAATTTATTGTTTAATATTGAAAATGTTAGCACATTTTGCTACTAATGCTAACTAATGGGCAAATATTGAATTATTTTATCGTTTAGACATCGTAAATATTAGTCTTGGTTGATTAAAATCAACTTTGTATATCAAAGCAAATTTAATTTTTTCCCTTGTTTAAACATTTTTACATTTAAAACATGGTAGAACAAATACAAGGTAAAGTTAATACTACAACAAATACAACTCGAACAACAACCACAAAGGAATTTGTTTTTGTTAGTAACGTTACTGCCAGTTGTATTTGTAAACAAAACAAGGAAATGTCTATAAATTATTGGAATTTAAAAAACTAATAATTTTTTTACATTTGGTTGAATATTTTGGAAAACATGAATGAAAATTCGTTACATTTTCAATTTTTGTGGTTCCACATCATTCCACTAAATGCATAAATTCTCGCAGAAAGTAGAATTCTTGCAGAAAAGTTTGGGGTCGCTGGAAATTCATAGAAAAAGGAGAAGCTGTTTCAATGTTTTGTTTTAGAAATCAAAGAAGCACATGTTTATTAGGGCTTTATTTTTTTAAATTTTAACAAAATACCTCACATATTAACAAACGTTGTATCGCCTCTACAAGCGGTGATTTACTGCGCGGCTTATCGTTTGAACTTGGAGGAGGTTACATATCATTGGTATGAAGAAGTCTTTCTGGGAAATGGTTTTTTCCGAATGATATATTTTTTTCTCAAAAAATATATGTCCCTAATGTACATCGAAATAGAAATGAATGTATAAAATGTCATATGAAATTTGACACTAACACTACAACCCAGTTCAGTCAGCTGGGTATTGCTGCTACCTTTTCTTGTTCTACCATGCATTTAAAATTATTATTGTTTTAGCAATTCATCAATGCATCTACCTTGTTTCTTGTTTCAGCATACAAATTTTTGTATTTTCTAGCAACATGTTGCAATAAAACAAATCCACCCAATACGAGGATTGTTTTTTGTATGGGAAATCTGGTAGATTTTGACCGGATTTAGCAAATAATATGCCATTTAGATATGACATCATTAGCCGGATTTAGCACATTATCAGGTTTTATTTGCTAAATCCAGCAAAAATCTACCAGATTTCCCATACAAAAATAAATCCTCGTATTGAGTGGATTTGTTTTAAATCTGGCATAAATCCTCGTATACAACTCTGTTTTTTGCAACATGTTGCTAGAAAATACAAAAAGTTGCAAGCTGGCACAAGAAACAAGGTAGATGCATCGGTGAATTGCTACACTAAAATAATTTAAAATGTAAAAATTTGTAAACAAGGTGGAAAAATTAAATTTGTTTTGATGTACAAAGTTGATTTTAATCAACCAAGACTAATATTTACGATGGCTAAACGATAAATAATTCGTTTATTTATTTTAGATGGGCAAACTGTGATAAAATAATTCTTTATTTGCTCTTTACTAAGCATTAGTAGCATAATGTGTGACCATTTTCAGTATTAAACAATAAATTTTTAATTTGACGTATGTTTTTTGAGACGAATTCAATTTACAAAAAATTTTTTTTTACGTTTCAAATTCGATCAGATGGGCTGATTCATCTACCTTGGTAATTGTGCTATGAACAAAAATCAGCTGACTGCCATTTAAATCCTCCAAAATGTATATCTAAATGCAATGAGATTTGTACTGGATTTATTAAATCCAGTCGAGGATTTATGGCTAGTCTAAATGAGCTATAAAACCTGATAATGCAATAAATCCGGCTAATGAAGTCATATCTAAATGACCTATTAAACAATGAAATTGACAGTTGCAATCGAGTGGATTTCGTAAATGTAACCCAAGCACAAGCCCAGAAATGACGCAAAACTCAAACTTTGATAACGCTGACCATTCATTTACAATGGACGTTTTCGTTGTGTTTTAAAAGAGCGACTACTCTTGCGCTGGCGTATGGCGTATCGTTTATTTAGCTTTACGACAACACATTTTGACAAATCAAAATCAATTGTCAAACTGGCAAAGAAGAAAAAAAACGCTTGATTTATTTTATCGAACTGCATTCCAACAAACAAAAAGTTCTTCGGGAAAATTCGACGATTGCACGCAAAAAATACGGGTGAAGGTTTTTTGCAAACAAAAAAACTAATTAAAAAGGAAAACAACAAAAAAAGTAAACAAACAAACTTTCGTGAAGAAGACTCGAAACAATCGAAACAACAAATCGTGTAAAAACTAATTTGGGCAAAAAAGTCTTAACACAGCAACGCTACAGTATCATGGATGAATCACGCGAAGAAAACCAATTCATTGTAGATGATGTAAGCAAAATCATCAAGGAAGCTATCGAAAGTACCATTGGAGGCAACGCCTATCAGCATGACAAGGTTAATAACTGGACCGGCCAGGTAGTGGAGAATTGTCTCAGTATGTTGACCAAGGAGCAAAAACCCTACAAATACATAGTCACCTCCATGATAATGCAAAAAAATGGTGCCGGCCTACATACAGCTAGTTCATGTTATTGGAACAATGACACTGATGGAAGTTGCACAGTTCGCTGGGAAAACAAGACCATGTACTGCATTGTTTCGGTCTTTGGTTTGGCTGTATAAGCAGATGTATGGATGATGGTGTAGAGTATGTTAATAATTATAATCCTTTTATTTGTAAGTTTTTTTTTATTTACGAAACATTCGATTCAATACTGTTACAAGTTGCGGAAAATCAATTAATCGATAACAACTCCAACAATGATAGAACATTGATGAATAGGGTATTAAAAATATCTTGGCAGCTGCAGAAGCATTTTATTGATTTTCAACGCGGTTTTATGTTTCTCGCTTGTTTTAGTTATTTTAAGGGGAGGGATGGAGAGACTCTTTGTAGAATTCCAAATTTATTTTCTTAAAGAAACAAAAACGGTTAAATTTCTAAACAAAAATTTTGTCCACAACTGTATAATGTAAAACAAAAATGTTTGGCGAATTTAAATATAGCAACAAATATTTTTTAGCTAAATTTAGCACAGCAAATTACAAATCACTTTATAAATATCAATGAAAACAAAAAAACCCAAGCTACTATCATCATTCAATGCTGTTACAACAGCAATAAAAACACCACAAGACAACAACAACTTGCAAAGTAGTGGCTTTGTTTCTCTTATG
Source organism: Musca autumnalis (assembly GCF_047663935.1). Classification (NCBI taxonomy): domain Eukaryota; kingdom Metazoa; phylum Arthropoda; class Insecta; order Diptera; family Muscidae; genus Musca; species Musca autumnalis. The sequence continues at coordinate 213,960,840 of NW_027411644.1, forward strand.
CAAAACATAAATACATATTGCAAAATAAAACAACTTATCTCTTAATTATAGTAGATTATAAATAATTAAAAGAAAAAAACGTAGAAAGCCGAAAAAACATGAAAAGAAATGAAATGTATTTTTGTAAACGAACAACAATAAAAATTACCCATATAATTAATAGACTTTTATTAACAAAATCATTGCATATAAAAAATTAATAAAAATCCCAAGGAGATAGAATCTACAACATCTCTATTAATAATGTAATAAGCATTTTCAAAATTTCTTCTTTTTCACATAGTATTTTCTTTAATCAGTTGTAATTTTAAAGACAATTTTTTGTTTACTTTTTTATGTTTTTCTATTTTTAATTCTAGTATCCCTAAATCTTAACTAATTCTAATAATAAAAACTACCTACTTATAAACATAAATAATTTAATAAATTATCAAAGAAAGAAACAAGCAAACAAACAAGAAACGTAGCAATTATTATTGTCGTTTTTGTATAGTATAAATCAGTTTTAGAAATAGAATAATAACAACGGATTAAGTGTGGGGGGTTCGTTCGTTCACTCATATTTTATGCACATTGTGTCTTGTCACGTAAATGTTTATGTTATTTTTAACGTGGGTGATGTACTTAATTCTTTCTATTATTATCAAGTAACTGGCAATGGAATGACAACTAAACAGCTATAGGAACTGATTTTGTAGCGTGGTGAACAAATTAAACGTATTTTTCTGTAACATTCCCTTCCGCTTTAAGTAAGTCGTAAATTCTAAATCAAGTAAAGGTGGTACCTATATTTGAAAAAATAAATACATAGGAAACTATGTTATTCCCTATCGCAATATTAGAACGCATATCCATTCTTCCTATACATGCCAGCTTTGCTACAAAACACGACAGGCTATCGGCTGTAAATAACTTATCTCCAATTATTTCTGATTCTAAGGCAAACGTGGATTTCATAAACAGCTCATTTTTAAGTGTCTGCTTGCGATATCTCGCCTCTCAGTCCCGAGAAATTGAACGTGAGAAATCTCATAAAAATGATGAAAGTATACTTCTTTAAGATTTTTAGGATGACACCATCTTGTTGCAGCAAAGGTACGTACCCGATTAAACGTAGCAAATAAATTACGAACAGACACAACACGGTTGGACATCTGTAGCTGCAAACACAATAGATAGCCACAGCTTGCATATTCCAAACGTAGGCCAACCCCAGTGACCCCAGAATCAGGGATCTGACACAGAAAGTTAACAGGTTTGTCGGCGAGCATAAGCGGAACAAGTGGTTAAATCATCTGAAGAGTTGCAATATTGGAGCCGGTAAATGTGAGTTGTGGGCAACGATTAGGTCACTCTCGAACCCTGGAAAGAAGGAAGATATATCTGTAGTCACGTTTGGCGACGTTACGTTAATTGACCCGAAGACGTGCCAAATTATTTCAATCGACAGTCGCATCAGATCTCTTCCTGTCGAGGATGAACCACCACAGTCTACAATGGATGATGTTGCGAATGCCATTAGGAACGAAAAACATCTAAAGCGTTGGGCCCTGATGGAATCTCTATGGTAATGCTGAAACAAAGTGAATCGTACATGCCGATTTCGTTCTTGTAGCCCGTAGCAAAGACCATTGCTTACGGAATCCATGCTGATGATCGGCAACTCGATAGCTATTTTTGACGCTGGAGAGGACCAGCGTCAAAAATAGCTATCGAGTTGCCGATCATCAGCATGGATTCCGTAAGCAGCACAGCACGACAACAGTTCTTCACGCCATCTACACACATATTTGTCGATGACTCAACCAGGATCAGGAACAAAAAGTCCAAACCCCTTAGAGTCAAACAAGGAGTTCCCCCAAGATGGAGTGATATTTGCGGAACTGTTTAACCTCTACCTCCCCTGTATTCAACCCCCACCAGACGTGGTTCTGCCGTCAGGTACCTTCCTGACGACATTTGTGAAAAACTGTACTCCTATTTGACCGATCTTACCACTTTTTTCCATGCGAGGAATATGCATATATCCGCCACTAAATCTAAGGCCAGTCTGTTCACCAAATGGACGGCTCAGGTGAGAAGAGAATACCGGGCACAAACTACCCCAAAATTCTAGGGGTCACATTCGACAGCACGTTCTCGTCATCCGCGCATGCTGCAGCAATCTGCTAAAATGTAGAACAAGGTCCTCAGGTCCCTAGCCGGTAGCACTTAGGGTACAGATAAAGGGGTCGGTTATGGATATCAACCCAACTCCAGTTGCGTTGCCGACCACAAATTTAGGGGTCGATTATGGATGTCAACCCAACTCCAGTTGCGTTGCCGACCACAAATTTAATAAGAGAAATTTTCGCATTGGAATTCATAATTTTTAACATTAAAATAATAAACAAAGGTTCAAAACACTGGTATTGAATGAATTTGATAAAAATTTCTGTCGTTTCACTTATTTTAATTGTATGATTTTCTCTTCTGGCAACGCAACTACAGTTGAGTTGCTATCCATAATCGACCCCAAAGAATCCTTGTTGACCAAATATAACGGTCGGTATGTGGTAAGCTATGCGGTGCCAGTTTTGTGCGTGAGTGTAAGTGGAACGCAATGGAAAATATTGAAACTTGTCAGAATGCCGCCGCAAGAACAGCAACAGGGTTCTTCCTCATGTCATCGGTCGACCATCTTCATGAGGAGGCAAAGATTCGTCAAGCATATCAAGCCGGTTTGAATAGCATTCACACGGACACAGTATTTTCCGTCTTTTCCGCAAATTGAGATGTACAGGAACCAGAATGGAGTCCGAAAATTCTACCAAAGAGTGAAACATTAAACTGATGGCTTTGGTACAGGCACACCCTCTTGCAGATACCAGCAAGGTAATTTGGCAACTGATACAGAAAGTGTGCTCAGGATATAAAATCCAATAGTAGCGAAGACGACGAAGGTAACACAAATCCAATCCCAAGATAGTATTGAATGCATACCGCCCAGCCAAGATGAGGTAAACACAGCAATAAACAGACTGAAGAATAATTGTGCAGCAGGAGGCGTTGGCCTACCCGACGATTGGAACATGAGTATTCTGTGCCTCTTCCACAACAAAGAGGATATGACTGTGTCCTAACTGTAGGGACGTAAGTCTGCTCCCTATTTTTTATAAAATAGTATCGGGAGCATAATTCTCGCATACTTGATCGAGTTATTTCGATCGATATTTTCAGTATTTGGATTACGCCATCCGTTGTCGAATGCACTTTCGAATGGAATCTTGCGAGTTTTTGCCCGTTACACGTTTGCTGTCGTAAAGATTTTGCAACAAAACTAAGAAAAATCACATACTAATGCTTTTTTCCAATAAAATGAGTAAGAAAACAAGTAAGAACAGACTATAGTCGGACGGGGCCGACCATGTGATACCCTATACCACTATCCCTGTGCACTAGCTTTCCGGGCTAGCTGTTATAAGATTTGCATTAGAAATTTTACCAATTTTCACACAAAAGTTTTGATCAATTTAACCCGCTAAATATTATCCGATCATACCGTTGACTTGCACGCTACTTCTTCATCTCAAACAAAAACTACGTTTAAAATTTCGCGCCGATCGGACTATTATTGCGACCTACAGAGCGTGGTTGATAAAATTCACTGTGGTATGCTGATGCTATCTTATAGGGTTGTTAAGCAATCACATGTGTGTGTGTCTGAGTGTGTCATTGACAATACGCACGGCAAACGTTTCCCAAAAATACTTCTTGTTTCGGTGGTGAATGAAACAACTCGGCAAAGCATAACCGAAGTTACATTTCCGCAATCGTACGGTTTCCATCTTTTTACATTGAAAAGTTTGTGTTTTTGTTTTGGTTGTGAGAATGAAACGATTCAGAGAAGCTGAAAAGTTTGTGGCTTTGTGTGATTGGTACGGGAATCGTTTTGTTTGTTTCCGTTCATTGATATTTTCCAATGCCAGAATCCGATTTTTATATTTTTACATCGTGGAATTTATTTTTAATTTTTCACAATTTTTTATAATTTGATGCAATTTTCATGTTTTCATTTCTTTTTACAAGAAACTTGCCGCACAACAACTTGTTTGTATTCTTTGTGTTTACCATATATGTACATATTTTCACCTTTCGATATTCCAAGTCATGTCTGACTTTGTAAGATGACATTAACTATCCGAACAGTCAGAAGAAATAGCACAAACGGTGACAAGACCAAGCTGATGGTATCAACGCCAACGCGTGGCTTGGTGAAAAAGTTGGTTCATATAACTTTGAGAAAGTTGGAAGTCTTCGACTACAACATCAGCAAAATCAGTTGTGAAATAAGAAGAAGAATAGTACTGGCTAAAAGATTATACTTTGGCTTAAGCAAGCAGTCTAAAAATAAAGCCACATCTCGTCAAACAAAAATAACGGCTGACTTCCGTTTCATCAGTCAGGGTTAAAAATGCTAACGCCATATTATCAAAAGCACCTAATTTTTGCAGCTTTGCCTGCTAAAATTTCTTCGAAATATGTTTTGCAACAATGAATAACGGGATCAGCCTGTCGTCAGTTCCTTTTTTAAAAATTCGTCAAAATATTTCAGTTGCACACTCATACATTGTACGTCGAGTACTTCGAATGCAACTAAATGCATCAGAAATAAGAATGATAAATGTTTGCTTTTTACCCGCGTTAAAAATGCGCAATTGTGGGGTTTCGAAACACGTAGCTTCGCAGTTGTTAAGTACTACGGCGTTAAGAAACATAATACTTCACACCTTTGCAGTCATTTGATAAGCAATTGACGATACGGAAGTCAGTCAATACTATGCAAAACACTGATATTACACGTGCTAATGTACGTCCCAATTTACATTGGGCGAGTTTACTTGCGGCAATTGTCATTTTGTAGGAGAGAGAGGTGAGGCATTTGGTAACCCTTTGCCTCTCAGCACCCTCTCTCACCTACAAACTGACAATTGCCGCAAGTAAACTCGCCTAATGTAAATTGGGACTACGGTTCCGAAGCCTGGGTACTTGCGTAAACAGATATGGCAGTGTTTGAGAGAAAAGGTATTCAAAAGATCTATGGGCCAATAAGCATTGACGTTGAATATCGAGGTCGCATGAGCCACGAGCTGCACTACTGTAATTTCATTAAATTACTCTAGTATGGAGCTCGATGTAAGAACCCCTAGTTTCGTGAACGAATACAAGGCAACTGACGTTTCGGATTGTTTCTCAATTAAAATGTTTATTGTCTTTGTAAAAACAAAAAAATTAACTAAATATAAATCATTTATCTTTGTTATTCCTTCTTTCTTCGTGAAAATTTAGTTGGTAGTGGTGGGACATTCTTTGGTGCTTTCAATGTTAATATTGAGGATCTTGATTTGGGTAATGCATATACGATGTGGGCATATTTCGTCACTTTAGCTCGAGGAGCATTAAGTTCTTGCGACAACACAGCGGCATCAGTTTGATAGTTACCGCTTACCAAAAGAGCCATAACAATGAAATGACACAATGCCTTTTCCGTAGAGAAAACTGTTCTCGAGCCACTAAAAAAAGAAATTCAAACTTAAATCATGGAAGAACAAAATTATTTGTTGTATGCATATATCCTTACCTAACACTCGAATTGGGATCAGCAAAACGATCACGAACATTATTTTCAATTTTTTCGGAAATTTGTGAAAGCTCTGCTTTCTTAAGAGAGCGTACTCGTGATTTAATTAAATTCAACAAACAATCCATATACATAATGATTTTTAGACGTTGTAAATCCTCAACACTAGCCGGGCTTTGTTGTATGTCGGCAATAAGTTGTTTCAACCATTCGGAAGCGATTCTGTGAAAAGAAGAAGGTTAAGACGAATTAAGAAATTAACAGATAGGTTTTAATTACTCACGGAATTTGATCTATATTTGTTTGGTATACAGTTTTGGCTTCTTCATCCAATCGATCCATAAGTTCAGTGGGTATAACATCCGACATTGCATAAATGTCACTCACTTTATCGGCTTCCTTATTACATGGTGGTCGAATAGTATCAAAATATTTGGTATTATCAACTTCTTCTTCTTCGTTTTCTAGTATTGATTCGTTAACTGTTTGATTTAAACTATCCTCAACCACTACAATATCCATTCTCATTTGTTCCTGGTCGTTAACATAGCGTGATGCTTTACGACCACCGAATTTCTTCAATAGTGTCATTTTAGTTACTTGATCCGTTAAATCACTCTTCTTGATTTGATCCAATTCACCATATATGGTGTTTTTAAGGTTAACCTGATCGATAGGTATGATTGTCATCTGAAAGAAGAATATGTTTATTTTAGACTTGAGGGTAGTCAGTGCGATTTATAATACTGGAAGTCCAGAATGTCACCAGAGTATTGGGGAGGAACTGGAAGAAGAGAACCGATATAGTCCATTTTCGAATTTGATATATGTTTGGAGGTACGATTACGATGTGGAAAATTGAGTCCAAATCGACGAATCCCTTATGAGCCTTTTTGGTTGGTGGCCGTAGGGTTTTTACAGAAAGAATGGACTTACCCCCGAATGAAATATACTGTTTTAATATGAGCCGCGAGAACTACCTGTTTTAAAAATTCAAAATTTGAATTTTTGGATTTAGGAATTGGACCGATATAGTCCATATTCGAACTTGATCTAAGTGTAAGAGGGATATTTCGATGTGCATAGGTTGGACCAATCAATGTCAGTCATCATTGCAAAAGATTGATTTGATACCTACAGCCTTTTTTTCTCAGAAAGTATGGACCTGCCCCCTAAAAATTATGTTCAGTCGTATAAGGGGCCACTTTTGTTTTTTTTGTGAAAATTTGTTAGGCAGTTACCGATTACCGAACCTGATCTATCATGTACGTGATGAAAGGCGAATCAACTTGATTTGCGGAATCGAAATGGTATATATTCGGCGAGTTTTTAATGATATATGTATACAGTTTTGCTTCGCGAACGCCTCTTATTTGAATATCTTCAAAATTACGTCCAAACATACTTGTGGGTCAATGTGACCGGCAATAAAACTGCGCCGCTTCTTTTACTTCGCAAAATGGATATCAGAATTGTTAAAGGGGTCATTACTGGATATCACAGTAGTAGATCTTTGACAACATTGAGTACTGCAGCTCCATCGTGCCCTAGACTGACAAAAGAAACCTGCTAATCCCTATTGATGGGTTTTTCAAAGATTTAAATACATAAAGATTGGAAAACTCAATCGTTAACATTTACCAATAGATGGAGTTAAGCTCTGTTGTTACGATATCATAACATTCTGTTAAGTAGTTAACCATTTCATGTGGTTTTAACCGCCAAGTTCATATTCAATGAACTGGAAACTGCTATGGAATACATCCTGAGTCCAACTTTTCGCTTTCCTACAATTGGTACATATAAGCCGAACTCGCTTTAATGGGGTTTTTATCATTAACATACCCCTGTTGTTTATAAAATGTTTATATACTTTGTTCCATAAACATTTTTGCATTATGCATCTTTTCCAGCCTTTACAGTTCTATGTCTGGGTTTTTGCTCTCATAATACCCATACCTTATTCGTTTTCTTGTTGCGTACACAAATGTAAGTGTCCGTCAATTCACTGGCTTCACTGTTATTTATAACTCCATGATAGAGGTTTCCATTGGCAGCCAGTAGTGCACCAAATTTAGCTTTATCTTGATTAAACCTTAGACGTGTAAAATGTGTATTTTCCTTTGTGAATGCGGATAATTTTCCATTTTGAAATTTCACTAGAAAATAACTTAAATTAAAAATATATACCAAATGAAACTTATTCATTGTGGCTTACTCAGTGTGGGAACAACGCCATTTTTCTTGCGACTGTAGATTTTTTCTATTTCAACCTTTTCCTTCATTTTCGTCTATTTTAAGTAAAAATATTATAAAATTTCAAAATGTAAATAAAACTTTCGTGGTTCCACGTTTTTTTGGTGCTGTCAACAAAATATAAACATTTCTCCAGGTTTGTAATCGGGTAATCGGTATTTCTCTCATATAGGTTCACATGCTTTAATTGTTTGTACAACGGTAAAAACAATAAAAAATGTTTTGCGTATATAAAAACGTTTTTATTTTTTATTTATTTTTCCCGAAGATTTCTTTTATAAATCCGAAGGGAAGTAGAATATAAAAATAAATAAAAAATAATAGAATAATCCTACGTGTTCTTGCCCGGCACAATGTGAATTGATTTTTGTTTTTATTTATTTTGGTGGCAAAATAGATAAAAAAAAATTACCGTGTACTTCAAAGGAGATTTTTAAGTTTGTCATTCCGTTTGCAACTCCTGCTTGTTGTTGTCGCAACAGTGTTTTTATTATATGTCCATATTTACATTAGGCGATTTTCCTTGCGGCAATTGTCAGTTTGTCGGTGAGAGAGGGTGTTGAGAGGCAAAGCGTTACCATATGCCTCACCTCTCTCTCCTACAAATTGACAATTGCCGCAAGTAAAATCGCCTAATGTAAATATGGACTAAGTTTATAAGTTCGTTTCTTGCTTATGCCCGTAATTTCTAGCCCTAGGTAACCGGGTAGGTAGCTACCTATTAGTTATCTTTACCTACGCGTTTGGTAATTTCTACGTGCCATTTACCGAGGCGTGTAAATTTTGAAAACATGTGGTAACATTGGTGATTTTCATTCATGATTTCGCAAAAACATTGTCACATATAAGTCGTTTACAATTTTTAACACATTGGCAACGATCAACCAGGCAAAATCCTTGGTGTAAGTAACACGGCCGTTTTCGACCCGGTAACGTTACCTATGGATTAAAATTATGAAATTTTGCTTACACGGGGGATATCTATGAACTCATAGATAACTACGCGTAGAAATTACGGGCATTATTAATCTGGCATTGGGTCTATCTGCGGTTCTAGGAATATAGCTGTTTCGATGTGATGTAACTACAAATCTACTTGAGGTGCAATGTCTTGTGGGCCTGTGCTGCATGCTGGGCATATGTTTTGCAGATAGAAATTCAGACGCCTCTCTTTCTAGATCACGAAAATCCCTCCTGACATGCTTGGCTTGGGGATGCTATCCACCATATGGCGATTAGAATGGCAAGTACCTCAACTAAAGCATGCAATCATCCGCATACGTTTCGATCTCAATGCCGTCTGGAGGGTAGAGGTTAAACATCTCCGGAGATATCAACCCACCTTGGAAACTCCCCGTTTCACTCTACGGGGTTTGAACATCTTGTTTCTGAATTCCACGTAAGAGTGGCGTCCAGATTTTCCAACGTTTCAATCTTGGTCCGAGGGAAATTTGCTTGTTGTCCTCAAAGAGCGTGGAGTGCTGTCCTCGACTAATATGTGTTGAGATGGCATGTAGCGCTGCGCTGCTTACGGAACCTATGCGGATGATCGGCAACTGGATAGCTATTTCTAAAGCCTCAAGAGTCAGTGCCACGGACGACAAAAGCGAAATCGATCTGTACGATTCATCTTTGCTGGCATCCTTGCCAGACTTTAGCGGGACCAACCTGTTCATTTTAAAGATTTCGGGAACAATGAGGGTGGCTAGCGTCAGGTTAAGAAATTTAGTGAGATACTCCACTCCCGGCTCATCCAACTGTTTCAGCATTACCATGAAGATTCAATCAGGGCCAAACACTTTGGATGATTTACATCATCCACTGTGCACTGCGGTGGTTCATTTTCGGCAGGAAGAGATCTGATGCGACGTAGTACTTTTCTCTTCGCTGTCACTCCCGGGGTGCTCGACAAACTTTCGATTAAGGGGTCGATTATCCATAACAATTACCGTTGAGTGGCGTTGTCAGTTGCCAAAATTAATTTATGTATGGCAACCTTCAACTGAAGTTGCGAATCTCAGTTGACGAAGCGGCTATTTTTCGGCAACCACCTATTTTCAGTTGCATTGAACATTTTCGAAGAAACAGGCTATAAAATAGAAAAGAAAACCATTTTCTTAACAATTGTTGATTCTTTGCATCATTAATTGATTTTGAGCCATGCAATTGTTGTAATCATTGTCATGGGACTTTTGGAATCTTTCCTCCGCAAAAAAACCTCAACGCAGCGCACAATTTTAAAAGTGGGGGTATTGCTGTTTATCTCTAAAGTATAGTACACATTGGCAAGCAAAACTGACAGTCATCGAGGTCTATTTCGTGAATATCAAAGCCTAACTGAAAATTTGCTTTTGTAATCTGTAAATAATGCCGTATATATTGTTTTTCAAACATTTTTAGCTAAATAAAAGCTGTTATTTTCCGGAAAATTGTCCTAAAAGTACGTTGACTGTCAGTTTTGCATGATAGTGTGTACTCCCCTTAACTTACTTTGAAGTCATTTTATAACGTTTACACAACGTAAACTACGGCATTCCTTGGCAATCAAGATATTTCCAACATGCATTCAATTCCTATGGATATGCCTTGTCCTGTACAGTTTCTTCATCATCAAAAAATAATTCCACTGAACTTATAATTTTAAAATAGTTATTTTTATTGGCGAATTGTGGGTTTTGCATTGAATATAGAGTTCAGAAGTTTGAAAAAACACTTATCGATAGCACGTTTATCGACCACCCAGTTGTGTTGGCATCAATAATACAACATTTCGTCTTAGTCGCGCTGGAAATTGACAACGCAACACAAGTTTAGTGACAATGCATAATCGACCGCTAAAAACAACTTGGGCACCTCATCGGGTCAGACAACGTAACGTCGCCAAATGTGACTGAGGTCATATCTTCCTTCTTTCCAGGGTTCGAGAGTGACTTAACCGTTGTCCACAATTAACTTATACCGGCTCTAATGTTGAAACGCTTCAGATGATTTAACCAATCGTTCCGCTTATGCTCGCCGACCAACCTGTTAATACCCACATTCACATCAATAGACGTGTTCTTTTACGAATATTACGTTCTTTAATTAATATCGGGAGCATAACTGTTGTGGTCCTTACCAGATAAACATATAAATAGAACATGATCTCCTCAGCTCTTTAAGCAGTGCAAATGCAATGTAAATTATCAGAGGGTATAAAAATCTATTCTCAGTTCGGTTTATGGGAGTGTTCGGTATCTGTAGTGCGATTCTGTAACTTTTTTTAATAACGAACCGACATCGGTAGTTAACGAAAATATTCGGTTGAGTTAACGAATGTCCTATTCTGTAACTTTATGTTACCGATTGTAGAAATCGTTAACTCATACCGACGAATATCGATTGGAAGGAAATGTCAAATATTATATTTTTATATTAATTAAAATATATTTTGAAGCTGAAAACATTAGCGGTATTCACTCATTGTGGTAGATTTACAACTCTTGTTAATGTACTATATGTACCAGGGTTTTTTACAACGAAGTGTGAATGTCTTTTTTGTGAATGTCGTAAACAATTCGAAGCATCTTAACGTCGTCGTAAGTCTATCTTTTAGTTTCAGTTTTATTACACTTTTTCATAAAAATTTGTTTTTTTCTTGGCCTCCATTATTTTATTATCTTTTATTCTTTTTATTTTTCCCATTTTTCCACCAAAAAACAAAACTCCGACATAAAATAAAACTCACAACAAAGTGACGGCACAACAATCAGCTGTTCTAACCCTTGTAAAAGTACAATGGAATGTTTACAAGACTTTTAGGTCGAGTAAATTAACAACCCTGTGGTAAATTAAACTTTCATGTATTTTGTTGTTGTGGTATTGTAAACACTTGTAGATCTACAATATTAACAACATGTACAAGATCTACAATGCCACTTTACAACAATGAGTGAATACCGCTATTATTTCGTCGCGAATACAAAACATGAAGCGTTTAAGAAGGAAACAATTCAGACTTTTGAAGGAATGTGGCTCAAATGTGTGTCTTTTGGATGGCTACGGATGCCAGTAATGAAGCATTTCTTAAGATGTTTTTATTGTATGTGTGATTTAAAATTAATAAAAGTGATAAAACCACCATTAATCTTTTTAAAAGCGCAGTTGTACTTTTTATTTAAAAGTTGGGATCATATTTTGGGTTGTGGCGCTCTGTATCAAAATTCAGCTGTGATATTTGACATGACTTAAGCCCCTTCTGTGATCGTGGATCCACGTTACCGTCATTTGAGTTTATATATTCACATATTCAATTCACGCCCACATTAAAAAAATTTCTCATAGCGGAGAGTATGAAAAGTTCGAAAATCCAAGCTTATACGCCATGTTTAGCATTCTGATTGTTAGTGATGCTGGGTTTAAATCTATGAGATTATCGCAGAACAAAGTAGGTTATAGTAATACTCTTCACGTGTCACGTACTATTTTATTCACGTCACGCGCCTCCTAGAAAGATAGTGTTAAGGACATTGGTATAGGTCTTACATAGCAGTACCACACTTGAGTTCTTTTGAAGCATTAGCTAACGTTTTTCCTCTTTAATAAGTAAAACAAAAGTTAGCGCAGTCTTCATGTTGCGCCTTCGCCGATTTAATTGATGCTACATGTAGATCTTCCAAGGGAAAGTTATGAGTTAATCGAAGATCTACAACTTTCTCTTTGGTGATCTTTATGCAGCTTAAATAAAATCGGCGCCGGCGAAAGCACAACAGTGGCGAAGCTTCCCCCTGTTATCCTACATAGTTAACCCTTATGTAAATGCCTTAAAAAGATTTTTCTCAATAAGGCGGAATTTACCTTGTGTACCGTCTTTATTGACATAGCATATGATCATATAAAACGCCGTTGTTAAAAGAAATCAGCAAAATATTGCAATAATTTACTGTCGTTAAGACTTAACAACTACTTTTTTTTGGTTGTTAACTTAACAATAATTTTCGGTAATTAACGATAAAATTTACCGACAAAAATTGTTAAAATTGGTTACAGAATAGCACTTACCGAAAATTATCGTTAACTACCGACATTCGTCGTTAATTCTGTCGTTAAGGAGTTACAGAATCGCACTACTGACCACCTAAATAAGGAAGTAAAATAATAAAAATAACAATTGTTTATATTTTTATATTAGATTTTCTATTTATATGTATATTTTATACGTCTTCAGTTCTTCTTCGACATAATCAGCCCAATTATGAACGGCCTCTCACCGTGAGTTTTCTCTTTCTCGCCTCCTCCCCTATTATAAACATCATATCGCCGTGAGTGATGTTATGTTCTCACTGTTCCCTTATTATAAACAACAAGAGGGTGAGCAAAACTCACCTTCGTGAAAAAATTAGCTATTACAAATGTAAAAAAAGTGAGAAAAAGAGGCAAATTTCTGCTGAAATTTCTCACTACCGAAATCAAAGTGAGTTGAACAAAAAAATTTAAGTGTGAACATTTATTTTAAAAAATACGAATATTTTGTATCTGTAATGATAATTAATTGTATTTTAGGTTGAAAGTAACAAAAAATAATAAGAGATTTTTTATGTTGTGAGGTTATTGTTGACCTTTGGACGCTATTTTCTTTGGTTTTAATTTGGCTTGAGGTCAACTTAAAAATTTAAAAACAAATGGGCGTTTTTGTTTTTATTCTTATAAAAAGAAAGAAATATCATTATTATAAATTTGTACCATAATGTTTATAGTTGCATAAAACGAATGTTCTTGTTTTTTAAAGCTTAGGACATTGACCGCTAACATTTTTTCAGAGTTCTTTACGAATTCGGTCTGAATCTCTGAATTCTTTCAGAATTTGGTACAAAATTGGGTCTACCTTCAGTTCCAAGAATGGCATGTAACTATCCACTGGAGTTATATGACTAGGTTTGGCATCGCATCATTAAAAGACGCAGAGTGCTGTGCATGGTGCTATCAATATTTGCCTAAGAATTTAGACGACTGCAATATCCCAAGTATAGTTGAGCAAAAACTACTCTGGTTTGTTGTGGACTTTATTCACACTATATTTGTTTACATTAGAACCTGCGACTATGTGAAAGCTATTCAAAACTACTTGAAATGCTTGTTGAGCAAGGGATTCTATCCAGTATGGTTGGACTTCCCTCTCTAGAACGTGAAGATCATTCTTGATGGACCTAGTGTGTCGGGCCAACCCACCCAACGTTTTAGTTACAGTACTTGCTCGGGCATTACCGTGAGAGCCATCCCTATCTCACGGTAATGCCCGAGCAAGTACTGTAAACTAAAACGTTGCCCGTGGTATGTATCAGTGAAGGAAGGCCTAAATCGAGTTTTCAGGTATGGACAGATCAAAAAGGTACATTCTGCATAAAGCGGCTAACAACTATACAAGGACCCAATCAGGAGCAACCCATGTCTGCAATTGTTATTCCTAGAGAGAGTAATGTACCCGATTTGGATCTTTTGGGGTCGCAGTCTTGGAAAGAATGGGAGATGGTGCTAAACACAACTTCCACTTCATTTCCTTGGTATTCCTCAGAATTTGCCATTTCTGTTATCACCCAAAATGCAACATTAAACATTTACTTATTGTAGCCATTTAATGACGTTTTTAAACGACATTTGTTCACTTTTTTACGATTTTCCAATAAATTTCACGAATTCTTCAGTGTAAATAAACAATTTTCACATATCTGCCAAAACAAAAGAACAGCTGTTACAGATGTTGCCATGTTGTTTTAATGTTGTATTTTCTTTTACCAATATCCATGTTCTTTTACAGTGGATTGTTAATAACTGACATTTTTCTTGCTAGAAATGTTTATTAATTTGAAAATTTATTTATTTTTTATACAAAAAATAAGAATTAATTAATCTCAAAGTTATTTGTGCAAAAAATGACGGTATGGCAACACAAATTATTATTCCAAGGGTTCACAAGTCGCGCCATTATTTTCCATTTTCCGACTTGTCAACCCTTGTTCACTTTTTGTGCTCCTCCCTGCTCAATCATAATAGCTCGAGCAGGTGAAAGTGAACTGCAACTCACTTGTGAGTAGCTCCCTACGTGAAGATTCATAATCGCTATGAATATTAGAAAAATAATTATTTTGTTTTTTTTTTTTTATAATGATTAAATAATAAACTCAAATTAAAATCTTGCAATTTTTCGCACTAAGAGTTAATCATTAATTATACGTATTTATCATTTAAAAAATATACACAACAAATATTTAAGAATTACTTTTTTTGTTTTCTTTGTTTTGTGTTTAAACGCCTGTGATATTCAAACTAACATCAAAAAATACTAAGCTAAGGAAATGACTAATATTAATGAATATTGCAAAAATTAGTAGGGGACAAAAGAAATAAAAATATATTATATACAGATAACATCAGACAATATTTCTCTTTGTTCCAAATTAAACTGAAAATGTTTGGAGTTTTTTTCGAATTGTTCAATTCAAGCAGAGTGTCCGGAACGATTTTGTGTACATGGCTATTTAACACTAGGATACACACGAGGAAAGAGTGTTGTTATTTTGGTTGTATTCGGAATTTGAACAATCATTTTCATCTTCATGTTATGAGTAAGAAATCAAAAAGAAAAAAAGAAAAACAAAAATCACTACTACTCCGTGGGATCAGCAGTGGAGTTCGAAGCAGCTGAAGGTAATGTCGGTGCTGGTTTTGGCGATGATGTGTTTGTAGTTGTCGTGGTCGTCGTTGAAGACGCTGTTGTTGAAGATAGAGGTGTTGAAGAAGATGTTGCAGTATTTGATGTTGCAGAACTTGTCGCTGTTGTTGCGGAGTTGGCTAAACCGTCCGTTTCCGATGTTGCTGTTGCAATAGCTGCGACTTCATTGTCATTTGCACCATTTGGCGGCACAACATTATCATTGTTAATTGCATTAGCACCATTTTCTGGGGCTTGGACTTGATTATTATCTACTTGATTTTGTTGACGCTGTTCATGCGTTCGCCTTGTATACATAATAAAACCAAGCAGCAGCGTTAATATGGTTATCATATATAAGTCCCAGTTTGCAGCTATATTTTCGTCCAAATAAAATATGAACTTATAAGGGGACTAAAAGTAGAGTGAGTGAAGAAAGAAGAAAATTTAACTATTAAAATATAATCGACAAATAAGGAGGGCAGGTTTTTTATGAACAATTTTAAGCTTATGGAGGTTATTTTGAACGTAAATTCACTCGTACCGTTTCAACTTAAAGAAGAAAATGGAAAACTCACGGGGAATTTACGTTCAGAATAAGCCCATATTTAAATATTTTTTATGATATTCGAGGTAGACTATATACATAGGGGTCGATTATGGATGGCAACTGAACTAAAGTTGCGTTGCCAGAAGTGAAAATCACACAATTGAGTGAAACGACAGGAATTTTTGTCAAATTCATCAAAAACAGTGTTTTGAGCCTTCGGCTATTACTTTCTCCTCCAAAGTCGGTATTTTATTTATTTATTTATTTCAATTTTCATACGCAGAAATGGAATTTTCCATTATAAAATTTGCTGTCCGCAACGCCACTGGAGTTGGGTTGCCATCCATAATTGACCCATAAGTATATGTTTTTCATTAAAAATGTCTTGACTTACCTCCTTAATCGATTCAATTTTGGCCAACAATTGTAGTTTTAACAATGCTATAGCTACGGGAACTTTAGCATCGGCATTTGTAACGGCTGCCAAATCATATAGACGTTTGGCTAAATGCCAATCCTTTTTCATTCCCAGGCCCTTTTCGTGCATATAGCCTAAATTAAACATTGCTTGTGCGTTATATTGTTGTTCCGATGCTTTACGATATAATGCGGCAGCAGTTTCGAAATCAACATTTGTGCCCCAGCCATAATAATAGTAGTCACCCAATTTGACCTGGGCTGCTGAGTAACCCTGTGATGCGGCACGTTTCCAATAGTAAAATGCCCGTATCAATTCCTCGTTACGATCATGGAATATTGAAACATCACCACGATCCAAAAGGAAAGCAGCATTTGATTGGGCAACTTCATAACCAAGTTCAGCCAATAGGGCGTACTGCATATAGGCTTCATTGATGCGATAATTTTTATAATCTGAATAGGCATGCATCAAATTAGTGCTCCAACGACCGCGTTCAGCAACATTTTTGAAGAACTGTATGATGAAGAAGAATATAAAGAAGCTATTAAGTTTATGTTTTGTAATACATTCTCATGGGAGTTGAGATTGTATCCCTTAAATAACAATTTAATACCACATAAAATTATGAAAAAAGTTACCTCTACTGCCGCTGGACAAGAGCGCAGCATACCAATACCATAGGCATGCATAAAACCCAAATTATAGTAAGCCAAAACGTGGCCAGATTGTGAGGCCAAGTTGAAGTACTTAAGGGCCAACTTGTAATCAGCTTTAACACCATTTCCAGCTACAAAAATAAACAACAATTAATTACTATTATAAAACACTGGATCACATATCTAAAAAACTTACTAAAATACATATTTCCCAACATCAATTGGCCATCAACCCAGCCTTGATCAGCAGCCAGTGTGAAATAATTTAATGCCTTTAATGGATCTTTGGGCACACCCAAACCTTTGAGATACATTAAACCTAAACCACTTTGGCCCACTGGATCACCCAAATTGGCAGCTTTAGAGAAGTACTGAAAAAAAAACACAATAAATAAAAAATAAATATTTTACCTTATTTAAGTAAGAACTTACCTTAAACGCTGTTTCATTGTCAGCTTTGATATGTTCACTACCTTCCAAATAGAGCTTACCCAAAAAGGCATAACCTATGGCATTACCGGCATTGGCAGCTAATGTAAAATATTCCAAAGCTTTTTGATGATCTTGTTGTATGGCCTTGCCACCTTGATAGTATAATTGACCCAATCCAACCTGGGACTGGACATCTCCCTTGTCGGCCAACAACTGGTAATAGTCTACAATTTCTGTTTCTTGACTACCAGGATTTTCCAATTCATCCAGTAATCTGACACGATGTACTAAAGGACCACTTGAAAATGTAACTTTTTGCGCAACCTTTTTAGCCACCTTTTTATAGTAGGTAAGCGACTTTTCACAGCTAGCTGGTACATTAATGCCAAATGAATAACGATAACCTAAAGCCATTTGAGCATAGGTATGATCACCTAAGGCGGCCAATGTTAGGTGAATTAAAGCCAATGGTTGGCTGACATTTTTTCCACCCACACCAACGGAATAGAGGAAAGCAAGGCCCTGGAAAAAGAGGAAAATTATTTTTTTTAAAAGATATTTGTTTAGCTTAGAATATGGAAGCTGTTAAGAATGAATCAATTTGTCATTGGCCATTCCAGAAGATAAAACCCCAAATATCTTACTGTTTTGTCTTCTGGAAGTGGTTTAGTTTATTGCTTTTTCCGATTCTCGGAAGAGTAAAGCCTTCAAAGTCTTTGCAAAGAAAAATCGCCTAATTATTATCTAAACCGTCCGGCCAAAAAAAGGTAAGGCTTTCGTTGCGCTAGTCAAAGTGTCGGTTAAAATAATTTTCGCAAATTTTCGGATTAATCAGCGCGTCTTTGCCAAACGTAACTATAGTCCTACAAACATTTTCCGGGGTGACATAGCCGCTGCATTCAATTAATTTGCTCGCTGCCGCTAATGTTTACCGCCCAGTTACTTCCAGTCATTGGGGTGGTTTGGCGAAGCTTATTTCGCTTATTTGCCTTTCAAATAGCCTTCGCCGTGAAATTTAGTTTGACTTAGGATATTCCGTCAGAAAGTATATATCGGGCGGCAACTCGCAGTGAAATCTGCATAAGTCTACAATAATTGTTATCAGTAAAATGTTAATACGATTTTGTTGCATTATCTTATCAAATGAATGTATGACACGTAATCGCTTAAAGATAATTTGGAAAATAGCTAAGGCCCATAGAAGATACTCTTTTTCTGATTATGTTTAGCACAGTTAACTATGTTCCCAGATATACGCATTGAGGCGGTTGCGCCAGCTTGAAGTCAGTTAAGTAAAATCTATCCCTCTCTGGCTATCGTTTAGATAGGGCTGTTTCTTCGTAGTTACTGAAGAAGATTGCGGTTTTTGGTTGCATTTGTTGGGTAAAAATTCCCAATATTTGAAAAAAAAAACGCCACAAAGAATGCCACTATTCTATCCTACTCATCTAGAAGTTATCTCTTGTAGCACTGGACCTTAAGCTATAGATATTGAAGATTTCTCCTGTAATAATTTCTGAAAGGAACTCGAGTGATGGCTCTTTGACAGATTTCTCCTCATGAAGATGGTACCATGACGCTGCCATATCTCATCAGCTTCGCCCAAAGTGTCTTCGGTGGTTTCTATAATAAATCTGGGTTCGGCACTGTTTTAGGATTTTTTGCTTTACTTAATACCACCACCACTTTACATTACATTAGGTAAGGACAAACACAAAGAAATTGCCGCTTTCATAATTTTAGCTGCAGTTTTGTTTTGGATTGTCAGACTCTACAAAAAATAATAACTATTATTACGCTCAGTCTCACCATATTAGCTTCGGGCAAACCCTCCTTAGCCAATTCATCAAACTCCTGTGCCGCATATTCAAAATCGAAATCCATATAGTGTCCCAGCACTTTGGCCCATGCCAGTTCGGCACGAGCTTTACTGTGTTTCATCTCAGCAGCTTTGCGCATTAACGTAAAGGCAACACGTTTATCGGAATTTGGTTTGGATAACATTTCCATGGCATTTTCAAACATACTTTCGGCTAAAAAAGAAGAAAGTAAAAAGTAAATATAATATCCAAATAAAAAAGCCAAGAACATACCTTCCACCTGTTCTGGCGTGGGATCAATAACTTCTTGTGGCTGTTGCCTGGCCTCGAGTAGCTCAATTTCTTCTTGTAATTTCTTACGCACAACTTCCTCGCTCCATAAACGTTCAAATATGGCAAATTTAAGCAATTTGTTCTTCCCCTCCGCTTCAGAGCTTTGCAAGTTGGCAGCAATTTGTGCTGCCGTCTTGGCGGCTTCCATTTGATCGTCAATGTATTTAGCAGCTTTGCGTATATTACTGGGTATATCATCTGGTGCGTCGTCACTTCCAACATTGTCAGATCCATCATGTGGTCTATCGGGATCTTCTTTGTCATTGCTTGGAGTTGACCTTTCTTTGGATGCATCAGCAGTGGATGGTAGAACCACCTCCGGACCTTGCAACTGAGCTGTTGCAGTTTCCCATTGTAATGTCTGTAAAATCAGCAATATACTGACGGCCAGTAAGCCCAATTTCATTGTGGCGATGCTGCACGTATTTCACTCTGCAAAAAGTAAAAAATTTGATTTGTGAAACCCAAAATATAAAATTATTCACAAAATAATTGTTTCTTCTTCTTCGCACTTTTTGTTTTCCTTTTTGATGTTGTGTTTTGTATTTCGATTTTTTACGAATGACGTGGATAACAGTGTAGTTGCTTTTTAATACCCTCTTCTTTACCTGGTGTTCTCTTATCAAATCTTTTGAAATGTGAAAAGCACTAATAGAACATCTTCCCCAGTATTTACAAATATTGTCGAATTAACGAATTAATAAATTATCTTTCTTTTGCTGAAAATCATTGATATCCAAAATAAATGAGAGAAAATTGTTAAACAACTGACATAGGCAAAGAGAGAATAAGTTCGGTTTGTTGTCACGACTGACATCTACGTGAAGTCACGGCACAATAATTAAGGTAGACGAATTCTGGCGCCATGTTAAAGCACCATCAGCATCAAATTTTCAACGGTTTACATTACAACAGCTTTGTTCCTTTACGTAATGTTTCTTAAGGTAGAAATAAAATGAAATACGCCGCATTTTCACGCTAAGTTTCATGTAAAAGACTAAATGCTAAAATACAATGAACTTTGTTGCTTGCTTCACGCTCAGTTTCATGTAGAAGAATAAAGCCCAATTATTACCTAATTCAAATGCTGCCTAATTCATTTGAATTAGGTAGTACTTGGCCTTTAGTCTTTTACATGAAACTGAGCGTGAAAAAGCGACGTATTTCATTGTGTTTCTGCCTTAAAGGCCAAGACCTAAAGACCTAATTCAAATGAATTAGGCAGCATTTGAATTAGGTAGTACTTGGCCTTTAATCTTTTACATGAAACTGAGTGTGAAAAAATCGGCGTATTTCATTCTATTCACACCTTTAAAGTTTTATCACTTTTACTATTTTTAACTCGGAAAGCGCTCCTAACCCAAAAAAGTAGTAAAACTTGAAGCGAAGTTTGGGAGAGAGCATGCCAAAATGGACTATTCTTTATGAAATTTATTTCATTTGTTGTTATTTTTTAAGCAGCCATGTTTGTTTTTGATAGTTCTCTCTTTTGCTACTTTTACTATTATAAAAAGGAACAAAGCTAATGTAAAGGAACAAAGCTAATGTATTTAAGGCTGTGTACACACACTGCATCACCTTTTCGTACTTGTTGGGTTGCATTTTTTTCGTAATATTGTAAGAAGCGTAACACGTCGTTATGGTTGTTTAAGGGGTGTTTACACTATCTATGAATGTCATATGAGATGTCAAATTTGCTACCTGTGAATGTTGTATACATAGTGTGACCACTATGAAAATTTTCGTCTATCAAAATAAAAAACTCATATGTACATTTTTCATTTAGTCGATGGTCAGACTAGCAAGGTTTCATGAAACCAATTTCGTTAAAGTTTCTTTTCAAATTTCGTTAATGTCCACACACATTAACGTGAAATTTATGATCTTTGCGTGTCCTCTTTATTTTACCATTCGCGTTTGTTTTGTTTCTCATACCAATAAAAACGAAAAAAGACATAAATGAACCAAAAAACAACACAAAATAATTAACATTAATAATTAAATTAATATTAATAGTTAAATTTTCACTATTTCATTAATTAAATGTTTTTATTAAATATATTTATGTTTGTTTTGTTGTTAACGTTTGCTTGAGAAAATAAAAATGAAAGAAAATTGAAGAAATAATCTTGCAACGAAGAACAAGAAGAGGCAACACAACAAACACAGAAAACCATGTACATGGGTTTCACTACTTCATACCCCTCGCCTATAAACTTGACGTCGCCATGTTGAAATCGTGCTAGTCTGACCATCGACTTAGGGATCGCTTATTTGGCCATGTATTTTCGCATTCAGTTGAGAAATTAATTGTTAGAAGAAAACAATTTTAACAAAAAATGAAGGAAATAGGCAAAGAAAACGAAAACGTGAGTGCGATTAAAGTTTTTAGCCATATATGGCCTGTTCCCGTACTTTATAAAGTGGTAAAAGTCGTAAATGTTGTAAAAGTCGTAAACGATTTTTATATAAATTTTGTGTACGGGAACTCAAAATGTGTAAAATGGTAAAAATTGTAAAAACTTTTGAGTTCTGGAACAGAGCTATAAATTGTGTTATTTGCGTGATTTATATATTGTGGTCATATGAAATTGTATGCTAGTGTGAACGCAAAAACTAAAAGTGGTATGGACTTTGACAAACATAAAGGATGTCGAATGGATATAAGAAGTCACAGCTCATATGACATTGATAGATATGACATTGAAAATCATCGATTTATTTTTGTTTTCCATTCTCATATTTTGTTATTGTTCATGTTCTTTTGTTTTCTACACATTTCAATTATTATCTCACTTATTTTTACAAAAATGCCAAATATTTGTCTTCCTTACTGTCTGTGAAAAAATGATGGACAGCTGAGAGACAAACGACAAATGTATGTATGTGTTAATAAATCAGAGTTGTGTTTGAAGACAAACTGTCTGGTGTAAACGCCTAGTCAGTTTCATGTAGAAGAATAAAGCCCAAGTACTACCTAATTCAAATGCTGCCTAATTCATTTGAATTAGGTAGTACTTGGCTTTTAGTCTTTTACATGAAACTGAGCGTGAAAAAGCGGCGTATTTCATTGTGTTTCTGCATTAAAGGCCAAGACCTAAAGACCTAATTCAAATGAATTAGGCAGCATTTGAATTAGGTAGTACTTGGCCTTTAATCTTTTACTTGAATCTGAGCGTGAAAAAGGCGGCGTATTTCATTCTGTTCACACCTTTATTGCCTTTAATGCTTGCTTAACATTTACGAAATCCACTCGATTTCAACTGTCAATCCCTTTGTCAGTGTTTAGACACACAAATTTCTCGGGAAAGTAAATTTAGTTTTTAGGCAATAGGGGGTAGGAAAGAGTGTTGAGGAGTTCTTTCCTCTCCGCTCTCTCCAAAAAACTCAATTTATTTTCCCGAGAAATTTGTGTGTGTAAACACAGACTTTCCGTACACGTCAAATGAAAACTCATCTGAAATCCATTGGATATCATTTGACATTTAAGCAATGGAATTGACAGTTGAAATCGAGTGGATTTCGTAAATGTAAACTTATGTCTGGTTTACATTCGTTTCGTGATTTCGCGCGGAATCATGCAAAATTTATCATGATTTCCCATACAAAAATGAAATCATCTCATTTCGTGATTTCAGCGAAATCAACATCGAAATCACAGTACACATGATATACAACCCTGTGTTTGCCTAAAAAAGTACTAAAAGTTGCAACACTTTTCGCGTATCACAATAAACAAGGTAGATGGTCAATTGCTGCAACAAAAAATTTTAGTATCAAAATTTGTAAACAATGTGAATAAAATATTAAATTACTTTTCTTAAATGCTCTTTTTCATTGTGTTCCCGTACTTTTTTAATGGTAATGTTAGAAAAAAGAGCGAATTGTCAAAAATTTATTAAAAATTCCGGGAACGGAAAAATGACGGAAATTGCAAAAACTCCAGCATAAATGTCAAAATCAACGTATCACCAATCATATCATGATCATGCTTGCTGCTAGTTTCTACTAGGCCAAAATTATATGGCAGAAATCAGGAGAAGAACACAACTGTTATCGATCAAAATTTATTATGATGCGTCAACGATAAAATCAGTTTTTATTTTTCCATTTGTTGGAACCATACACAATTAATACGATATATAGATAATTTTACGATAATTTTCGAAATAAAGTTGTAAAGTTCTATATTGTCGTATATTTTTGATGACTAATACAATTTACAATAACTTGTTTTGAATATTCATGTTCGATCAGCTGCGCATATGCATCTACCTTGATCATTGTGATATGTTTGAAATCAACAAAAAATAAGTGTAAGTACCGGGGTGTATTTCAGGATTTCGCGAAATTCAGTGGATTTTGGAGCGCAAGTGTAAACTTGGCATTACTGTAAAAATATTTCTTGTTGAACTGATTTCCAAAGCATCTACCTTGTTATGTCTTGTGTAACTAGGCGTTTACACTAGACAATTTGCTCTGAAATGCAACCCTGATTTACTAACCATAACGCTGCGTTTACTAGGCGTTTACACCAGACAGTTTGCCTTCAAATACAACTCTGATTTACTAATAGGTACTTTACACGACATGTATTTTACATATGGGTTGTCACTTTGCGTATACATTAGCATTTGGTATGTTCCAGTACTGCAAAAATCTACTAATTTTTACTATTTTTTCCGATAACATAAAGGAAAAATTGTTATCGTAGTCAAAATTAGTAGATTCTTGCAGGTTCTGGAACAGACCATTTGTTCTAGAACTAAAAAGTTTTTACAATTTTTACGACTTTTACACATTTTACCCGAAAAACTGTTCCCGTACACAAAAAAGTTGCAAAATGTTCACTTCTCTTTAAACAAAAATGGCGCTGAATGTCGCTCTCTTTAAAAACTTTTTACTCGACAAATTTGAGCTTGTAAAAAATAGTAACATCGTTGCCGGCGTTTGATTGGCTGATACGCCGACTTTGACATTTGTTCCAGTTTTTTTGACGTATTTTCCATTTTTCCGTTCCCGAACTATCTCAAAAAACTTTTGTGTGAGAAAAAAAAATTTTACATTTCTCTCTTTTACGAGTTTTACTATTAAAAAGTACTGGAACGAAGCTATTTTGTATATAAAAAGTGACAACCCATATGTAAAATACATATCGTGTAAAGTACCCATAACAAATACATACATTTGTCTGCTGTCTCCCAGCTGTCCATCATTTTTTCACAGACAGTCGGGTTAACAAATTTTTGACATTTTGGTAAAAGTAAGTGAGATAATAATTGAAATGTGTTGAAAACAAAAGAACATGAACAAAAACAAAATATGTAAACGGAAAACAAAAAGAAATTGACGATTTTCATTCATAATTTTAGAACTGTTTTTACAGTTGTCTGGACGCCTACGTCACACATGCAAGTTTTGGGTTTTTGACAATCAATGCATGAACTCAACTGTCCCGTCATGTGTAAACGCAGGGTTACATATGACAGGACAGTTGAGTGCATGTATTGATTGTCAAAAATCGGAAAGTTTTTAGTGCAAGTTTCAGCATATGGCATAAGTCTTTACTAATACCATGACACCAATGGTTTTTAGAAGAGAGCCCAACCAATTTTGCCTTTTTGAACGTTAAACCGACACAAGACTCTAATGTAAACATGACGTAATACTTTTACTACAACACGAAATAAAAGCGGCGGCGGCGTTCGATCGCAAAACATATCGATAAATCGATTGTTCTATCAACGCCAAATTTCGATAGTTCGCCTTTTTTCTGCCACAACTCGTCGATTAATCGACAAAAGTCAATCCCTAACAACATTTCTCAAAAGTTTCCTTTAAACCGAGTATATTTTATTAATTTCTACCTTAAATAAGTATCAAATAGCAATTAGAACAGAAAAGAACAACAACAAAATATGTCGGAAAACAATGGTAAGTTGAATTAAAACAATGAGGATCTGGAGAACAGATAAATATTGATGCGATGTCGTAGAGAAAAATGAGTGACAGGCGAACTAACCGGACGCAACGCATAGGCCTGTTTTCAAAATGTCAATGCAACCACCACCACTACAAACAATTTGCACAGTTTTTGCCAAACTTACATTTTGCTAATAACTTATCATACAAATTTTAGATAACTCCAATGAATCCAGTAGCCTGGGAAGTGATTCCTTGTTACAAAGTTCTCGTTTGACTGGAGGAGGTAGCGTTGGTGGCAATCCAGTGCTTAGAGCCGGCGTTTTACGACCATCAGTATTGGGACCTTCCAGATTGGGTTCGGCTTTATCCTCAAGCAGTACACAAAATGCCACATCAACGGCGGATGGACAGGAGGGGGCGGGTGCTGGATCGGATGGTTGTGAAAGCGCAAAGCCGGCAGAAAAATCAAAAGAAACTTCTAGTAGCAGCAATCCATTTCTAAAGGAGATCAAGGACGATGATGATGCCGGCACATCTGCCAAGGTTGCCGATAACAATAAAGGAACAGATAATGAGGAATCATCAGAAGAACGTGCTGATCCCTTAACACTTTTGCGTAAAAATGGTATGGAACGTGCCAATTTATTTGCTGCCGCCAAAAGCTCTATACCATTAGTGGAAAAATCAGGTTTTGTTTTTGGTCAAAATTTACATGATCGTGTTGTGGGGGTATGTGCTGACAAGAAAAAAAAAGAAAAACAACAGTTCTGAAACACTTGTTTGTTGTTTTTTGTAGGAACATCTAAAATCGGACAATCCAACAGAAGCCAAGAATGATGAATCTTCAACCTCAGCTTCAGGCGATTTACTCTTTTCAAGTGTTATACAAAATGCTGCAGCAAAACCAACAGAAAATCCAGAAAAGGATGCTAATGCCGAGGCCAAGAGTCTGACTGATGTTGCACGTGAATATGAAGAGAGTCGTGCCCAAAAACGTAAATATGAGGAGGTGGAAACATTTACCGGTGAAGAAAATGAAGTGAATATTGTGGATGTAAGTAATTGTGAGATTTCGTTAATGATTGTATGACTACTAATAATTTTTTCTTATTCTTATAGTTGAACTGTAAATTGTTTGCTTTTGTCAATAGCAATTGGGAAGAACGTGGTCGTGGTAGTTTACGCCTTAATGATTCCAGAATTGAACATGAATGTTCTCGTTTGGTATTTAGAACTGCTGGTAATCTACGTCTATTACTTAATACAAAGGTAAGTTCGGGTTCGGCTCAGTAGTATTTATTTATTTATTTATTTATTTATATAATTTATCTTATATAAATATAAGATAAATTTGGAGAATAGCATTAGCAGCTTAGGCCATCAGCTATCCAAATTTAGTTACAGAGTATTTTTTGGTATAATGATTATAGTACATATTAAATGTGTATTTTACAATATGATATAAATTCAAAAATTGTGTTGACATTTTCAATTGTAGGAGTTTTAAGAATATCCAATCCTTTGTTGTGCAGTATTAGGTTGTGTTCTTGATGTAGAGACGGGCATTCAGAAAGGATGTGACGGACGGTGCAAATATTATTACATTTTGTACATTTATCATCGAAATTCCTGTTCAGTAGGTGCAAGTGTGTTGAAACTGTATGTCCCATTCGCAGTCTTGAAAAAATTCTAATTTTCCTTTTCTCCAATTTGGAAGAATAAATTGGAAATGAATTATCAGGATTTATAATGTTGTAATGGTGGTGTGTAAAATCCTTGTATTTATCGGAAACAAAAGCTTTTATTTCTGACTTTATAACTTTCTTTAAATCGACTTTTTCCATTAATGTATCTGTGACTAATGGTGCTGAACAAGCATATTTTGCTGCAGAGTCAGCGTACACATTTCCGGTTAGACCAATATGTCCAGGGATCCAGAAAAGTGTAATCTTGTTTTTGTTATCAATTAACAAATCGCGTATATTATTAATAGATGCCCATTTATTGTTAGCGACGTTGCATACAGCTTTTATAACAGATAAACTGTCCGTAAATATAATGGTTTTTGTTGCTGAGTATTTAGCGATGTTTATGGCGTGTAAAATTCCCGCTGCTTCTGCGGTAAAAATAGCTGCAGCGTTTCTTAGAGTATGTGCTCCTAGAATCTGACCACTATTGTCGACGACAGCATATGCAGTTGATGAGTCATTCTTGGATGCATCTGTAAATAACCATTTCGAATCCATATTTTTTGACAAAAAATTTCTATAATGTTGTTCAAATGTTTCGCTTGTAGTGCTTGCTTTTACAAAAGCAGTAAGATGTAGATCGCAACTGGACTCAGGAAACATCCATGAGGGGTATTTTTCCTTATAAGAAGTCAGTTTTTCCTTAAATGACAGAATGTTGTTGTGAACACAGTTATACATAACTGATTTATATTTTGGTTTTCTCTTAGCAGAGATAATTTTGGTGACCATATCATCTATAATAGATGAGTTTTCAGACATAATTTTAGGCAGAAGCATGTGCTTGGATTCCAAATAACGGTCTTCTAGGGAAGGTAATCCTGATTCCATGTAAAGGATATTAATGGGCGTGGTTCTAAAGGCATAGGTGCTAGCTCGAATGCTATCATGATAAATAGATTTTATATGCTGTAGGGTAGTTTTTGGACTGTTACCAAATAGGAAAAGTCCATAATCGATTTTGCTGAGTACCAACGTTTTTACTAAGTACGTTAATGTCGTTATGTGTGTAAAACTTCGACCAGCCAAATATTTAATAATATTTGACCTGTGGACAAGATTTTTTTTCAAGTTGAGTATATGTTGATTCCAAAGATAGTTTTTTTCAAAGATAATCCCCAAGATTTTCAAATTATTTACTCGAGGAAAGACAGTGTTGTTGACTGAAACTTCTGGAGGAGTACAATTGTGCTTCCTGCAAATGTGAATTATAGATGATTTTGATGGTGACATTTTAGCGCCAGATTTTTTTGTCCAGTTGTTGATTTCTTGTATAACTTCAGAGAATATATTTGTTGTAGCATCATTGTTTTTATTTATGCTAATGATATACAAGTCGTCAGCATATAGGCAATGGTAAATGTTGTGTTTATTGATGATACCGCTTATTTCATTAAAAGCTACTTGGAAAAGGACGACAGAGAGTGGTGAACCTTGGGGTATACCATTGTGTAACGGGAATTGTTGAGAAAGGTTGTTGTTTATCTTAACACGAAAATGCCTATTTGTTAAGAATGATTTAATATAGTTTAAGATCTTCGATCCAACTCCCCATGATGATAAAGCTTCAAGTATAATGTGAATGCCTACGCGATCAAACGCTTTTTCAAAGTCGATTGCTAATATTGTAGCGTGGCTTCTAGATGATAGTGCCTTTGTAACGTAGTAGTCAATGTGTAATAGAGCATCTGTACAACCTTGTTTTTCTTTAAATGCTACCTGATTTAAAGCAATAAGTTTGCGGGTACTAAGGAACCACGAGAGTCTTTTTGAAATAATACGTTCCATTAGTTTTGATACACACGACAATAATGAAATGGGACGGTAACCGGAAAAATCAGTTTTACTTTTATGAGGTTTAGGAACTGCTGAAATTATCGCTGACTTCCATGAGTGTGGTAGAATTCCCATGTTGAAAACTTCATTATATAAGGATAATAGCTTTGATAAACTTACATGTGAAAGGTTTTGTATCATGGAATAAGTAATTCGGTCGTGACCCGGAGTGCTTCCTTTTACTTTTTTTAAGGCCAGTTTTAATTCGGCTATGGAGATACTTTGCTCTATAATAGATGCGTGTTTATTACTAGGCGACTGAATAAATCTTGAAGGCATAGTATTTTTTGCAGTACAGAAATCCGAGTGGAAGTTGCTGTTTAAAGATTCGTTAGACCAACGACTTGCAAAGTAGTTTGCAATATCGATTGAGTCAGTTAAGAGAGTGTTGTTTACATCAATTGCCGTTATAGTGTGTGAGGTGTTTTTACATGATATTCTGTTGATCCTGGTCCATACAATAGAAAGAGGAGTGTCTCTACTTATTGTTTTCGTAAAGTTCTCGAAGCATATTGCTTTTGCCCTCTTATTTTCATATCTGAATTTGGCTTTGCTTCTTTTATACATAATTAAGTTATCTATAGTTCGATTTTTTTTGAAAATACGAAAGCTTTTAACCTTTGCTTCACGAAGTATTGCCAGATTTCGATTCCACCAAGGAACCATTGGCCTATTTTTGGAATGTTTTAGTGGTATATTCAAATTGGCAGCCGTTCTTATTGTTTTTGTAAATATGGCATTCACCTTATTTACATTTCCATCCAGCAGTTTGTTCTCTAATAGATCATCAACATTTTTTTGATATCCACTCCAATTAGCCTTTTTGAAGTTAAATTTAGATGTAGATTTAGAACGGGATATATTTACGGTGGTAGTTATGTTTGTGATAATAGGGAAGTGATCACTATTGTAGAGGTCGTTGAGTGTGTAGCTGTTGACAATTGGAAGAAGAGATGGAGAACAGCAAGAAATATCAATGTTTGTAAATGTATTTAAAGTTGACAGGTGGGTTGGTTTTCCATCATTTAGGATGCATAGACCATGTATGTTGAATGCGTTTTCTAATATAACGCCTCTGTGGTTGTTTTTGTCAGAGCCCCATAATACATTCCAGCTGTTCACGTCTCCAACTAGTAAGATGGGAGTATTTGTGTTTTCAAACAGCTTCAAAATATCATTGACATCGAAGTTTTCATTCGGGTGAATATAGAGCGATACTATTGTTATTTTGATATTTAAAGTGATTTCAATTACAATATTTAATATTTTCGATGAATTAAAAATGCGTTTATGAGGAATGTTGTTTTTGATAAATACTGCCAAACCGCTTTTAGCGGTTGTATTGGCAATATGATTGGACGAGTATGAGATAAAAGAATTTGGTGCAATTGGGTGTGATTGTACGGGTATGTGCGTCTCTTGCAGCGATATAAATTGTGGGTTGTGATCTTTGATAAGTAATTGGAGATCAATGTAGTTATTAATTAAGCCCTTTATATTCCATTGGGCAACTTTGAAATTAGACATAGATAATGAGAAAAAAAAAGAATTAATATTATAAAATATTAATTCTCTGTCATATCTATGTCGCCATAGTCTATTTCAGGTCTTCTGGAAGTTATTTTCGCAGATGTACCTGTAGCTGGTACAGATACAACTGGAGTATCTGATGTTGGATTCTGTGTTATGTTTTCAGATACATTATTTTGTTTGTTAGCATCGCTCTGAGAGAGCGATTCTATTTTTGAGTGGAAGCACTCAAGTAA
Organism: Musca autumnalis; assembly: GCF_047663935.1. Taxonomy (NCBI): domain Eukaryota; kingdom Metazoa; phylum Arthropoda; class Insecta; order Diptera; family Muscidae; genus Musca; species Musca autumnalis. Next base: position 213,991,890 of record NW_027411644.1, read on the forward strand.
TTTCTGTTTGTTGATTGCAGTTTTGTTTGTTGTAGTATTTAAATTTGAGTTTGATGTATTTTGTTCATTGGTTGTTTTTGCTGTATGGTTTTGTGTTGATGGTTTTGATGATGAGTTTTGTTCTTTGGTTGTTTTTGTTGTATGGTTTTGTGTTGACGTTGAAGGTTTTGGTGTTGTGTTTTGAGTAGTAGTGATGGAATTTGTTTTCTCTTTCTCGGTGGCCTGGGGTTTGCTATTTGTTGGTGTTGTGTTGCTGTCATTAACGGTATTATTATTTCTTGTATTTTCTATCCTCTTTTTATGTGCGGCAATAGCTTCATCGAGAGTTTCTGTTGGAGTTTCGAATGTGTCTGCTTTGGGGGTATTTTGCATGGCCTCTCTAAATGAGCATTTGTTTTTTGTTTTAATTCTCAATACCTCTTTTCTCTGCTGAAACACTGGACATTTTTTGTTGTTGGCTCTGTGTGCTTGACTGCAGTTAATACAAATGAGTTTTGAACAGGGTGTTGGATCATGAGGCGTGGTAGAACAAACTTCGCATACAGGATCGTTTGTGCAGAATTTTTTGGTGTGTCCGAGTTGGAAGCAATTCTTGCATTGCAAAGGATCTGGGATATACTCTTTCACCTTTACATCAATCATACCAACTTCAATTGTATCTGGCAGATCGTAAAGGTTAAAGCTCAAGATACAAGATGGAGTATTAGATATTTTACCATCTCTAAAGGAAGTAATTTTTCTACACGCTACTACACCTTGCATTTTTAGACCTTCCACTATTTCATTTTCTGTAAGTTCTGTGAGGAAATCACATCTTACAAATCCTTGGATTGTATTTAACTTGGGATGTAAAGAACATTCGATGTCGCAAATACCACCTAAGTTTTTAGCTTTGATAAAACGAGTTGCTTGGGCTTCACTTTTGGTTAAAATCAGGAAATTTCCGTCTCTTGTCATAATGGTTTTTAGCGTAGGCTCACTTGATATTCCTTTTATTGCTTTAGAGACCAGGAAAATGTTATATGATTTTAACGGTTTGTCCGGATTTGTTGTTTTTACAATGATGTATTTTGGACATGCTTTTTTCAATCTAGGTCGCACAAGCTCGGGGTATTCTAGGGAATTCCCCAGGTTATACGTAGTTTGGTTTTTCGGTCGTTTTCGTTTTGGGGACGTCCCTCCCGGGTCCAAGATCCCATAATAATTTCCTCCAGAAGAGGAAGACATAGTTTTATTAACTTTCAATCACTTGTCAAATTAAATTTAACACCCTTTACCGAAGAAAAATGATGGCAAACAAAAACAAAATTTTAAGTTATGATTTGTTAAAACAAAAAACAGGCAATGTTGTTTGTGAGTAAGCGCTTAACACAAAATCGACCGTTCACAATGAATGCTGAAGGTAGACTGGCTCAGTAGTAGTTGATAAGCTATGGAAAGAGTGATTATTCAAATTACCACAATGCAACTAGAGTGGGATTAGGTGAAATTTGGCAAAGTGATCAGGCATTACTTAGGGCTGAGAAGTCACAGCGTTTCATTTCTCAAGGTTCCATTCTAAGAAATCTAGGTATGAACAGACAGATTTAAAGTTTGCCGAACGTTACATCCTACACCTTGGTGTAGTTTGTAGTCTGAATTTTTAAGAGTGGATCAATATCTGCAAATGTAACTTATTTTCTGTTGTACATGTGGCGGTTAAATACATATTCCTTAGATAGAGGAAATCAGATCTAACTAATTTGCGGATTTACGACCTCTATTCATTGGTAAAAGGTAATGGGTAAAAAGTTCCGGATGGTATTTCCTCTTTGTCCTCAAAAACTTATCATAGGCTCCCGGTAGGTTCCGGCTACTACAACTGTCCTGTTGAACGTCTATAACTGCCTTCGGCTTATATGAGGGGAAATTTAGTGGTTTTTGGTACTGTGTACTTCACCTGTTATTGAATTAAATTTAGAATCCTCCTTTACGGGATGTTCATGAAACATATTTTTTCTATAAATTCCTAAGAAATTGTCATTTAATTTCATTTTTTTCATTTTAGGTCTGGGGCGGAATGGTTGCTGAAAGACCTAGTCAAAAATCTTTAAGACTTACAGCTATGGATAATACGGGTAAAATAAAAATATTTTTAGTTATGGCGCGCCCGGCCGAAATAAAAAATTTGCACAGTGCACTTGTGGAACGCATAGAGAAACGCAAACAATCACATCCCGATGATTTGAGTACTGCAAACGAAAGCAATGGTGAAGAGGCAAACAGTAATGATGCTACAAAAAAAGATGATGTAGCAGCATCCGCAGAAATAGCTGAACCAGATCATGATGATTCCACTGAACCAAGCCCTAAAAAACCTTTGCTGACACCCGAATCATCCACAAAAGTACAAGAAGCGTCTGATAACTAATAAAAGCAAGCAACAAAAATTGAGAAAAAATGCAACAATAAAATAACACACCGTGTGGAGTTAATTTCCAAATAAACAGAAAATTAAATTTCCATAAAATGTAACGAAGTAAAGAACCCAATTTCATACATTTCATTCAAAATATTGTATTAATATGCAATAATAAAGCGACAACAATAAAACCCATACAGGAAATCAATGCCAATTTAAAAGTGACACTGTCGTCGTCCCACTATGTTGAACCAAGTCAAAAACAAAAGAATGATCTAAAAAAATATATAACAAAACTATTTCAAATGCAACGGCAAAGTTCAATTTCCAGTCTATTAGTGTACGATATTGTACAAAACAACAAATTATATTGTGAGTCTGTTTTGCACAGTGCTCAATTTGTTTATCAATTTCCAAACGAACATAGTTTTCTTTTTTTTTTCTTCTAGATTTTGGTGTTTCATTTTCAATGGAATATATTGTCTGACATGTAACCAATGAAAATTGAGCAAACAGAAAGAAATGTAATGTCTTAGAAGTAATGTTTAATTTTTCACAATAAATAAAATAAATCATTTTTTGCATAATGTGTTCCTTAAAACCTTTACAATTTTTTACGTTTAGTTAAACACGGATGGCATAGTCGTCCATGGCAGAATAAAAAAAAACATTGAGGGTTATTCTGAACGAAGATTCTCCGTGAGTTTCGTCTTTCCGCCGTTTCAACTTAAGGGAGAAAGTGAAAAAACTCACGGGGAATTTTCGTTCAGAATAACTCCAATTATTAATTAAATTTCAAAATACTTCGACAAGTGCGACTTTTTAACTTTATGAAATTATGAACACATTTCTTTTCGATTGCAACCCAGGACGGACAATAAATATTAGAATAGCAATTTCCATTTCCGCATTGAAAGTCATACTTTTTTACAATTAAATTAATAGCTGACCCAGAACGGATTTCTCGTTTTAAATTAAACATTTATTTTTTTTTTGATACGACAAATCGTCATTACGTATGGCGTAATACGACAAATGGGTATTACGTATGGCGTTGAAATACGAGGAAAGAGTCGTGACCGATTTTGTAAACAACAGCATATAAACAACTATAAACTAATATAAATTTCGTGGTTTTATAAGATGACAAACTTTCTATTAAAATCTGTTAGGGTCCTCATATAACGATTCATGCAATGCAAATTTCTTGCCTTTTGTTCAAGAGATGATTTCAAACGAATTGTTTTACAATTTAAAAAATATGTACATACATATGTATGTACGTTTGTGTGATAGTTGTCGTGTCGTTGAGGAGACTAACACGTTTTCAATAGAACGTTAGTCGTCTGATTTAAAAAACCGGAAGATTATATTACGAAAATAATAAAAGTTGTAAAGATTGTATGTATTATGGTTATTTTCCAATATATTTTAATAATTATTGCCAAAAATTCTTTTGAAATTGATTTGTTTTTACTTGCTGTGCTGCGTTAACAGAATCAACCATGACTCTTTTTCTCGTATTTCAATACATATGGTCTGTTCCAGAACTGCAAAAATCTACTAATTTTTACTACTTTTTTTTTGTTTTGTTCGATAACATAAAGGAAAATTTTTTATCGGTATAAAACATGTTAGATTCTTGCAGGTTTTTGTATCATATAAGAATATGCAAAATCCGAAGTCTACTAATGACATATTTTGCAGTACATTTTGTATGCTTTTTACTGTTGGGCAATCTCGTTCGTTGAGCGGATCGATCTTTTTCATTCCGTTCACCAAAAAGATCCGGATCCTCCACTCCGTTCTTTGGTTCTTTTTCGTTCAATAAAACATTTCAGGCTATCATTTGCTTGTGGTTATCGTTCGTTCTCTGCATCAATAGTCGTTTAATCAGTCTTAAAGATTGACAAAAAGTATTCGTATATCCTATTTCCATTCAATTTTTTTTTTAAACAATTTCCATATATTTTTAATTTATACTATAATTTGTTTTGTTAATTCATCAACGCGTAGTGATGTTGACAAGAGAGGAACTAAATGTATTCATCGTACGAGTGAAGCAAACAGAACGAGAGGAGCCAACTGAACGAGATGAGCTTAATAAGATAATCTAAAAGAACGATGTAAAAGAATGTGCTGAATATGGCCCCGTTCGTTCTTTTGAAAAAGTTCGTTCATGAACGACACAACTCTGCAACCCAATGCATTTTTGTTGCTTGTTTATGTGCAAAGCTAATTGTGGTAGTTTTTGTTTGTGCTGAAGCAGAATGGCCATTTAGTGATGTAAATGAACGATATAAACGAATGAGCTGGATACGGATCCGTTCGTTCTTTTCACGGAGTCGTTCATATGAGCCGGGTCGTTCACGAACGACACAACTCTAATGCTTTTATTAAGCAAACACATGGCGATTATAAATATTTGCAATAATTTTGTCGTGTAGATGTCTTAAAATATGAAATTTCATAAAAATATGAAATTTCTTGAAATTTTTTTTCAAACTCCCACACTGTTTGCTGGGGAGATTTTTCCCACAAAAAGACACAAAATTCTCCCACAATTCAAGATAGAGAATGTATACTTTTTTCCCATGGGAACAAATTCCCAATTCGAAGTTCATTCAGAATGAGGGGAGATGGGAAATGGGAAAAAGACTCCCACAAAATTTTATTCAGACGAAAATGTGGGAATGGGAAAAAATTCCCAACTCCCATGCGTTCAGAATAGGGCTGGATGTGTATCATATTGAGAACTCCCTTTAAGAGCCATAGTTTGTGGCCGTAAGGTTTTTATATCTTTAGGGTAATTATCTCAGTGTGTATGGACTTTTACTCCCAATCAAGGCATATCGACAGGTAGTGGCATCGACATATTTGTAAAAAAAAAAAAAAAAAAAAAAAAAAAAAAAAAAAAAAAAAAAAAAAAATTAACTTCTTCGGCAGCCACGGCACCAAGGATATACGGTTTACCGAAAATACATAAGCCTAACACACCCCTCAGGCCAATAGTTTCATCCATACATGTACCATGTTACAGTTTATCAAAATTCATTGGGAAAACTCTTCAAAATATTGTTTCAAAAACGTACAACATTAAAAATTCCGTAGAACTTAAACAACAATTAAAAAACACAACAATTGATCCAGACGAAGTCTTAATATCATTCGATGTCGTTTCTCTTTTTACAAATATACCAATTTACCTGGCCATCAAAATAATAATGAACAGATGGGACACTATCAAACACCACACAAACATACCAAAAAACAAATTCTTACAAATATTAAATTTCTGTCTTAAAGACAATAATTATTTCGATTATAAAGGCGAAATATATAATCAGATCTTTGGAATGCCAATGGGAAACCCTCTATCCCCCACTATAGCAGATATCGTCCTAGACGATCTTCTTGATAATGCTGTCGACGAATTGAATAAAAAGGGAATAACAATCAAATATATTGCCAAATACGTAGACGATACTCTCTCTATAATCAAAAAGAAAGATATCAAAGAAATTCTGAATATTTTCAACAATTATCACCCTAAAATTCAATTTACCTACGAAATAGAAAACAACAACACCATATCATATTTAGACACAACACTAAAACGATGTGGCAACTCAATTTCATTCGACTGGTACCAGAAATCTATGGCGTCAGGCAGAATTATGAACTTTCATACTACGCAACCTAAATCCCAAATTATTAACACAGCAAAGAGTTTCATAACAAGAGTATTACGAATAAGCGATGAACAATTTCACAACAACAACATCAAAGGTATAACACAAATATTAATCAACAATAGTTTCCCAATAAAATTGATATCACAACTTATTACGGACACCAAACGTAAAATAAGTCAAGAACATGGCAACCCTATCATAGAGGACAATACTAAACGATATTGCAGCCTAAAATACATCCCTGGTTTGACGGATAATAGAAACATGAGAAAGACAATACACAAAACAAACAACATATGTTACGCATACCAAGCCAATCATACAATAAACAACATATTTACAAATGTTAAAACTCCAATCAGCAAACAACAACAAAGCAACATCGTTTATCAGGTGGAGTGTAAAGGAGATGACCAACATAGCTGTGATCTCGTTTACATTGGAACAACAAAACGATCACTGCAAACAAGGATGGGTGAACATAAAGCAGATATAGATAAAGGAACACAAAAGACAGCATTAGCTCAACATATTGCGAAAACTGGGCACAAAGCTAATTTCGAAAACGTCAAAATATTGGACAAAGAAAATAAAGAAAACAAAAGATACACAATCGAAAGTTTGCGGATACAGCAAAAAATAAACAAGACGATGAATGTGAAGGAAGACACCAACAACATTAGTATTAGTTACCGAGTTGCAATATAGAAATCTGTGATATAATTTAAGTTGTCTTTAATTAAATATGTGTTGCCATTCATTGTGCTATTTGACGAAAACCTTCATGTAAATATATTCAAAATTATTGTAAGTTTATTTATATTGACATGAAGATTAGATTGTAACTTGATGTTTTTTAATTAAATAGACGTATCCCCTGAAGATGTCAACAAAAATTGACGAAACGTCGGGACCAATGAAATAAAAACGAATTTTTATTTACACAAACTTAGGTCGACAAAGCTTAACTAATACACAATTTGTAATATGTTATTTCAAAATTTTCTTTATGTTATTGGGGAAATTACAACAAAAATAGTTTTTTTTATAAAGGAATTTGACATTTCATATTCGAACAGCTGGTGTGATACCACTACCTTGGTAATAGTGCCATGCTCCCAATGATATGTCGCTGCGAGGAGTACTTGCGAAACGAAACTAATGTCCCTAAATTGGACATTTACGAACAACTTTGAAATTTTGCGTGAAAATGATTAAAAAGTGGGAACAAATTTCCTATGGACAGGAGCGAATTTCGGCTACGCGAACAAACTTTTTTTAAATCATAATTTTTTTTTCCCAAGTAAACAAGGGAATTTTCGGAACTCCCCAACCAAAGAAATACATCGTTGGAATCGGCATGAAAAGCACTATCTGTGGTAATTGTTTCATAATTTCCTGCGGTGGGTCGGTAAAGGAAAGATATGCCAAAAAGTGAAAGAAATATTACGATGTGCAAAGGTTGGACCAATGTCGATCACTCCTTTCGATAGTTATCGTGGCACTTTAGTTGGTCACCGTGCTTTTTTCGTCAGGAAGCTTGGGCTTGCCACGAAAACATCATAACGCTGTAAACAAGACCACAAGAAGTACTTTCGGTAAAGCCATGGTAGAATCATTACAAGGTAGGGCATAGCAAACGGCTGATTACATTGTTTTCCATTGGTTTGCTTATCTTTCAAATCAGTTGTGTATGTCTTATGCCAGACTATGAAAATTTTCATGTACGTGAAAATGAGTTTCTTGGCAAGAGGTGTGAAGGGGGTGAAACTCTGTACACAAGGTTCTGTAATCTGAAATTATGCTTTGTGTTTAAATTTGTAACTCTCAAACCAATGCAAAGCAATGAAAATATCAAAATTTTTATATGATTTCATACACGTCAATGAAAATTTGGAAGAAAATGGCAAAATGTTTTCATTGAAAATTTACATAGTCTGACATAAGACTATGTACATACATAGTATGTGTATGGTTTTGAAAAATATGACAAAACTAGCAGACCCCGGTCCGCGTTGCTGGCCCGTCGTAATGAGTTTTACTGACAACTTTTTATCGACTTTATGCTTGACAATTCAAAAATAGGTATTTTCTACCTCACTTCTTCGGTCCATTGTCAAACCGAGAAGGATTTTAAATTAATCAACAGATTTTGTCTGTAAACTTTCTTTTCTCTTACGGACTTTGTCGAATTTTTTCGCCAAATTGTGCCTTTTAGGATTTATTATCGTCCATGTCTCTGTCTTTATCCTAAAGCGATCTAATTATAAAAGTTAAAAAAATGGTTAAATCGAATTCTCCTGCTTATTGAGACTTATATGCTTTATCTTTTCATGGCTGATGGACCGTTGAACCTCACCATTTAAGTACATTTGTAAATATATAGTTTTTCTTGATTGGGGGAGCTACCACCGTTGTCTCGAAAACTAATTTGCAACCTGATGCACTCATAAGTTTAGGTTGTGTATGTAGGCAGCCTGATTTCCATACTACGATGATAGCTTGCGACGAGTGGTTCCATGGAACGTGTGTGACAGTGTCGGAAGCTTTGGCCGCAGAAATGAAGGAAAGACGTATTGATTGGGGATGTCCGACCTGCATTTTGGCCGTAAGCCAACCAAAACCAACCAGCCAACTACAACCAAAACCAACCAGCCCTCCAAAACCAACCAGCCAACTAAAACCAACCACAGAGTACACAGCAATGCCGGTAAAGTAAGTAAATTTTTCTTGCATTCATTTAATTATACTTTAAATTTAAACTGGATATTTATTTTCAACCCAAAAATATTCACTGTCCATGTTTGCATATAGCATAACTGCATCCGATCTATTTTTAATGTATTCCACTGTGCGGATCGTTGGTGTTCCGTCAGTGCGCTTCCTTATTTCGTGGAAAAAATGTACAATTATGCAATGGCAAGTTAATTTCATTATGTAAGTTCACATTGCGCTCAGTTAGCATTGACCTTAGCCCTCGCATGGGTCTTCTATGATTCTCATTACCTGGGCATTCAAGTCTCCTTATAAATATTTCTAAGGCAATTATGCGTATTAATTGGTCCTCCCTCGAAAATTGTTCAATAAATTTTCAATAAATCGCAAAAGTTGATCATTCCTTGAACGAATCGGCGCGTTGGTGCCAGGGTAGGGTCCCGATTTCGTTGTGGTAGTCGCCTCTGTTCTGTTTCTGTAGTAAGCAGTCCTGAAACGATGTCTGTTTTAACAATAAAAAAATTAAATAAAAAATATTAAAATTGAAAGATTTGTGACTTTACCTGAATTAAAAAGCACCTCAAAGGTTTTGAGTTTAAAGGAATCAAAGTTGTAGTATGTACATAGGATCCATTTTGGAATAATATGTGATTTGTGCTCGGGTTCATATATTGATAAAATTGGAATGTTGTCCCAAATCCCATTTTTTCAGCGCCTAAATTTCATGTTATCCTTTCAGAATGTTCAAATAATACGTCTTATCCTTAATTCCTTCGATAAAGACACGATTTCCTACACCGGAAGCACTCATACAACGCCATACCACAACAGAGTCTCCTCTGTGCTTTACTGTTGAAATTGTGTGTTTAGGGTCCAAGGTGGTATTTGCCCTATGACATACCTTAATTGGTCCATATGACCAAAACAGGCTGCCAATGAAAGCAATGAAGACATATGGACCAATTAAGGTATGTCATAGGGCACATACCGCCTTGGACCCTAAACACACAATTTCAACAGTAAAGCACAGAGGAGACTCTGTTGTGGTATGGACTTGTATGAGTGCATCCGGTGTAGAAAATTGTGTCTTTATCGAAGGAATTAAGGATAAGATATATTATTTAAACATTCTGAAAGGATAATTTGAAATTTAGGCGCTGAAAAAAAGGGATTTGGGACAACATTATAATTTTATCAATATATGAACCCGAGCACAAATCACATATTTTTCCAAAATGGATGCTAGTAACTGTCCAAAAGTGATTCAAACACCTCCCCGATCCCCGGATTTGAATCCTATAGACGATTTATGGAGTATTTTGGAGACAAATATAAAAAGTCGTAACATCTAAAGTATAGGAACCCTGAAAAATGCCTTGCAGAAGGATGGGGAAAAGTCAGATATCGTGCACCGAAAATTTAGTTAAATTTTTGCCAAAAAGGCTAAATGCTGTAAAGGATAACAAAGGATGTCATACAATGCGCTAAAACCCTAAGAAATCCTTTTTGTTTTATGAATTTTATGAATCGATGTTGTTTAACCATTTTCATTTTTTATCTAAATTTCGTTAATTTTATTTTATTATATTTAAGTTAAGACACTAATATAAAAATATAAAAAGGAATGAAATCGCTATCAATAACCAATTCTTAGCAATCGCAGTTTTAATGAAAGAAACTGAAGTGGATAATTTTGACTGTGATTCACTGTACATACGAAGAAGTTTACAACTTAACAATTGCAAATGTACTTCGTAGTATACTTCAACAACAGTCGCGTGCTGAACATTTGGAACGCACAATAGTATTTATAGAAGCAATGTCCATTTTTTTAAAACTATTTCGGTCCTCGGTTGTTTTATCTCTGGACGAAAAAAGAAGCATTATATCAGAACTCAAGGCTCTTCTTCGAAATCTGGAATATGAAATGAACCTTCAATACGTTCGACAATGTAGATCGAGCCATGCAATTGTTGTGATCATTTTCATGGGACTTTTGGAAACTTCAATCCGCAAAAAATCTCAACGCAGCTCACACTTTTAAAAGTGGGGGTATTGCTGTTGATCTGTAACTTACTTTGAAGTCATCCTTTTACGTTTCCACAATGTAAACATTTCATCTCAGTTGTGCTGACAATTGACAGCGCAACTAAAGTTTAGTGGTAATGCAAAATCGACCCCTTAGACTGGTAACTGACGAATGACACGCGTTATGTTTTGCCTCAAGGCCTGAATCGAAGCGGGGTTGTCCGCATACACTTCTGACTTTACATATCCCACAGGAAAAAGTCTAAATGGGCCTCTTAGCTAAACAAATTTTGGCTCGAAACACATTACTCAAAGGACGTGAATTTTCGCAATAAAACTTGAACGATTTGCAAACATTGTTCAGTCGTAAGTCTTTCCACGATAAAATGCCAAACAATACTAAACAATAAACATGACACGACTCACACGTGATCAGTCAAAAAAGGCTATTGAAAAAGTACTTCTGGTTGGATCACCCGTTACCTGAAGGAATGGACTGATAAGGTCAGTACATTTTTGAAAGAGATCTTATTTTGAGATCATTCGTTTCATAAGATATCGCGCCCACCAGTCATTCATCATTCATTTCAGTCGGTCACAGTATAATGTAAAGCTTTTGGACCATTATGTCAGGAAGAATGGAACTGCACACGGAAACCACAATATCGCTGTAAACAGGACCGCAAGGAGTATCTCGGTAAACTGTACTTAAGAAAAAATATTGAACTTTTCTGAGCGAGTTACCCAAAAATGTTGTGCTATATAGACCATCTTGGAACTTGATGTACGTTTCGAAGAAATCTTAAGATGTGCAATGTTTCGGCCAAATCGGATACTCAATTGGTAAATTATTTTGCTTATCAGTTATTTTAGTTGGTGTCGGCAAGATTTTTCTAGCCTTTGGCCCATTATTTCAGGAAGTATGAACTTGAAACCGAAAAAAATTTACCGTCGTAAAAGGGCCCGAGAGTCAACATTCAAAACGATCCAAGACATGTTCTTAAACCGCACTTTTGCGACAAGTTTTGAAGCTTTGAGTGGGAGGTACCTGAAGTTTTGGACCGATACAGTCCATCGGGTATGTGATGAAAACCGAATCGACTCGATTTGCAGAATCGAAATTGTATATAATCGGAGTGCCGTTGATGATATATATAGTTTTACTTCGCAAAAGCCTCTTATTTGAATAATATTTTTAAAATCCATTTTCAATTTCATTAAAATATTCACCAAAATTAGAGATATACGATGTCGATTTATGGCAAAACGAGTCGAATCGTTTTCCATCACATACCCGCATATTCCATCCTGATCTACACATAGCCCAGAAAGTCTGCGTTCACCTTACTACTTTTCAAAAATCATGCTAAAACTTTAATAAATAGGTAAATGAGATCAGTTGTTCTTTCATAAATATGTTATTGGCACTCTTTAGTACCAGAATAAAAAGAAAAATTCCAGAAAATATATTATTTTTGTGAAGATAACGGTAAAAAAGTGTTACAACTGCCAAATTAGAGCCCCAAAAAGTCTGCGTTCATTTTGTATGTTGCAAAAATACTGTTAGTTTTTTTGAATTTTTTTGCAGTTTTCTCCCATTTTTAATCAATATTGTCACAACTGGTCATTCTGTGAGGTCGTTTGCACACTTAACTTAAAAAAGTAAAGTATTTTAAGAATGGAAAACAAGGGCAATGAAATTGGCATCGATAAAAGGAAAATTCTAGGTAATTTATGGAAAAAGCTATCGAAATATTGGCGAAACTGTAGGTAGAACATATTAGTCTATACATAGAGTGATAATTAACTATAAACAAACCGGAATTTTTACGTCAAAACCTTGATCTGGGCATTATATAGGAGCCAAAACCTTACAATCTCAGCAGTATGCTTTGAAACGTTACGTTGTTGCAACCAAAAGTTCGTAGCTAAACCAAGTTCTTCTGCATTTTTGGTTCAAATTGCGCTTCATGATGTTTAGGTAACCATACTTGTCCATTGTCGATTCAATAAATACAAGTTGGTCCACTCCAGAAGCTGCTACACACCCCCAAACCAAAACAGCACCCTCGGCATTTTTTACAGTGTAAAACAAGATTTTGTTTTTCAAGCGCTGTTCGAGCTTTCTCCAAACAGTTTGAAGTCCTTTCATTGGAAACATATAGAACATGCTTTCGTCCGAAAATATGACTTGATTCCGGAATACTGGGGGCTTGTTTATGTATTCATTAGCAAATTCAATATGCTTCTGCCTGTTCACTAGTGATATGTACGGCTTTCGCCGTGCGACTATACCGTGGTATCCAGCTTTATGCAGTATTTTTCTGGCGGTTTGTGCACAAATACTTTTTTTGGATGCCATTTTCACATTTTCAACAATTTTCGAAGTAATTATCTGACTGTTTGTTTTAACTATATTAGTTATGTTACGCTCCTCCCGTTCTGATGACATTTTTGACCGTCCAAAACTGAGCTTTGACCGTCCAGATCTGGGCTTTGACTTCAAAATTCCGATTTGTTTATAGTTAATTATCACTCTATGTATAGACTAATATGTTCTACTTACAGTTTCGCCAATATTTCGATAGCTTTTTCCATTATTTACCTAGAATTTTCCTTTTATCGATACCAATTTCTTTGCCCTTGTTTTCCATTCTTGAAATACTTTACTTTTTCAAGTTAAGGGTGCAAACGACCTCAAAGAAAGACCAGTTGTGACAATATTGATTAAAAATGGATGAAAACTGCAAAAAATTTCAAAAAAACTAACGGTATTATTGCAGCATACAAAGTGAACGCAGACTTTTTGGGGCTCTAATTTAGCAGTTGTAACACTTTTTTACCGTTATCTTCGTAATAATTATATATTTTCTGTAATTTTTCTATTTATTCTGGTAAAAAAGAGTGCCAATAACATATTTATGAAAGAAAAACTGATCTCATTTACCTATTTATTAAAGTTTTAGCATCGTTTTTGAAAAATAGTAAGGTGAACGCAGACTTTCTGGGCTATGTGTATGTCTGGATGACATATTGCGATGTGCAAAAGTTAGGCCGAATCGATTACTCTGAGATTATCTTGCGCACAATTTTAATGAAAAATTTTTAACTTTTCTGGAGAAGGAGTGAACCGATATGACCCATCTTCGAACTTAAACTAAGTTTGGACCAAATCAGTTAATTTGTTCGAGAGTTATCGACCGCTCCATGTAGCCAGACAGACAAACCGTCGGAGGAACATTCTATGGGGGCTATTTTAAGGCATGGACCTATACCGACATATTCAGAGGGGAAAGCTGAATACCCCCCACGAAGACTAAATACCAAATCGGTGGATTATTGTGGCCACAATCTTCAAAATACCGAAAATTGGGATGTACCGTTCTATGCGGGCTATATGAAGGCGTGGACCTATACCGATTAATTTCCGGGGAAAGTTATATCCCTCACCGAAGACTAAGTACAAAATTTCAGCCATTTCGGTGTGATAATGAGGCTTAAACCTTCTAAATACCGAAAATCGGGAGGTACCATTCTATGGGGACTATATCAAACCGTGGACAGATGTAGACCATTTGCAATACCAAACATCCTAGGAGTAATAGAAACTTCAGTACCAAATTACAAAGCTCTATCTTAAAAATTGCGAGCTGAATATTGATTTCAACAGACGGACGGACATGGTTACATCAACTTAGAATTTTACCTTGATCAAGAATATATATACTTTATAGGGTCTCCGATGAACACAAATGGAATGACAAATTTAATTATACCCTCCATATGGAGTGGATGGAGAGTATAAAAACAACTCAGTGGGATCGCTGAGTATACTGCCTTTGCAAAGAAGAGCATCCCTGGTCTAAAGCCACAAATATTTCTTCTCTCTTTGGTCAGTTATGACGGCTACTTTCTTCACTATGGTTAGTTCTGCGTTATCTTACATTGTTTATGGTAAGCCGAAAGGATAAAGGTGAGGGCATTCACTACAAGATGTTGTTTCTAATCGATAATGTTTATAATTGGCTTTATAACTTTGGGTTCTCAAACTTTTTATGATCCCTTATATAGCCTTAACCAGACACATAGGGACTCCAATATTCTGGGCTATACTTATCAAGATTAAAAGTAGAGTATTGAAATCTGATAGAGAGCTCTGGATTATTTCTAGAATCATTGGAATAACAAAATGGGTCATGTCACATTATAAGTATTTCTTACGTTTTAGCCATATTTTCCAACTAATTTCACAAATTTTTGATATTTTTTAATTTCAATTTAAATTGAATTCTTAGTAAAGGTAAGAACACATTAGGCAAATATTTGCTCCAGCGACCGGCAGTGTGCACTTACTGAGAGCAATTGAGCGTAAGAAATGCATTGAAATTTATGGTTACTTGCTCTCAGTAAGCGCAAATATTTGGCTAATTAGATCTTACCTTTAATAGATTATTAGAACACACCTATAAAGGTTGGCCTGAGAACGCAAAACCCTTCTGAAGTTTTGATCTACTAAGCGAATATTATTAAATCCACTTGTAATTTACCCGAAAATTGTATTTTCCTGTTCAACTACCCCCATTGCATGTTTCCCTATATTAAATAAAAATACAATTATCGTTTTCTTCTTTTACTTATTTCACGAAACAAGTATGCATTGTTTTTATTATTGTTAAGGTTGTTCTTGTTTATACATTAAAATAAAACAAACGATGGAAAAAATGAAATAATAGGAAGTTGTTGTTAATAAATATTTTGTCACTCGTATATTAGATGGTTCATAGTTATTCTGTTATTGTTGTAATGTTTCTTTTTGGATAAAAAGGGAAGAATTTTCCTGCTTTTGTTGCTATTTTACAATGATAAATGCTTATTATCTGCAGCACCTCTCTTAGGGGATTAATTTTACGAATTGAGGGAAATGTCGTTAAAAAAAAAAAACAATTTAAAATTTAAATAGAGTTTCGTTGCAACTGAAATATAATACAAAACAAAAAGAAAACCTACACTAATTATTTGTTTAATTCTACACAAAACAGATATACAAAGAGTTGAAAAAAGTTTAAAAATAAACATAATAAAAAATAGACTCTACAAAATAATAAGAATGTTTATTATTCTTTTACTAAGTTAATCACTAATTAATATGTATGCATATAGCGCTATATCATTCTGACTGACTACATCATTGTAAAAACAAGTGAAAAAACAGTTTGGTAATTTATTTTTTTGTTAATAAATTTTCTATTCTACTATTTCACTAAGTAAAATTATGTATATGAAGTTAAAATAATTTAAAAAAATATATTTGTTTTGTATGTATGTTATGTAGAAAAGTTTTGAAATACACATGTTGCTAATTCAAAGTGACCGCCGCCCCATTCGTAGCGGCCCACATTGAATTCTCCAAACAATTTTGATGAGTTTATGTCATCTTATTAAAGGCTCCTTTTAAAGTAAACAAAACTTTGGTATTTGCAACATAACCTCATACTGGCCCTTAAGGAATAAACACTGAATTATCCACTTTTTTGTAATTGTATTCCAGTTGATTGGTATTCGTTTGAATGTAATACAACATTTTGTGTGTGTTTATTTTTGCTTTTGCAAATATAAAAAACGAGTTCTAGTTTTAATCGACTTTTTTCTTTAGACCATAAGATATTGTTTGATTGATTGTGCGTGCACACTTCAATTTTAGTTTTTTTATTGTTTTTGTTTTTAAATAAAAATAAAAATAGTTATTTTTCGTAATGTCAATGAAATGGTTTTTAAAACCGTTGTTTTTGTAGCTTAAATTGAGTAATTAACTTTTTATTTGTTGTTTTTTTCTTACTGTTGTTGTTGTTTTATAATTTTTTAATAAATATTTTAGTTAGGGGGTTTTTGTTTGTAATATTACATGGATTTAACAAATTACACAGTGCTGCAAATTCAAAAGAATAAATATTACGAAAGTTTCAAACATTTGTTTATAGAAGTGAGGTTATATTACACCGAAGTTATTGACGAAACTGTCAGAAAAGAAGAAGAAAAAAGAAGAAGTAATTGAACATAACAATTTGAGGGTTCCTTATAAAGTGAGGTTAGGCTTGAATATATATTTTTCGCACATAATGAAAATAAGTGAATTTAAAACCTAAAACAAAAACCTTCACGTGAGTTATTAATAAAAACGTGAGTACTTTTAATAAACCAATATAAATATTAATTTGTGAATTTTCAAAATTCACTAAGTTATTGTTAAAAAAGGTTAGTATTTTCTATAAATCAACCCAAAAGAAATATTTGACATAATTTGAGCATTAATAAACATTAAGAGTATATCAATATTTCCAATATAACCTCTCTTCTAAAATATTATTAAGACCTATTAAAAGTACTGAAGGGTATTTATTGTTAATACTCAAATTATATTTTACTTTAAAGATGTGATTTTCTATTGAACTTTCAAGTTTGTTACAAACTGATAAGTTTTTTTTTGCAGCACTGTGTGATTTTTTTAATAAATATTTCTATTTATTTTCATTTAATACCACATGTGTAATTGCATTGTTGTGGAAAACATACATACGATAGAGATTTAACGTTTCTTGTTATTATTATTTTTGTTGTTGTTGAAGTTTCTTTTTATTTCTTGTTTGCTTTTTGTTAACACACAAAAACATTATTATGTTTTCTCTTTTGGAATGAAAAAAGAAACCAAGAAAAAACATCAGGAGGTAGTAGTAAAAAGCATTCTGTTAAACTCCTTAGATTTTATTAATAATAAATTTTAGCTTATTTTACTACAACTGGATACTGTAACATTTAAGGGATTTGTGGCTTTACCGCTTACAGCTATTGAGGATCTGTGAAATAAATGAAAGAAGAAGAAGAAAAAACTCAAAATTGGCATTCCATTTCTCACACATTTCTTGTTAACTCACCTATTATGTCTCATATGACTTTTGACTAGATCACTATTGACCAATGCGGCCATAAGACTTAATTCACCAGCCATTACAGTGGCGCAAACAATTTGTGCCAATTTCTTGGCATTTTCACCGGGTTGTGCATTATTTGCACCTCTTACACCCAACATTTCCAGGCAGGTACTTTGTCCAGGCAAACCAGTACCACCACCAACAGTACCCACCTCCAGTGACGGCATTGTACATGTCATATACAAATCATCACCATTTTCACCACAACATTCCATACCCGTCGAACAATTACTTGAGGTAACATTTTGTGCAGGATCTTGTCCGGTAGCCAAGAAGACAGCTGTTACCATATTGGCGGCATGGGCATTATTACCTGGTTGAAGAAAAAAAAAGAGAAGAACATAAATGGAGATTAGTGGTGACTAGATTTATTTAAACAAATAAAATTAACAAAAAATGAGGTTATGTTACTTCGGGCCCTACAATCAAAACTTTAAAAAAATATGGGGGTTATTCTGAGCGAATATTTCCCGTGAGTTTTGTCATTCCTCCGTTTGAAATTATGGGAGAAAATAAAAAAAACTCACGGGGAACTTTCAGAATAACCCATATCAAATTGAGAGATATTGTGTGTGTTCGTTTACTCAAAATTTGTACAAATTGTTACTGGATGTTGTTTGTTTACTCTACAGTACTATGCAAAAGATTAGTCGATTACAAGAAGTTACTGGACTTGTACAAATTTGTATAAATTGTTGAGTAAACGAACACACCTATTATTACATGAGGA